>NC_041715.1:8023416-8340868 GCF_900700375.1 Denticeps clupeoides
CAGCGGCGCTCGGCTCTTCTCGGCTCGGTTCGGCTCGGCTCGGCTCGGTTCGGGCTCGCCTACCTCGCGTTGGTGCAGTCGTTGTAGAGGGTCTCGAAGTCCTTCCTGGAGATGAGTTTGCACCGGTTCACGCCGGGCTGGATGGCCCCGAGTCCCCGCAGGATGCGGACCTGCTCCACGTTGCACACGACCGGCGTGATCTCCAGCCGCTTCAGCTTGGTGTAGACGGTGTGCAGCCCCCCCACCAGGTGCTTGAGGAACAGGTCGAACGCCTGGGGGAGGCAGATGAGCTCTTGGCCGTCCACCGTGAACGACGCCACCTTGGCCCCCCTCAGCTCCACCATCTTGCACTCGTTGTTCTGCGGGGTGTTTTCAACAGGCGACGGGGTCGAGTAGACGGGCTTGCCGGGCAGCGCGCCGCCCGGGATGCCGGGGCTGCTGGTGGCGATCAGCTCCGATCGGAACAGGTTCTGGCCGGTGGGGGCCACTGATGGAGACGGGGAAGAAGTTGCCGACGGCGAGGAGGAGCTGGTGGCTGAAGTTGGGATCGGAGACGGCTGGACCAGAGGGGTCGGGGGGATCAGCGCAGCCGGTACGGCCATGGTCACCTCTGACAATCAAAGTTCAAAGTGAAACGTCTATTTAAAAAAAAAAAAAAAAACAAAGTGCCGAGAGATTTTTTTTTTTTTTTTTTTTTTTCAAAAAAAAATTATACTCCAGCGAAAAAAAAGAAAGAGAAGAATCGCGCTCCGGCGGGAGGACTGGGGATGAGAAGCGGGACCGGGAAGAGCCGCGGCGGATGCGAGTCGGACGCTGTGCGGCGGGACAATCATCAAAGACAGACGGAGAGAGAGAGAGAGAGAGGTGGGGGGGGGGGCGTGAGGAGGAGGGGGAGAGAGAGAGAGAGAGAGAGAGAGAGTGACAGCAAGAAAATGAGCTGAAAAGTGCAGCTCCCTCTCCGGATGAGTTGTTGTTGTCACAAGGTACGGAGGGGGCGGAGCCACGGGACACCGTCCGCCTTTGAAGCACGTTGCGTGCCGCTCGCGCGCCACAAAGTATCGTTTACGGTCCAATAACGGAAAAAATAACAACAATGTAACTTTTATATATTTTTATATTTATATATATATATATATATACTCAAATATATAATTACAGTAATCGGTAAAGGTTTATATTCCACACAAAAGTCTGTCTGTACCCCACAAATGTGAAGCAAGACAGCAATCTTTATTGTTCTTTTTTCCATTAGCACCTCAAAAACCGGATTTCCTGCTACAATATTAATAATCAACAATATCCATGGTAGTTCATATTTTGTACAGTTTGTTCATAAACACAGGAAGCTTTTCAGATCCAGTTGAACAGTGGTCAGGTTCAATTGCGATATCAAATTACCATTGCAAAGGGGAAATGCTTTTAAACGGAACTGTCCAACAGTTTTTATTTCCATTCATTAAACTGTTCAGTTCAGTTCATTTTAATGTTAACCATCTTGTATTATGTCACACAGGAAAAGCACAGAATTGCTGATAGAAAAAAAAAGATGCATCAGCAGGCGCGTTATTTAAAGTTTAGCCGTGTTTTCGACCGGGCCTGCTCTGCCTTACTCATACGGTTATTTAAAGTGTAACAGTAAGCTGTTTAAACACGTGTTTATATTTCACACATGTGTCTATCATATGTCTTCGGGGGAAAGGTAAGGACACACATCCCATTTGGTTGTCGAGCCAAAACGTGACCAAAGTTTTCAGCAGATGTTGTGTCCCAAACAAAAACGACTTTTTTTTTGACAGATACCACACTAAGAAACGCTGAGGTTTGCGGAGGTATCAAATTGGGTCTGTGTAAAAATCTGTCCCATGCATTTCTGTCTCTGTGAAATGTTCAGAAATGCATGTTATTTGCATTAAAGACATGCAGAATTCCATTATAGAAAAAAAAATCAAGCATGGCCTGTAGTGTGAAAATCAATAACTGCTTAAAATTCATGGCAAGCCAATCCATTTGCCCTTTATGTTGCTAACCTTTGCTTAAATATGCACCATATTAAGATTTCATTATATTCAATGAATGGCACAACAGTTTGCCAACCATTTCTCATGTTAGGGCGGGTTTAAGAGAAACGGTGACGGTTAAACCATTCCCAGAAAGCCACTTCCCCGCATTCATAAAACACATGTAACGATGATTAAATGCAAGCCTCCGCATACGCGGTGGGGCATCTATGATGTTTTACATTCAACTGCTCCTAACAAGCTGGGTGGGCCTGGTGGATCCAGGGTCCACTCGGAACATCAAGCCCCAGCAGGATGTGGCGCACAGTCCTGTAATACCCCCTTCAGATGCACTGAAGTGTTACAGGCTGAATATGTTTCATGCACAGGCCGATCAAAAAAAAAAAAAAGTCTATATAAATAAAAACACGAAACAGAGAATAATGACATTCCTCGGCAGGTCCCAGACCAGGCGGCACGTTTTCCAAGAAACCTGCCCGCAGTGTAGCCACCTTTCCACTAGCTGATGAATATGTCAACAATATGCAATAGGTTTACATGGTGGGGTGGGGTGGGGGGGTTGAAATGACCTTCAGAAGCCATGGGGGGGGGGGGGGGGGGGGGGGGGGGGGGGGTCAGCGATGCAAAGCATCAGCTTGTCACCAGTAGAAAAGGCAGACCGCAGCTTCTTTTTTTATTATTCGTGCCACTTCTGTCCCTGACAATCAGCATTTAGCTGCATTACAAATAACAGGGATCCAGCAGCAGCAGCATATGCTTCGTCTGTGCGGGGCACGTTCGATTTTTTTGTCAGAGAGGGAGGAATTATGCGCAGCACCAACTTTTTAATCTGTCCGACGGCAAACAGCCGCCACGTAAGCGGAATCAATGTCGAAAAAATAAAGAAAAAAATAAAGCAAAGATATGCAACTGTATGCAAACACGGAAATAATGAGAAAAGGAAACAGATTTTTTGACATGTCCATATGCCCTACATCTGTGACTGAAAATCACATTTGTTCTGGCCAGCAGCAATCTGCATTTTAACATAATGATGGTTAACCTTTCCTGGGTTTCTTATGAAACATGGCACATCGGCACCTGTATAGAAACATATTTTTTCCTGTGGGCCTATGAGTCTATGTATATGATAATGAGAGTGGATTTCATTGCTGGCGCGACTGTATTTTCTTTGTTCCAGTAATCTGCGCCGTTCGCTCCGGCCAGGAATTGTAATGTGTGGAAGGTCACAGGAAAACATGAGAAATGTTCCTCTTCCTTGTTTTTTGGAGAAACCACAATGACTGTACCCTTTGAGGTCTGGCCCTGCATGCACAAGATCAACAGATCATTGTGTTGCAGAGATCTTTAGGATTTATGGCGGCAGGGGGGAGAGGAGAGTGGTTTAAAAAAACACAGATAACAAAGTCTGGCTTCTGTTAGGTGCCACAGTCCCCTGGAAGGTAACATGCAGTCATAATTTCTGCATTTGTACAGACTTTCTAGAACAACGCTTAAGCAAACGTGTCTTTATGAGATAGCCTGTTTTAGAAGACACTCAAGAATAGAGAATAAAGTAAGTTTCACCAGTCATATTAGAAATACCTGGAATGAGGTCTCAGGCATTATATGTCTGAAGGTGTCATGTGCTCGTGACACTATTTATTCTCTTTGAGAAAGCTGTGATAATTGCCGTGTCGGGCCTCTTGCTGGGGTGTGACATGGCTGAGTTAATGGGCCGAACTCCCGTCAGAGGTCCTTCAGCCCCGATGCCTGGAATCGCACCGTCCACTCATTTCGGCTGCACAAAACTATGATACAGCAGAGATCCCAAAGTGCTTTTCCTTTCAAATGCAACCACGGAAGTCTCACAAAGTGCAGGTTTTGAAATCATTTTGAAATATTTTCGTATGATAATTGACACAGTGCATTATTTGATATAATAATTTATGCCCCATCCCTGATAAAACAATGTTGAAAAGCAATTTAATTGGAATTCATTTAAATGTCAATTCGCATGGTTAAGATTTTTCTATAATTGGCTATTTAATTAAAATAATTTTCATAGTCATTAATACAGTCGGCAACTTGTAGTGCACTGACACATTTTAATTACATGGTATTAACAAAATTGATATGCTTTAGAAAGCATAGTGAATAAGAAATAATTAGACCAATCATACATCATCCCCTTACGAACATTAAGTGTATCTCAACATAATTGATGAACTTTGTGAAAGAGAGAGAGAGAGAAAAACAGGGAGATAAATAACTGTAATTGTATAGAGTTGGTGTGCACGGGTTTGAATAAAAAATATTACCAACTTTGCATTGCATCCGAGGCCCAATTCATCATCAGGGGAGCGCCGTGTATCCCATTCCATGATTATATGTCACTTGAAAGCAGTCGTTATTACAGGAGTGGTGTGTTTTTTTTTAAATATCCTCTAAAACACGTTCATTAATCAAATGTGCCTTTCATCTGGTGGTGGAGAACATGATTAGAAACTGTTCCTTTAAAAAAAAAAAAAAAAAAAAACAACTCGGCGGTGGAGGATCTTTAAATAAAGCACTTATTGATCTTGAATATTTGTCTCCTCAAGGATGCATGGTATTGACCCCCCCCCACCATCCTTCCGGAGACACCCTCCCCGTCCCCTCCCCTTTCGAAGCGCGTCGGACGGGAGTGTAGGGCACATGTCACCCACCTCCCCTAACCCGGACCAAGGAGATGGTACCCCAGCTGGTAGGCCTTTGTGCCCCCCTGGAGCTGCCCGGCCCCCGGGGGGGTGACAAGGCTCGGCCTGTAAAAAATATGCGTGGCTCTCCTCTTCGCCGAGCCACGCTTGGGCCTCTGTTTTCCCTGCCGCGCCCGCCAAATTCCCCACCTCTCAGCGCCATAAAACAGGCTTTATGAGAGCCTTGTTGTGAGTGTTATTAAACAAACTGTGAATACTAATGACGTGTTTTTCCTCTGCGTTTCGGGAAAATGTATTCGCCAGTTGCCGGCTAATGCGCAGTGTCCGCGCTTTAATTTCTCTTATTTACAGCGCGACGTAAACACACCGCACGCAGGGACGTCTGCAGACGTGAGGTCATGTTCTGTGCACATCTTATGCATGCGAGTCGCTTTCATTCGAAAAAAAAATAAAGAAATAACGGTAAGGACCTCGACCCTTTATTTGAGTGTCGGAGTAACCGTTGCTCGTGATGGTGGATCGTGGTCTTGACGGGCACCCTTGACTTCTGACCTTTAACCAAAAACACACACCTCACACACAGACTTCACATGGTCTCATGTATGCGGCCGACTCGCACCTTCCGAGGTGACGCTGGTGTAAATGTGTACCTTAAGCAAACCCGCGTAGTCTCACACTACCAGTTCACCAGGCTGGAGCGCCAGTCGAGCTGAGCCAGCAGACACCGCCCCGTCGCTTAATATCCGTCTTCAAAAGAGAGCTAATTTTAGGTTCAAAGAGCCAGGCCGACGGCCCAACAATTACGGCTAGGCGCCCCCGTTCCCTTACTTAACGCCACGCACCTTTGTTGATATCGTAGGGAGATTTGTGGATATTTAAATTGCCGGGCGAACCTGTATAAACAGCAGTAATTACCACACCGCTGGCAGTCTCTGTTGTGCTCGTTCGGCAACAGCCGCAGTGATTAAAATGAATCCCAATCGACTTCTCCATTAAATCGCTGGCAGAGGCGATCCTTTGACCTTTCCCATTGATCGAACATAACAATCACAATTCAATTGTAATGCAAAGGGAACATTTGTTATAATGTACACGGGATGCACAAGGCATTTCCTCCCCTCTCCGGGCAATCAATGAAGGGACTTCAAATGGAAAGAGCACAAAGGCCCGGGCCGGAGCCTGCCTAATTCATTGAGTCCACAATACATATCGAATCCAATAATGTGTACTTAAACATTCCGATTTCTGGTGCCCGGCTCAATACAACAGGCTCCAGGCTGGTGCTGGGATTTGGAGCGGGTGGCCGTCACAGCCGTCAAGGGTTAAATCAGCATTGCAGATGTCCACCTCTGAATTAAATGAGACCTAAGTGACATTTTTTTTATGTTTTGTGGACTTTACAAAAAGAATTACTAGTTTACAGATCAGTATATATGAATTAATGCACATGTGGTTTAGTTGTGGATATGGTCCCAAGTTGGTCTACTGACGGTGTCGTGGACGAGTGGTAATTCAAGGAAAGAAAGCAAAGGCCAATGAGTGTGGACGGGAGGATACAGTGTTTTGGCAGATTGAGTGGATTTGATTACAATGCTTAGGTAAATCCTGCTAATTGAGGATAGGTTTGGATAAACCCAATTCTAATAAATGATAATCTGATATTTTTGGCACTTTTTGATAATTGAGAATTATGTATCTGGGAACACTGCTTGCCACAAGTTGACAGGAGGTGGTTTAAATCATCATGAATCATCCTGAATGATGAAGTAAGGTGCATGAGAGCTGTCAATCATTGCCTCACATTTTAAGTTCATCTTCTGGGTGTCAAAACTAATTACAGGCAACTTGAAAGTCTGGTGGGTATTTATTTCCTCCTCTCCAAGATATGTATAGCTGCCAATTTTATGGTTTGTACAGTATCTATCTGTTTCAGTAAATCCTCAAGATAAATGCTTCCTTCATGCTTCATTTATTATGGCAAAGTGGAGCCATTTGCATTGTTCTTTATCTTGGATCCACTTCCGTTCTTCCTAAATGCAATTGCTCATTGCATTTCCACATTCACACTGCCCTAGATGAGTGTCGCAAAAGTCGTGCAATACTTTGTTTAAAAAGAACTAAACTAAAGATTAAACTCTTAAACATGAAATTACCCCAAACGCACCAAACGCTCATGAAAGTTAAAACATTACTCGAAAGCCGCTCTTGATCTTGTCATCCGAGGGAGGGGGAAAACAACTCAGGAAGAGTACGTGAGCGTGGTCCTTGAGGGATTTTCGAGAATTGAGAGATTATAGTTTACACGGACATTAAACAGATTAAACCGGTCCGATCTCAAAAGGCAGTTTATCTACAGGAGAAAATGTACTGTGTTAATTGGCAAAGTCTGCTGGTAAGAATTATTCCAAAGCCATTTTCTTCCGGCTGCCTGTGGATTTAGGCTTGGGCCTGATGAGAATCAAAAAAAAAAGTCTAATCAAGCCAGAAAACGTTTCAACGGGAATGAGAAAGTATGCGCCGGGCCTAAAGGTAATTGTCTTGGGGGGCCACTTTGCCGATGACAGATTCAATTCCATTTAGCAAATGTTTAATAAATGTTGGCCAAACACTGGCCGGCTATCTCACTGTATTCATAAAACAAAGGAAAACTTTAATTGCTTTAATCATCCAGCGCTTTGACGTTGTTATTGGCTTTAAAAATAGCAGTTAACAGTTACTGTCTTGTAAAGGAAATTGAACCGCATTTGCGAAATGATCTACAATTAAGATATGGATGTTCCCCGAATGGCTACGTTGAACCGCGGGTGTTGTGTCTAGAAAAGCCAGTCGATGCGGCAACAAAGCTATTTAATTAGCTGAAAGGCCCAAAATGAAAACAGTCCGCCTCGTACGTATCGCTTTAATCAAATTTCAAGCGATCGCGTCCCTTCTGAAGGCCCCTCGGATGCGGATATGTTAATTGGCTGATACGACGATGGGGAAAGACCCGGGCCCGTCTCCCTTTCTATCTCTCCGAGAGGAACGGCCCCTCGCGAGAAAAAAAAAAAAAAAGCGTCAGGAAACTCACCGCAGCCCCGAGAATAAATTTCCTGCCAGCGTTTTTGTGTGTGTGCGCGGGCGCGAGGCCTCGTTAATGCATTTCAGCGCGGTGCAGTGGTAACCTTTAATCTGCGCTGAGAGGAAATAAAGCCCTTCCTGTCTTATTTACCGTGCTTACTTAAGAAGTGTTCCTGTACGATTAGAATTGTTAATAGATTTGGAAACAAAAGGACTTTGAAGGTGGGAAACTGCTGACATTATTTCACTGGGGACAGCGGTGAGATCCAGGGGAAGAAAGGAGTGGTTCTCTGCTCTCATTAGAAATGCCACACAGTCCACGTAAATCAGAGGACGGTAAAACTTTCATTGCCACCACACTAAATTGCACACGGGCTGCATCGCTCCGTGATTGTGTTTAAACATTGTAATTTGGCTTTATTCACATTAAATGTATGCATGCTTTCCCCCTCACTGCTTTTTTTTACAATCCATAAACAGATCTCAAATAAAAGTTAATAAATGTCAAAATTTGCATTCGAAAAAAAAAATGCGTCTTGCCGCATTTTCGCAAATCAATCTATGAACCTTTCAACGTTTCGTCAAACAAAATGCTAATTGCACCTTTAGGAATTTAGGAGACAGTGACACGAAATGAGATGCTCTGTCCTTTCGAACGAGGAAATCAACCCGGGTGGCATACATAAACCTTGAGAGTGAGCAAAGCAAACAGTCACATTCCTAGGTGGATTCATTCACCCATGCATTGCCATTCGGTGAATGGACAGGTTTGTAAATCCCTGCACGGCACTTGTGGACTCACCCCCACCCTCCTGCGCACCCCTATAGAGTGCTCTCATGAGTGGCTGCTGTCCTCAAAGGAACAAATGCACTTGTATTGTGGTGAAGGAACATCTACAATAGTCTAAATGTAATGTTCCCAATGGGTGCCATTCCAATGGGAGCTCCTCCTACAACTCAAAAGTAGGGCCCTTTCATGAATGTCCCCAAATATGTGTCCCTCTTGTGGAGAGTTATTCAAAGTGGTGCTGTATGGACGATCCACATGCTCATGGATAGTAAGTTTCATTTGATGGCACATATTGTTTTTTTTGGAAATGATGATTTGCATGATGACATAAGTGAAATGGAGAATAATTTATAATAAGTAACTTAATTTAAATATGGCAATTTGTGTGCTGACAATTTTTTCCCCCACCATTATCTTTAAATAAAGTTAATGTATATATGTTGTGTATAAATCTTGTGCATAAGATTTTGTGTGTGTGGGGGTAATTTTATCAGGGTCATCTTATAATCGACTGAATATGGCAATTGTAGTAATGTATTAATGTGTAGTTCCCTGTGTATATCAGTTATCAAGATGTAGTTAATCTGGCTCAGTGAAGTAAAAATGAGGATTAGTATCATATCTTGCTTGATATCTTGACCCATATCGTTTTTTGTTTTTTTTTCTGTTCCTGACCTTCAAACAACTAGAATGTGCCAATGGGACACACGGAATTACGTCTGAATATTCCGTCTTTAATCTCAGACTTTATTCATCCCTTGAGTAGACATATCATTCGCCAGAAAAATGTCCAATGTTAAGTCTCTGTTTAAAAGCTGCGCTGTGCCGGACCCTCCGTGCTCCTGGGCTAATTCGCCCCATCTGAATTACCAGGGAAAAAAAAGTGCTTACGCAATTGTTTCCACGTTATTTACTTGAAATTGATTTGAACACTTTACCAGAATCCTAAGTGATGGCTTATGCAGGCTAAGCCACGCTCACGTGCGCGGGAGTCTTCGGAGGCCCCATCAGCGATACTCAGCACACTCCACGGACATCGGGCCCCGACCGCTCCTCCGAAACCGGGGCACGGCTCGGCTTTCTTAGCCACGCAAACGCAATCGCCGGCATATTTATGAGGAATTAAACGTGTCAGTCTTCAAAGGTGCTTAGGACGGGGTTTGATGCAGCGGTTAGTCCCTCTGCACCAATAACTCAGGCTTAGTTACGATGGCAGCATCTGGAGGCTTGTTCTTCGTGATAAATGTGATTTAGCAGTGATTCATACTTGTTCTTGGAATTTTGCATCCGGATCCGAGAGCTAAATGGCACAAACAAATGTCTGAGTGCCAAGCAAATTAGTCTTTCTAATTCATGTACTTGGTAATAAATCCGACTCCTAATTGCTAAATGTAATTATGCCCAGAAATATGAGGATTTAACAACCAACAAGATGGCGCTCAACGACAAATAAAACCGATCTTATAATCTGCAAGATGTCTCTGGACATGTGTTAATGAGACCATGTCTTACTGGGATGAGGAGGGGAGACAAGCCTTTCTTCTGAAGAGTCAATGACAAGTTGTCGCAAACTCTCGATGACAGGCAGCCAGGGGGATTTAGTTGTTACGGGAATTTAGGGAATTCGGGAAATGTGCGCCTGAGTAGGCCTGGCGGCTGGTGGGCCGTTGCTGTGCCAAGCAACAGTGACCTCTGCAGGGATTTGAGATCATCATCATGTGTGCAGTGCAGTAAATGCATAAAGCCGGCTGGAAAACGCACAGCCTGGTTAACAATCATTTTCTCAGTAGTTCTGGCCATTTGCAAAATGTTAATAAGATATAAATGTGTGGGCGTGCTTGACGATTTGAGTGTTTGTGCTCAGGGAAAAGCAGTAATCACCAACTTTAATACCTCGATATTGTCCTGCCAGATGCAAATGTAATAGAGGAAGATGTTATTGTCTATTTATGGGCAAAAATCAGTCCCTCAAGTAAGACCAAGATTCCTTCGGGTGATGCGGCAGGATATTTCGGGAGACTTGCCAGGGCTTCCTCGTCTTTTCTCCCTCTCTCTGACTCTGTGTGTTCAAGACAACTAAAGGGAAGACAAAGAACCCTGTCTTTCACGGAGCAGTGTGGACAGGGGAATGGGACGGTGCCAAAGCCCAGGACTCATGGGGCAAAGCCAAATACTGGATGTCGCAGGAGAACGATAGGGAGATAAGGGCACAAAGTAAATGGGAGCAGACCAAACAGGAAGAGCAGGGCAGGGGGCGAGTGCGGAGCGCGTGGTGGGTACACACGTTGCATATGCCCGCTATTGTGGAAGTGGCACAAACGGTAGCTCCACTGGGGGTATTTGGCCACAATGGGCTTTTTGCTTCAGCAGAGGACTGCCGCTGAGGGCACCATTATTACAGTCACTGGTATCTGAAATGACCAATGAAGCCCGGCTCAAATTTGAAGCCTAAAAAAGGAGTTCAGATTTAGGTCTCCATGCCAGTCCTGTTGGTGGGTCCTATTCCATCTCTTTCTTACATGTAGTTCCTGATTAATAAAAAAGCATGTGAGTCATTTAAATTTTTTTTTGTAATTTTTTGTACTTCAGGAGACACAGAAAGGGCTTTTTCTGCATGTGAGCTTTGGCAAAGGGGAGGAGAACCAAAGCCATCTCTTATTTGCATGCAATTCAGAGTCCATTTCATCATAGGTTGTAACACCAGAAAATATCAGATCCTCATATGAATCTGTTTTAGAATTACAGCAATAATCAGATGCCCTTATCCAGCATGACATACAATCAGTAGAATCAGGGACAGTAGCCCTGGAGACACTCAGGGTTAAGTGTTTTCCTTGGGGACACAATGGTAGTAAGGGGTTTGAACCTGTGACTTTGTGGCTTTGTGATCCTCTGGTGGTTCATAGGCCAGGATGTGACCCACTAGGCTACGACCACCTTAATGTTGTCCTAAGAACTAACTTTACATGGGAAGCAAAGCAAAACCACCAGAGCTTGACATTGTGTCCCAAATACCTCTAAATTCATTTAGACTTTATTTGTGGGCTTTTGGAATTAGAAGAAGCTAATTGAGAAGTAAATTACAGCCTCCCCGCTGCTTCTCACCCCTCCATATATCTTCAAATATTCATATACTCACTCATCCAGGGCAGGGTCATGGGAAAGGTGCCACCACCCCGACTAATCTTCAGTGCATGGCTGGAATACATATCTGCATGAAACGTATATGTAAATATGTGTGTGTTACATGCTATATGCATTGAAACATAGAAGATGCAAAGATCAGGCGTATACTGTGGCTATTCAGTGTTAAATCGAGACGTTCTGTACTTGTTTTTCTTTCTTTCTTCCTCTGCGTGTGTGTACGTGTGTGTATTAGGAGACGCAGGCTATGCCCTTTCCCTTCAAGCAGATGAGTTCTCCTTTATGTATTCAGATTCTGTTCAGCAGCAGAAAATCCTCCTGAGGGGCATTATTGTCCTCCCTGCCTGTCCCCTGGGCAGCCCATCACACTGCTGCATCTCCTCATCTGCACAATGCAACGCCCAGAAGATGCAGGCAGGCGCGGACTCCTTTTAAACAGTCACATGCAATTTGAAGAAGATTAATTAAAATGCCTTTAAAGCCACTGCTGATTGTGTAGATTCCCAAAGACTTTGCAAATTATTCCACTTATTTATTTATTTTTTTCGCCCACTTTAAACTCAGGCCTGAAACAAATGGGCTGAATAGCCTTTCACAGATTTTACCCTTGGAATAATAAACATCTGTTAGATTATTATGTGGAGAATAAAAGGAAACATGCCTTCGCCTGCTTTGTTTTATTGAATTCAGAGAACGGCGATGGCGCATTTTGCACCGATGGATGATTTACAATCGCAGTGTAACAAATGTATGAACAGCCGCATTTCATAATGACTCGCTTCAGATGCTTGAAAAGATGCAAGGTCTGCTCTGCTGAACTTGAATGTGTAATCTCTGATGCATAAACTAAGCATAAGGCCAAGCATCTAGCAGCGCAGCAGCCCCTGATGGAGCCCGAGAGCCTGGGGCGCTCTCTTTAATACATGCTCACGGGGCAAGCGGGCCGGGCGGTAACAGGCATCGAAAAAACACAGTGACCCATGGTGGGCGACCGCTGAATTAACCCCATTCTGAGCAGGCCTGCCCTCTTTGTCAAGAGTGTTTTCTTAAAGCACACATGAAATACTTTGCTGAGTGCATAAAGGTTTTTTTTTTCTTTGATCACCATAAAATAATGAATATTTGCCTATTAATAAAAAAAATATGGTTTCAAAATGTAAAGACTGTACAGTATAAGACAATTAGTTTTCATAAATGATGTGTTTAAATCGCTTTAGTCTTACACTGAAAAGAGAAAACACTGTCTCAACTGTCACACCTAATATTTAAGCATTGATGTAATGTGAATAAATCTGCTGTCTGTAGTGTCATATTAAAGTAAAAAAAGAATAAATTAAACAGATTAATAAAAAAAAAAAGCAAAGTAATATGTTTTAACTGTAATGAGAAAAAAAACACAAAAAACACAGCTACAGTATGCCTCCTTCAGTGTACATTCAGAGTAATTAAAAGTAATTAAAAAGTTTTTTGTATTTCTACCTTTGCACTTTATTGCACTTTTCACTTGCATGAATGAAATCCGCATTAATTTAAAGTGAAAGTGAAGTGATTTTTTTCATTGTGATACACTGCAGCAGAACACATGGTTAAACAACGAAATGTGTCCTCTGCCTTTAACCCATCACCCTTGGTGAGAAGTGGGCAGCTATGACAGGCGTTAGTATGTGTTTATCCTCTTTTGTTTCCCCTGTTTTCGGCCCTCGCTCCGGTTTGGTTTTTGTTTAATAAATCATTGTCCCGTCTCTGCATTTCCTTCCCCCGTCAGCTCGCGGATGTGACAGGATGTCGCAGCCCCAAACCTAACGAGCAGAGTGAAAAGGCAGAGAACTATGAGGAAGAGCTCAGGGTGGTAGTAGTCTGGTGAGTAACACACTCCCCTATGAACCAGAAGATCCAGGTTCAAATCACACTTACTACCATTGTGTTCCCTGAGCAAGACACTTAACCCTAAGTTGCTCCAGGGGGGGACTGTCCCTGTAACTACTGATTGTAAGTCACTCTGGATAACAGCGTATGATAGTGTGGGTGAGCGCTCGGACCGGGATATGCCCCCCAATAGCTGGTTTAGCAATGTCTTCCCGGTGGGACGGGGGTCAGCCGTGGTGGCCAGCGCCACAATGGGACGGCGATCCCTGGGTTATCCCTGGGTGATCCCTGGGTGACCCGCAAAACCCGGAAGCGGCTGAGTGAGGACAGCGAGGAGGAAGACTGCAACGTGGGGGTAAGCTGGTGGAAGAGGGCAACGGGAAGTCGCCAGCCAGCAACTGCTGTGCTACGACTGCCTTGCAGGGAATCTGCCTCTCCAGCTCCGGTCGTGGACACGCCTACCCTCTGGCCGGCCGTTCCCCAGCAGAACGGCAGTGCATCACCAGCACCCCCACCTGCTGCAGAGAACATCCAACACCCTCCATGCCACACCCTTACCATCATCTTCAGCAAAGCACCCAGCCTGCTGTGAGAAGTGCACAATGTCCCCGGACCCTTCAGAGGAGCAGCAGGTACATGCCAGTCTTTTTTAACATCCTGTGGTGTGTACTTTGTTGCTTTTCCTTCACTCTCAGACACAGAGAAGATCAACACCATTCCCGCGCATCTGACTGGGCCAGATTGGGGCTGGGGCACAATTGCCCTGTGGCAATGAGGAGAGACAGACAAGATGGGTTACCAGGACTTTCTGGGGCTACTGAGGGTGGAGTTCGATTGGGCAGAGCCCAAACCATGGATCGAACCCTGCCTCACCCCCACACCCAGCACCAGCCGGGATCCAGTGCAGGAAGACCCCACGGTGTGGGACACAGCACTGGAGGGTGACGAGAGGGTCACTCCTCCCATGTTCCTGCACCTCCTGAGGAGGTCCCGGAGAGACCAGAGAGGGAACAGGAGACCCTCTCTTTTGTCTGTCTGTGTGTGTGTGTTTTGTGTCTGTATGTCGCCCCCACTTCCCCTCTTTGTGTCCACCAGATGGTGACCAAGCAGCAGAGCAAAACCCCAGGTAGGAAGCTCCTGACCCGACTGCGCCGGTCCAGGGCGAAATGGATCAGCCCAAAAATACCCTTTGTCCAGCCAGGGGGGGTGCTCCCCCAAATGGTCAACGGAGGGTCCGGGACCACCTCCCTACGCAGTGCAAGGAGGGGAGCTGGTCACAGGGATGTGCAGCGAGAGGGACAGTGATGTGCCCAGAAGGCACCATCCAGGAGTGCAATAAGCGGTTGCTGGTGGGTCTGTGATGACCTCCCTGCGCAGGGCAAGGGAGGTCATCAGACACAGACCATGCTGGACAACCTCTGGGAGCCAGCCAGAGGGTCCAGGTCCTGCGGTGGAAGGACACAGCAGGGCAGGAGCCCTGTAGTTGCTGCAGTCCACCCCACCTCCTCCACTGATGGTGCTGCTTGGGCTCCAAGGATGTAGCCCGTCGAGCAGGGTGGTTATAAGGCACGTCTGAGCATCCATTCGGAACTGTGATGTGGACTGTGCAACCCATGTGTAGTGTTGCTTTCAGTTCTAGCAATCGGCACATGCCTGCGGCTTAGTTTATGTTCTCCCCTTTTGTTTCCCCTGTTTTCGGCCCTCGCGCCGGTTTGGTTATTGTTTAATAAATCATTGTTTCCAGTATGTCCCATCTCTGCTCTTCCTTCCCCCGTCAGCTCGCGGAGGTGACAGGTAGCATGGAAGCTTGTTTTTTTTGTGTGTGTGTATGTCATTAAAACATTTCGACATAAATGTCATTCTGTATGGATGACTTTGGAGGTTTATTTAGCAGCATGTTGCAAATAGGCTCAACGGTGCAGTTACCCTTACAAAACTCTCCCTCAGGACCCCATACGTACGAGGCAGTGTAATTTCCGGCTCTTCTCTCAGCAGCGGCCAGCGAAAACGAGACACCGCTGCCCGAGCCCAAAAAACACCATGCGGGGAGAATTTCCCCGCGCCGCCAGAATAGATAATGCTTCTCTTTACTTCCTTTATTCTTTCAAAAAAGAATGCATCAGAGGCCAAATATGAATTCTCCCTGTCACCCAGCAAAGCCGAGAGTGGGGGAGGATGCGGCGAGCATACCAGGAACTTGTTTTACAATGATTAAGGCAAACATGAAGGCCGCCTCACGGCTCTTTGAAAATGTTCACTCGAGTTTCGAACATATTCCACTCACCCACCACCCCGCTGGAGGCCAATCCTGAAAGACAACATAAATGGAACACATAACAGGTAAAGACAGTGGGATTAGCGGAGCCTAAACAGGCCGTGGATCTCCATCTGGCCTGGCAGGTTCTCCCCCTGCTCCTATACATGAATCTCCTTTAAAAAGATGCCAATAGACCTGATTGCCTAACGCCACATTCCCTGATTCTATAGAGATGCAGATGTGAGGACTCGAGTCAAGGAATGACATTGACAGAGGAACTGCTGACTCCAATCACTGTTTGTCTTTTGATGTGAGAGATGAAATCAATGCAGACGCTCTCACAGAACAACGTGCAGAGGGGTCGGGAGGAGAGCATTCACGTGGGGATGGAGGCCACATTTGTCCGGCACTGAAACAGATACGGTTTGATTGATTTGAAGGTGCAATGTGAAAGATCTGACCACACAGAAGAAAATGAATACTCAGATATACTCAGAATACTAATAAACAGATATGGGGCGGGATTTCATCAGTAAGCTCTTTTGTAAGAAATGCACTTAAGTTTACAGCATTTAGCAGAAATTTACAGCATTTTTCAGACGGCCTTATCCAGAGCAAATTCCAGTCACTGGTTACAGGGACAGTCCCCTTTGGAGAGTTAAGTGTCTCGCTCACGGACACAATGGTAGTAAGTGGGGTTTGAACCTGGGACTTTGTGGTCTTCTGTTTCAGGGGCAGCATATCTAGGCTACTAGAACCCTTTTCAGTCAACACTCCTGGTAAACCACAGATCAGAAAAAAACACATTCACACTGCCAAACCAACATCACTGGGGGACCAATGTCCGGGCAGCTATTGGTTCATCTGTGCTCTGTGTTTATCAGAGGGAAGACACAGGATGACTATGATATGAGCAAACTATGATATGAGCAAACTTCACACCATAGGAAACTTCACCATGGCTGGTTGAGGTGCACAGTGGCATTACAAGACGGACTGCTGCTAGTTGGTGTGCAGGTTAGTGTGTAAAACATTCACCTATGAACTAGAAGACCACAAAGTCACAGGTTTAAACACCACTTACCAGCGTTGTGTCCCTGAGGAAGATGCTTAACCCTGACTTGGTCAAGGGGGGACCAGGAGCTTTTGCTGAATGCAGTAAATGTAAATGTATGCTAATTCTGTTAAAAAAATAAAATAAAACGAGCAACAAGATGTTGTTGCCTGTTAAGATCTGCTCGTAAAATAATCATCATTTACTAGGATTTCACTTGCTGGGAGGCTGGAAGAAGTTTACCCCCGCCCCTCCCAGTGTCGAAATGAAAGATGCTCTCCACCGCCTTAATTATCAACCTGCTGCAGGAGGAACAGTGGTACATTAGCAATAAAATGTAAAAAGATTAAATACTCGAGAAAGTCACCCAAGGGTGAGATATATGAACAAAGACCTGGAACAGGAGTGCTTCTGTAACAATGGGCCTGGAATGAAATTCATGAGACTGCAGATGACTGTTAAACAGTCACGGGCCACTTCATTAGGAACACCCACCTACGTTCCTTTTCAAGAATGATCTTTAGAGGCATTCTGGTGCTGCCCATCTGCTACTCCCTCATTCATCTGAGGGATCCTGGTGTTGCGTTGGAATGGTGGTACACATAACTACTGGACAGAGAGTGTTCTGGCCCCCTCAGAAACCGTATTTTTGTCAAAGCTGTTTAAAAAGAAAGACACGGCAAGCACAGCACACGATGACACAGCAAACTGTGTCCTCTGCTTTTAACCATCACCCTTAGTGAGCAGTGTGTAGCCATAAAAGGCGCCCGGGGAGCAGTGTGTGGGGACGGAACCTTACTCAAGGGGACTTCAGTGGAACCTTGATGGTTCAGTTTTACATGGTTATAGTGACATTAAAACCAGCAACATGATGGACTAGACTGTGTTAAGTGTCTTGCTCAGGGACACCGTGGTAGTAAGCGGGGTTTGAACCTGTGACTCTGTGGTCCTCTGGTTCATAGGCGAGTGTGTTACTCACCAGGACACTAGCATGTTAAGCAGTTCTACGTTGCTTTGCATTTAATTAGCTCTGATATCTCTGGCTCCCCAACTTTTTGGGTTGTTAATTGGGTAATATTTTGTGGCTGGTTAGGAGGAGCACCTGATTTTAGGTGAAACACAACCTAAAAACAAAAACTAGCAGTCATCAATAACTGACGGTTGGAATTAGACCGCATTTAAACCCAACTTATTTTGGAAAATTTCGTTTGTGCGTTAGTATGTTTTAGGAACACGTTCAGAGCACGGCCGGAGAGAAGGAACCCGAAAAGACGGCTGCGTCGCAGTACTGTAGCCACGCCGAGGGCATCAAGTCAAGGGGAATTTTGTAGATTCAGGTGCGGTACAATGCTTTTCCACTGCATTTGAATTCACAGCGCCTGCTTATAACTCCATACTAATGATCAAAGTTGGGGGGGGGGCTGTGTGGAATTCTCCAGAGTGCAAGTTATGAAGATGAGATGAGGAGAGGAGAGGGGGAAAAATGCTTTGCTACTCTGCTTTGAACACTTTTACACTTTCCAATAAGCTTTGTTTTTTAATTGGCTGAAATTAATCTTAGGGATGTAGATGCCTGATTTGCATTCATTAAAACTCAACCAAAGAAGTCATGCTTAATTCCAATCAAATTTGCTTAATTATGCATGGCGAGAGATTCCCAAATGAGCTGAGGATTTTTGTTAGATTTCTTTCTTTTTTCCGCATCGTTTTTGTTTCCTGTAGCAAATAAAATGTAATGAAGCTGTCTTTTTGTGTTTTACTGAGTGCTGAGCAGCACTGAAGGAGCACCTTGAGCCTTTTGTTGCAAACAATATTACTTCTAAAGTAATTATCAGAATCTGCATTTTTCATTGTTAATTGTGGATGTCAGCATCATTAATTTTAATTTACGGCGGGCAATAAAATTAGGAATACTTTGTGCTGATGTTTTAAATCATGCCAGAGCAGGGGGATGCATAATGCAACTTAAATTTCAAGAAGATATTGATTGGGGCAGATAACCTTTTCCTATGAATCTTAAATAGGCTGATGCAGAGACAGGGAGCTTAAGACATCACTTTTACTTGCTAATTCCATACTTTGGGAGAGAGAGAGAGGGGGGGGGGGGGTCCTGTATTAGCTCCACCGAACATATGACAGGACTGGCAGGCATCTTCAGAAATGATTCTGAAGTCTTGAGAGAGATGTACGTTACAAGGTGACAGGCCAAAGAAAAGAAAATACACATATTACGTTTAATGTGGAGCAGATAAGTGCATGCATGTAGGAAGCTGCGCTATTGTTATGCACAAAATAGTGACTACAGCCACAGCAACATTTGCATTTTGTTCGCCCCCAGGCCATTCGATTTTTATGCCTTATCTTTTACAGGGGAAGCTCTGTAGCTGTTTACTCTATTTTGTGTAATAAGTCGTACCCCCTAATGATATTTGCGTTTCCTTCTCACCGAACGAGGGCCCTGGCCGCTTAAGCAGCAATGATTTAACGTGTCTCCATTGTGCGCGGGGGACAACACAATGCGCTCGCACCAACGCGATGTGATTAATAGCCTCTTTTCTACTTTGGAGTACAGGATACGTCCAGCTGCAGAGGGCTTTAGTGCATTGTAGTCTGAAAACAAAGGAAGGAATAAAATTGATCTTGCTGGAAACTAGAATCAATGAATGGTTATTTCCTGTTCCAGGCGTGTTGGTCCAACTGACTTGCTCAATCCTTGAACTCTCCACGTCCGCTGTTCTTGTCCTCTTTTTTTTTTCTTCTTCTTTAAGGGGCCTTCTGAGTTCGTTTCTGACTTTGAATTGATGTTGGACTCTCTCATTTTGTCAAAACGCTGAAGATCGTCTATTACTGGTTATATGCCACCATTTCCTTGCTAGGAAGTGCGTTTAGAAGTGTTACCAGCTTTTTAAGGCGCCGATATTTAACGGCTATGCAGCTGTCTGCGAAAGGTTGCGCTCCTGGGATAAAACAGACGTTTTAAGCAACCGCCTCCGGCTGTAATCGCGGGGACTTACATTTTCCTCATGCGCTTGATTTACATCCAAAAAGACTTGTCTGTACCTGTTGTGACTACAAAACTGCAATTTCTTTGGGAGGACAATTGTGTTGCCATCACAAAAGCGTCGCAGCCCAATTGTTCTGTGTGCCGAGCTGGACCGGCGCCCGAACGCGCTCTTTTATTGCTCGCACAGCGCATACTATCAGGCCAACTCTCCACTTCCTGCTTTTTTCCTGTCAGACACTGAGACAAGTCACTCGAAGGCAACAATGCGGGCCCGACGATTTCATTTTACTTATCGTGCCGGGTAATGTGAGCGTTTAACCAGCTGCTCTGACTTTGATCCAGCGCACTTCCTGCAGCCGACTTCCTAAAGCGCGGCGTAAACAGGCTCGGGGGGGTGAGCAGGTTCGTTAACGTGCCCCCAGAAAATGTTGAGAATGATTGTTATTCCTCGTGGTCCCTGTCCCTCGGGCTCGGGATGAGAAAAGGGTTCGGATGGAGAGGAAAAGAAGCCGGACGACGGTTGCTGAACGGGCCAGTAGGAACGTGGATTGGCAGGAATTTGGGGGGAATGCCTTTTAATTCCCAAGATTGGCAACCATAAAAAGGTCAACGTGCGGTCAACACTCCTATGAATCTTTTTGCGTGTGTGTGTCCATGTGTCTTGTTTGTTTTCTATAAATGCTGCGCGATGGCAGTGAATCAGAAATGTTCACCCGAGTGATTCCCTGTGACCTCATTGAGAGTTTTTTTTTTTGTGTTTTATTTATTTATTCGGGGGACGGGGGTCAAATATCAAAAGTGCTATGATTCATTTGCGGGCCTCCTCCAGATGAATTTGATGGATCATACTTGAAAGCATCTGAGCTAATCTTCTCGGCCCCCCCCACCTCCACCACCACCTCCTCCAGCGCCCCTTTTTTCTTTTAGGTTATTCACAGATCAGTGAGTTTTCCGGCTAATCCAGATTTTGATGCCCCTCTGTCTGTGTACGTGGTATTCATCACATCCTGACAAGAGGAGTCCTTCAAACAACAAATAACCTTCAGCGGCGGGGAGGTGAGCAGGAGATGCGTTTTCACCGCGGAGCATGGAAAAGCGCGGGTAATGTATGGCGTCCTTGTTGAGTAGGGGAATGGACCCCTCTCAGTACCTCAGAATAATCATTCTGAACCCTAGCCATGCCTTCGACAACTCAATCAGACAGGCCTCTACCTGTAAAGTGGCCTGCTTGATTTGATTGCCATTTTTATTGGCCCGCGGCCCCATAAATCAAAGCAATGGGGACGGTTTCAGAGACGCGGCCACTCGTCATTTGCCAGTAGCCTTGGAAACATTGTCGTGGGCGCAGTGTGTCTGTCAGATGAGGTAAATCAGGGTTTTGAAATTTCCCCTCCTTCGGCAGAAGAGCATGGAGTTAAATCATCTTGAAAATTGATGTCACTGTGCCAAAGTGGTGCACCCATCCCTCGATAGAGACTTATCATCTTGTGTCAATGTCAGCACTTTTACCCTTTTTCTAAAAAAATAAAAAAACATCTAGTGTTTTACATTAGAAAATTCCAACCTATTACAAACCTATTAGCAAAATAGAAAAAATATACATATTTATCGCAGAAAGTATACAAAAATATCAAAAACAAATCAGCATAAAAAAAACCTTTTGCAGATTACTTCTCTTCTTCAGATTCTGTATTTGAAATTGTAAGGTTTTTGTCCATAAATTCGACTGATGCAATATTTTCTACTATTAGAATTGTTATTATATTTAGCACTGTTTCAGTTCTCATATTTTTGTTTTGTTTCAGTGAAGTCAGTTAATGTTTCATTCCTTTATAAAGTTTTTTATATTGTCTATATTAAAGAGGAAATGTTTATTGTACATAACACTAAACAAAGGATTGTTCTTGTAAGAAATGGTCTTGTTATAATGAAAGATGTCTATTGTTAAATATTGATATCATGATAGAAATATGTTCCACTGGCATCTCAGACATTTGTTCCATATTCTGTTTTATTAAATGCTTTAGCTGCTGTCTAAAACGGAAGTGGGATGTTTCCCCTTTTTGACACTTCACTGGGATAAGTGCTTGGATTAATTTTAATAATGTTTGAAGAACATAATGCTAATAAACTAATAAAAATGAATTACTTGTTATCCTGCTTTATTTGTTTGAGTTAATGCAATGAGTTTCCCAAGATACTTTTAGAAAAGAAATAGAAAAAACATTCTGCATAATTTGATCTAGATGCTGACTTTTTACCTGCACGGAGAGAAACAACAAGTGTTCCTGAACCCTCTCTAGGGTGGGGATGAAATAAACCTTTTTTTCACATTTGTAGTGAGCACAGACCTCATTAGCGCAAATTTTGAATGATCTGGTCCATTGCTTCATCAATACCTCACCAAAGGGCAAGACAGTTTACATGTTTTGAGCGCTGAACACAAGACAACAGCTGTACTGGAGTAGCAAAAACAAAAAAAAATGTCTCTTGCCACTCATATTTTAGCATACATTTAAAAATATGTCTATCCATGGGAGCCAGATGTTTAAGGGAATAACACATTAAAGCATTCTGATGGATTTGTATTTATCTGAATGAAAACCATATTGCCTATACCCCAATACAACAGCAGCATTTCCTCAGCTGGAACTGGGACTCAAGGTGTCACGGTACAGGGAATTGTGAAGAGTTCCAAATACCAGTCAATTTTGGCCCATTTTGGCTACCAAGGGTGAGGGTTAAATGCAGAGGACACGTTTCGTTGTGTCACCATGTTGTGCTGAGTTTCACAATGACAATCACTTCACTTTCACTTTTGAATATCACCTTTCAACACAACAATGTCCCAAGATGTGCCATGCTGAAGACTCAAGGAGAACTAAAGAAGACTGAATTCTTCAGCAAAGCATTAGCTTAATGGTGAGCATACCAATGCAACCAGTTTAAGTAAGTTTTTGTGGGAAAAGTTCTGAAAAATTTTCTTGTATTGTAATTTCATCACAAAAAATTAACATTGTGTGTATATTTTTATTTCCACTGTATGCATAAAGTATGGGGGTGACGATGTAAAGAAATATGATAAATAGTCTTGATTTGTGTAAAAATTTGTGCTGTAGCGAAACGTGTACAGCGTCCTAGGCTTTGTTAAGAGAAGGGTTGAACACGCGTACTGCAGTTTTTTCCGCAATTTCAAAAGCCCCAATGTTCTCATTTAAGTCCTCCATGCTACAATCTGCCTCATTACAGGTTCTTCATGACTGACTGGTCCTAATTAAACAATGGGCACGAAGAAAACAGTCTACTGCGGGAACACCACTTGCTTAAAATCCTCCCTGTGGCTTTTGTGGAATGAGGTTTGTGGTTAAACACTCACACGATGGCTAATGTTTGATTTTGAAAGAATACGAAGCTTCTTTTCACCTTGAAAAGAAGCTGCTGCCATTCATGTTTTTAATGCCTTTCAGCTGATCTTAAATAGAGAATTATTACCACTTCTTCTGGTGAAAAAGGGAAGCCAAAACCAAAGATGCAGGTGTCACTGGTGCACAGTGTTCATTCAGAGAGGGGATACTGCAGATCCCTCTCACAGCGGAGTCCAACAGGTCTCATAAATCGCCTGCTGTGTGTGACACAGTGGTACTGAATGAACAGCAATGCAGATCAGTCTCTCTCGCTCTCTCTCTCCCTCATAGCTTTCTTATCGTTCATTTCATCACCCCGCTCTGAACTGTGTGAACTGAGGTCCAGGTTGCTAAATTCCAGACCCACTGGATTCACTGCAAAAAAAAAAAAACATTTTCTTCACAAAGTAAAGCAGTGTTACCTTTTTTATGGCTAGTAATTTTGAGATTCTTTTCTCTCCTTGGACAGGACAGCATGGAGTTAAATCATCTTGAAAATTGATGTGCCAAAGTGGTGCACCCATGTGTCAATGTGAGCATCTTGGGGAAAAGAAAATATCCAAGACATCCAAAAAATTCTTCCTACAGGTGTTATTATTAAAATACCGCTTTTTTTCTGAATTTCACTGGCTTCAATGCAAAAAGCATTATTCAATGGAAGGTCACAGAGGACACGAACAGATATTTTCTTGCAAATCTGAGATCAAACTAGAAAGGTTTCTTTTTTTTACAAAAGTTGATGGTACCTCAAAAATGCAGTGGACTTTTTTACAAAGCAACTTTTTAGCCACTTGAGCATTTACATAAAAAAGGACCAAATCATTACAAATTCATCAGACATAGAAATATCAATAAAATTAGGCATCAAACTGAAAAGGAACATGCACAAACAGATTTGAATACAAATTGAATACAGTTCTCTCTTATCCACAAAAACATCTGAGACAGCAACTAAATCCATTTTTAATTAGGGTATTTTAACATGTAATTAAGCACAGAGCAATGTCATCTTGCGTGCACATATGCACCTGTGTGTGCAAAACGTAAAGAAAACACCACGAGCGCGGCCCATTCCGTCATTGGGCCGTTTGAGCTTGTATCAAACACTGACAAGCTGCTCATTACTCCTCACCGATATTACACGTGTCTCGCCGTTGGGGGAGTTCTGGGCTCATTTCATAAAGCATGAATATCACTTGATCTGTTAAACAAATTAGAAACCATAAAAGCCCGGGAAGGCAAAGGCGGGAGCTCTATTGAGTTGTCCCTTTAAGCGACGCGTCGACACCGGCGACATTAACAATACGCCGAAGTCTGAAAATTACCATCTCGGATGTGTCCAGACCAGTAAACTGGTAAACAAGCTCGCTGTTAGGAGTGGGGATGATTTGAATCAACAAGGGTGAACAGACAGTGGTGCTCCCTGCATTAGTGTTAATAGGAATAGATTATGGAGGGATTTTGCGATGTGACCTTCAGTGCACTAATTGAAATAGTACTCAGAGTCAGCAGTGGAGTAATCAAGTTAAACACAGAATCATAAATCATCATGAATAGCGCTGTCACAACTAAGCCATTAGCCTCCTGTTTTTTTTTTTTCCTTCCACCAGCAACCTCATGAAAATATCTGCCATAGTGATCGCTGGGTTAATAGGAACAGAAATGGCATTTAAAGCCTATTTGGATGAAATGTACTGTGCGCTTGAAAGTAGAACTTCACTAATTTGCAGGTAATGTGAATTGATGTAGTTAGGGCTCTGCGATACCTCAACCGACGGCACAGCCCGAGCGGAAGTCCGCCGAGAGTTCGGCTACATTACCCGCCCGCGACCTTTGACACGGCTGCGATGCCTGAAATGTCTCACTTCTTCTGGCGCTAACAGGTAGTTTCGCTGGCATTTTCTGCGCTTTAAGGGGTTAAGTAATTACTCTCCACTGACTGCCAGTGTTACTTTGTAGTGACTGACACAAGGGTTTACATAAGAACTGGAGATATATGTAATGATAACGAGGAAACATCTACCACGTCATAAACTGCCATAAATACTATATGTTCCTTCTACATTATCAACTAACTTCAACTGTTGTGTTGAGTTCTAAAAATCACTTCATGTGTTTCACTGCAATTACACTGCATTAATATTAACCCTAAAACAAACAAAAATGAGTTTTGAAAAAAGGGTTTATGTATTTTGTTGCCCGTTTGAGGGTTAATGCATGGCTTTTGCAGCAGTTTATTTGTGCAAAGATTTGGCAAGCTGGTGAATAAAATTATTTCACTGGAACTCCATAATAATAAAAACCTGCACCGCACATGTGTATAGACTTCAAATAAACATTCAGCTGTTGGCAAATGACATTTATCAGGCCATTTGTCAGAATGAATGACGTGCTTGATATGGACATACTGTATGCTTGGGGAATGATAGTTCCAATATTGTGAAAGGATTCCGCTCAGCCAATCAGAATTTGATACTGGTGCAAACTGTGGCATAATATGACTAGCAAGCGCAAGTAAATGAAGCCTCTTCACTTGAAGTCCATCATTATGCATGGCAGAGCAGAGTCTGGAATTGATACTGGGTGGTTTGTCAAAGTTTACAACATCTTTATTAATATCAACAAGTGCTTTCACAGCAAATAGCTTTTTAATTGTTGCAAAGTGAATGAATTAGATACTAAACAGTTGGTTAACGTCAATGAAACGTCTTTCACACAACAGTACCCCCCCCCAAACTTGTCAGCGAGCTGATAAGAGGCTGATCTGGAATGCTTACACGGCATTAATCAAATAGCAGGTCTAATTAAAAGCGCTTTAAACAAGGCTTTTTTCCCCCTAAATGTTGCTCAGGTATTGCAATAATTTTTGATCAGCCAAGCCTGGAAGACAAATAATTAAAACTGCCACACCACTCTGATGAGTGATGTCAGCATCTCGGAGTGACCTTCCCACTGCTAATTAATTTTCATCCCAGGGAAGAAAAAAGGCCCTGTTGTTGCACATTATTAATTGAGTTCATGAAAAGATGCGCCTGATTAATTTTTGTTGATAATACTTGTCATTCTGGCCAGTGCTGGTGATCATTTTATTTTTATTTTAGTGTTTTTCAAAGTTGATCTAAGTCATCTGCAGAGTGATTAATCTGTTTCAAAGTGAGCTCAGGCTGGACAAAAGGTCCAATTTTATCAGTGTGAATAATTAGAAATTAGTTTTTTGTTTCTGTGCGAGTGTATTTGCTTAAGTTTATGTTGCGTGGACGGGTTTAGGCCAATCAGCAGTTGTGCGTATCAGATTCAGTGGGGGTTATCAGCCCATCGCTCATGGGCAGACACAGTTACACAGACCCATCCAGACCCAATTATAGTGGCGTACTGATGCCATCTCATCACTGCCATTGAAAATGATGCGATTAGAAGAATTTGCACCATACTTTTGGAACTTTTTGAACATTCCAAAATATTCTTAATGCTAAAAAGGCAGAACAAAAGTAAAAATGATTGATATTAATGACTATGACTGTCTAATATAGCATTACACTTAAACAAAAAAACCTCACAGTCATCTGTGAAATGTGAGATGTCATTGAGTCGGTACAAATGTGACACATAATGAACACAATCACTCTTCTCCGGCATTGTCTCTGACAATATAAATTTATGTGAATAGCAGAGCTTGTCGCTGCACTGAAACAATATTAATAGAAGTGTAATTACACCGTGTGAATTTTATATACCACCGGTTTGATATGTGCCGCATAACAAACTGCTTCTGTAAAAAGCAATAAACAAGAATCTCTCATTAATTGGTATGGATTTTTTTTCTTTATATTTCAGAGAAAATGAACGCCCTTAGCCAAATCCCTTTAAAAGTGAGAATATAATGATTTAAATGAGGTGAATGTAATTTAATTAATACTCAAGTGAATTCCATACAGGAACTCTGTCTTTTTTATTTATATTTAATTACATTTGTTTTGTTTCTGCTATTAAATATGGAGATCACAGACCGTACAGTGGTCCGAAAAACAGGTCTGGACAGTTTTCAGAATAAAATCGATGATGAATCATACATACTATAACTATACATCGCCCGGGTGTACAGAGTAGTCCGCAGTGCAACGTCAAGCAGTAATGAGAAATTTACGAAGAAGATGCCCTATCTGTATCTCTGGTGTAGACGTGACGAACAAAATGGCCAGTAAGGAAACATCCAGAATTATGGCATAGTACTGTGTCATTCTTCACAATGCTGCTAATTCCGATGGTGGCAGTTCTATGGCCACCACAGGAGCAAGGGGAGGGGACGGCAGTGTCTGAAGCCCTCCTCTCGTCATGGCCAGCATATGTCTGCAGCATCTGTTTTCTGTGGACTGCCACTGCCTCTTTTTTTGGTAACTTCATCCCTGGGATCCATTCCAAGTCTTGAGTAAGACGCTCTGTTTTTTTTTGTTTTTTTTTTGATGAATGGTCCGCACAGTCCATTTTGCATGTCTGCTTTTGGCTACATGCTTAAATAATTAGCATCAGACCTTTTCCAGTTGTTTGCTGAGGCGCTGAAACAGAGCTGAAGCTCGAGGCATTTGCTCGGCTAAAGGACAGAATGGTGTGCATGTTCAGAATATTAAAGTCCGGTTTTAATTAACGCACTAATGAGATCTCATGACTAGATATGTGAATACTGCAGGGCCGATGCCAATGTTCAAGCTCAGAAATTAAAATATATATATTTTTTTTTTTTTTCTAGAGGTAGAATTTCAGTTCTGACAAGCACTGTCAGTTAATAACATGGAGACTCTGCAGGCAAAATCGAATGGCCAATGCAACATACTCAATTATTTTACAAGTTTCGGCAGTTGTGATACAATATAACACAGAATTTAAAAAAAACATAAGCGAACATGAATGGGGAAAAGAAATTCTGGATTTCTGCAGATAGTTATGCAATTCACTTACAATACACTGTTAAAATCCACAACAAATGGGTCACTTTGACTATACAGAATACTGTGGTTAACATCATGAACTATTAGAGGTTAAAGAGGTTAATGGCCAAAAATAAAACTCCATGGTACCATTGTGTTCATTTTTTAGGATCATTAACTTATGTTGATGTCCAAGGTCTGTCTGTCCATCTGTTTGGTGTAGTCTGTAGGACATCTGTGGAACAGAGAGTTCCTTTAATTAAACACAACAACCATCGGATTTGGCCCAACTGTCCCACTTTGTTACACCAGGGTTGTTTATTCCAGACTTTCATTCCAAAGTCCAGATTTCCTGCCTCTGCCGTCAACTCCATCAGAAAGCCCTCAATCATCTGTAAATGTGCTCAGACATTAACCTTGAGACCCTCCTCCTGCAAATGTCATCTAACTCCTGGACCTTAGGGCTGCGACTGGAAATCCCATTCCTGGGAGCTCTTAAATAAACAATGGGAATCTGCAGCGTTTATTCCTATCAGTAACCCCTCTCCAGTCCAAGGTTACCGCCACGGCCCAAAATAACAATTACCAGCCCCAGCTTTATTCCCTCATTGTTTAATTCTCTCCATGCTATCTAAGATATCTCCACGCACGTCCTTATCTTTGACCTTCAGCTTGTTGCTTTGTCGCTGCTTCCCTCTAGATGCGAGGTGACCTTCATCGGCATGTCATTAGAACCCTGACCCATTTGATGATCCCCTCATGTGGAATGCATATGCAGAATTGTGGCCGTTTCGCACAGTAGGGGTGAACCCGGAGTACTTAGAAAAATATGACTTGACACGCTTTATCAAATGGGGGAAAGATGAAGACGGAACAGCTGCTGCTGCTGTCGTAAGCAATCTGCCCGTGATTGAATAAAAGTGTCAAGAAAAGGGCCGCTTGATGGTCTTTTGTTCTCTTCCATCCAGCTTGATGTTAGTACGGGCTGTCAGGGGCGAATCGCAGCTGTGTGATTTATCAATACTTAGAGTGACCTTGCAGCCAGTGGTGTATGAGAGCACAGCTCCCAACCACAAACCCCCCCCCCCCCCCCCCCCCCCCCCCCCCCCCATCCCTCCCCATAATAAAAACCCCACCCAACGGCCCGGAATGCCTGCTGAGCCGGGGACGGGGGGAGTATATGCGAAATGCCCGATTTATCCTGTTTTGTTTAAATACAAGTCGGTGGCGAGGACGGCTGGAGGAAGGACGATGCCCGGGACGTTTCTGGAAGAAAGAGAAGGATGCCCGGACGCGAAGGTGTCTTTCGCCGGCAGTCAGCGCCTTTGTTAAAAAAACCGCACTGACGCAGTTTCAGTTACTTTCCTTAAGATGTACTTGGACATCATCTTTAATTAAAGTCAACATGTTTTTTTTGTTGTTTCTCTCCCCTCCTCGGCGAGATGAGCGCTGTTGTGATGAAGCAGATGTTGGATTACAGGCTGCCACGTTCATTACTCCTATAAACCCATCTGTGGAATAGCTTTTTATGCAAATGTTTTGGAAGAATATGCATAAATAAAGTTCTAATTAATACCTTTGAACAAAAAACTCTGGTCTCTTTGATACCAAAGTGCTCTTAATTATTAAAATAGCAGGTAAAATGAACAAATGGGAAATGATGAAGAAACATGGGGATTTCTGCTTTACAAACAGACCTTTCAAGAGTGAACGAGAGGCGGAAAAAATGAAACATGATCTTAATTTGAAGTGCTGTGATTATTGCATACATAATGCTTTCACCGTGAGAGCTGTTTGAAATCTTTTAGTAAAATAAAAACCACAGTGAGAGATTTCCATACAAATAGAATAAAAAAAAAAACATCACACAAACAGAACAAAATTCTGTCCTGCGAGTGGCATCGTTCTTCATAATATCACATTATGCCCGTTCATAGTTCAAGTCAAGTCTTATTATCATCAATGCAACTTCATTTCTAATAAAAACAAAATAAAGAATAAGTATAATAAACTAAATAAAGGTAAATCATTACAAAAGCTATAAAATAATTATAACATGTAAGCAACAAGAATATGTATTTCTTGACAAGTCCTTTTGCATGTTCCAAACCCAGTGAATACCGCCAGAAATAGTAATATTTCCTGCATCTTTGTTATACTGTATAAAACAGCACAATTTAGCATGCAATAATTATCATCATGTATTATCATCACCTATTATTAAAAAAAAACAATGAACTACATGCAGTACAGACAAAAGTCTGATAGTCTAGAGGTTAGAACAGCACCGTCACTGAGTATTTTCAAACTTCATTGTCATGGCCGGGGACAGAAGGTGCACGAGCACGTCTCCTTGACCATGGGGAGGAAGCAGGGGAGTAATGGGCAGGAGCACACAGATGCCTGGGGTGATGCCGGGTGGGCGCGAGCCGGGGAGCAGGCGTGAGACTGCTGACTGACTTGAAGCAGACCGCTATGGCGGTGGGAGTAGTGACATAACAAAGTTCTTGGTTACTGCCATACTCTTGGCACAAGGGGGCAGGCTGAAGAATAGTCAGAAGGTGTGGGTCGGCCGCATAGATGGCGGACGTATAAGAGGGCGAGGCAGAAGAACAACCCATGGACGAGCGATTGTTTGGCAACATTGGGTTCAGAACAAGAAGCAGGCGAAGGCCATCTGGAAGAAGGGTCAAAGGCTTAAATGCTTAGCATAAACGAGTATACTCAACAATGAGCAAGCTCCAATCAAGATGGCCGCCAGACTACTCGACCACTTCCGGATCGCTGTCCCCTATGGGCCTAATGGGGGAACGACGGCCTTAACTTTCTTGTAGTCTGACTTATGTAATAGAAACTACAACAGAGTGAATAAAATGATTGTATTCATAGTTGGGGGTCCTAGTGAACCAAAAGTGATACCTTCATTGACTGTAAGCACATAAGTGGCTTTGGATGAAGGCGTCTGCCACAAATGTAAATGAAAACGCAAGGGATGTACAAATTATTAACTTTGTCTGCCGTAACTGGCCCGCCCATTTACATTTACAGCATTTTATCAGACGCCCTTATCCAGAGCGACTTACAATCAGTAGTTACAGGGACAGTCCCCCACTGGAGACACTGGTTAAGTGTCTTGCTCAGGGACACAATGGTAGTAAGTGGGATTTGAACCTGGGTCTTCTGGTTCATAGGCGAGTGTGTTACCCACTAGGCTACTACCACCCCTACTACACCCCCGCCCATCCATGTTTGCATTTTTATCTCAAGGAAATAAGTATGTGTATGATTTTCAGCAAGGCGCCTGTTTTCATTAATGCATTGAAAAAGGGACAGAAATTATAGGATCATCTTTCATTTTGATTTTCTGCCAGCAACATTACATAACAGAACGCTGCATGCCGGACATGGAATACTGTGTACATTATATGAACCGGGTTTTGTACTCCATGCAGTCTGGAGATGGCCGTGGATGGTGACCAAGGCCATCTGGCGCAGAGCCACTGTCACGACTACGAACTTACGGGGGAAGGTAGCGCAGAGGTCTGACATGTTGGGAAGGGGTTTTTATTAACGGACAAGAAATAAATACAAATAAACAATGGCGCGGAGTGCCGGAGACCCAGAAGGGGCGGAAACTTCCGGCATTTATGGGGCGTCAGGATTGGAGTCAGGTGTGGAGCCCAGCTGCAGGCAATCCTGACAGCCACACAGTACCTTCAACTTCTCAAAATCCAAAATGTTAGAAGAAGACTGTCTGAATTTGATTCCAACATTGAGACAAAATGTATTACATAGAAATTAAAAAGTTCAAACCTACTTCAAGGACATTTGTACAGCACCATGGTCAGCTATTGTTTTTAATTGTGCTTCATAAATAAGTTTGAAGTGACCTGATCTATTTGACATGCCTATTTAAAAAATTGAACTTATGAACTGTGTTTTAGCTAGTTGGTCTCTGAATTATGGGTTTATTTAGAAATGGGAAAGTTAACTGATCATTTTGAGGTTTTCCTCGTCAACCTCACTTTCAACTTTTTCACCAAACTACAGTACCCAGCTTTGTCCAGGCTCTCCTCCACCTAAAATGGGCTGGTCCGGTGAAGACAGCGCCATCACTTAATGGACATCCTTTCTGTAGGACATGAAAGGACTGGTACGCAGTGTACTGTGCAGCCTCCATGTCCTACCACTGCGTACCGCACGGCATGCAAATACAGTAGCTGCCGAATTTACTCATAAATAGCCCTGTAATAAAGCATTATTATGCATGGCGGTGTGAAGTTTTTCAAATGAGGCGCACCTGCATCCTGAAGCCGTGCAGCGTGGGCGCCGCTGGACGAAAAAAAGAAAAAAGAAAAAGCCCCTCCGCGTCTTCCCTCCCGCCCTGTCCGTTAAACCATCATCTGTCTTCCTCAGCCCGGCACTGAATAGGCGCCTGATTGCACCAAATTTCGGGGTGCATCTTCCTGACGGAGTAATGTCGCCCTGCAGTGCCTGGACAGATGTTACCCCGGCTCTTCAATACGATGTTTATGGAACAACAGACACCCCCCCAACACCACCGCTTGTGATTAATGGGCCCGGTTCAGAATACAGAGGCATTTGCGCAACGCTGAATATTAATATTTGCTCATGAGCTATGTCACGAGAGCGGCACGGTTACATTAGTTCAGCGGGCCTTATTAATCTCTGCAGCACGCGCGTACGATCGTAACGGCCATGTTTTAAACATACGCAGGTCTCAGTTCACAAATATGATCTTTTATGTACGTTTACGAGTCTTTTTTTCCCCACTCTTCACTGTAAATGGACAGCGATGTTTTTTTGACTTTTCATGAAGGCCATTTGATTTATAGACCTTTGTCCCCGCAGCTGCGAACCGCGAAATAAACGGCGAGTAGCGCTGGACACACTTCTCAGACAATAAAACCGGACGGGCCCCCGTCCAACAATCTCTCCCGGGTCTGTCAAACAGAACAGAACAAGTGGCGCGTCTGTCAAGCGGCGTCCGTGTTCAACACGCTGATAAAAGTTTTAACGAGGCCGCGGCGGGGGGGCTCAGCGCAACCCGAGACGAGACCCAGATCCCGCTTCCTTTCCTTCATTCCAGAGTCCGCCAGGTAGGTCAGGGCTTCCAGCCGGTCCTCTCCCTCCACCCCCTCCCCGACACAAGGAACGGGTTGTCTCCGCGGAGGAACACCTGCAAGGTGCGGGCCGGAGCCTCGGCCCCCTCGCTCTAGATTTGGTCAAAAGGCAATTCTTTTCGGCCGCAGATAAGGGGCCCGTCGACTTCAAACAGCTCGCATTCTTCAGGCAGATTAGCCAACATTATGTTTTATTATTTCGGCCCGCTTGGATGAATTGAACTCTATCTGGTCCTCGTCGCGATGAAACTTGAGACAGTTTGAATGGCCCTGGTATGTTCGGAGTCGGGCTAGCCGCTCGCCTCTTCGTGGAAAGGCCCAGGGAGGGGAGGCCGGGCCACTGAGGAGAACAGTGGGGGCCTTTGACGGACACTCTCCCGCACAGAGGTTAAATTAAATTGCCGTAATAAATGTTTGGTTTCGGCCGAGCGGCATCAGCGAGTCCGGGGTAAAAAGGGCCGAGATCAGAGCGGCGAGGGGCATGGGGTGGAGCGGCGCGGGCGAGAGACGGTGCTCGCTTCGGAGAAATGGAGTTGTTTTCACTTAAACATCAATTATAACGTTAACTCAAGAAACAATTATATTGATGAACGCTTTCGGAGTTGCAGTAATTAAATTATTCCATTTAATGAACAAATTATATTGAACTTCTCCCCAGAGATGTGCATTAGCCTCATCTGCTGTTTTACAAACACGGGGTGAAGAAGAAGGAGCGGCCACGGCCGCGTGAAAGAGCGGGAAAAGCGGACGTGATGACACAAACCAAATGTGAAATGTTCCTTCTAAACAAATATGCCACTTAAAATGCGACGTTAATCTGACAGAGCAATTAAACATCGACTGTTATATCTGCCCTTTTACAGGAAGAGAGTAAAAAAAAAGTGGAAGTTGTAATATGGAGATTCACGAGTCTTCCTGACATGAGGACTATATTGTTAAGGGCTGGGGTAAGGGTGGAGTTTAGTTCAGGGTGAGTACTATTTACAACGTGGACATCAATCCGGAAGATTGTTTACAAGAAAAGCACATTATCTGTAAAATCCTTTTTAAAATGCATGTCGCACGCAGGAATCATTTTAATAAAGGGTTATCCCTTGAATGAAAAATGCCCATTTGCATAAAATAAAAAATGTGCACGTGTGGCATATATGATAAACGTTTAGAATTTATTAGACATTAATGTATATGAGTTCTCAGCCTTTAGATAGAGGATGCATGAAAATGTGTTGGATTTGTGAACAGACAGCCACTGCCATCTAGTGGCTGGAAATTCTTCTGCTCCATCGTTGGAGAGGCCGCACTTCCATTGCACGTGGAATACCGAGAAAAACGAATTATTAATTATGCGGGTGACACAGTTTTTTAGTTCAAGTTTTCCCGTTTAGTAAGTTGTTAGGGTCGGGTTTGCAAAACTGAGGTAAAAACGCCTCTCCCGTGGTGTTGGCTGGACGATGGCCAGTGTAATGCTCACCACTTTCCTGGGTTTCGCATGTATTCGCATGTATATATGAGTCTGAGATGATTAAAATCACATTTGTACTTTGTTTATTCACGTATTTAATGTCTTGTTTTTCTCTCTCTCTCTCTCTCTCTCTCTCTTTCGAAGAACACACATGCATATACAAAGCTCCATTGGCACAAAGCATTAAAACTTCTGTTAAATGCCAGCGAAACTTCAAATGTCACTTTTAATAACTCCGTAATTAAGCATGCACCTAATCCTATTGGCATTTACACTGGCCGTCGTCCAGATCTTGTAACGTTCCCGCAGATTACGGCGGCAGGGCAGATATATCACCTGAATGTAAATGCGGCGTGTAAAAAATGCATTGAATCGACCCCTCTCATCGACCGAGTTTGACCCGCTTTAGGGTGACTGCAACCCTAGGGCATCGCGCATCCCGACTCCATCGGATCAGAGAAACGGGCAGAAGCGGGGCACCGCTTCTCACCACGCAGGCCGGAAGGAACTTTCCCGCCACGAAAAATTTCAGTCTTAACAATGGCCGCCGGCCATCGATTAGCCCCGTGTGCACAGCGGCCTCCGTCAACAGCCAGTCCAGTTTGTCCAGGACGTGATTCAGCTATTCAAACACACGGGCCGTTCGGGCCCCGACGGGCGTAGCACGCAGCAAGGTGACTGATTTCTTACGTATTGTGCCACGCGAGTCGGAGTCGGTTCTCTGGTGCAGGTACGCCCCCCCCCCACCTTCATCTACCTTATTTACATTTACAGCACTTACCAGACGCCCTTATCCAGAGCGACTTACAATCAATAGTTACAGGGACAGTCCCCCCCCCGGAGCAATTTAGGGTTAAATGTCTTGCTCAGGGACACAATGGTAGTAAAGCGGGGTTTGAACCCGGGTCTTCTGGTTCATAGGCGAGTGTGTTACCTACTAAGGCTACTACACACCCCTATTTGCTCATGTCGGTAAGGATTAGGCCCGCAACACTGTTCATACATGCCGGGCATTCTTCTAGGTCTGCGCCGCAGTTGTCGGACATAATTTGAATTTTTAACAATGGGGACGGGGGGGGGGGGGGGGGGGGGGGGGGGACGGATCTATAAGGCAGGCGCTGCGCTCTATAAGCCAGGGCGACAGATGCCGCCTGGTCGGGCCCAGGGTCTCCGTGCGGGGGTCGAAGCGAAAGGTCACCCTGCGGGCGAGTTGCGTGGCCGCACAACTTTTGACGCGTCCTCTCTTGCAGAAACGCTGGCGCGCTAATTGGCATCGGCGTCCTCAGAGCGGGCCGACTTGAAAGGCTTTCCGGGGGAGCGAGATTTCCTTAGAAGATTTATTATTACATTTTTCTCCTCTCCTCAGGTAACAAGTTTCTTCCGTTTTTTTTTTGTTTTTTTTGGCCGACACCGTGATGTAAATCACAGTCACTGGAAGTGGATGATTGAGAGACCGAACAGGGCGCGATGATCCTCGCGCGTCACCTTTCCCGCCAATTTGCTTTTAGAGGCTTTTAGAGACGTTAAAAGGATCCAACTCTTCATTCCTCTGCGAGCTGTTTGCTTGACTTTTTAAAATCATGTGTGTGTGTGTGTGTGTGTGTGTGTGTGTGTGTGTGTGTGTTTCATGGCCTTTGTCTTGACATCACGTTTCACCTGCTCTGCCAGCACATGGGCACACCTTTGTTTGAACATGCCACAAAACCTGGGTTATTTCCTTTTATTTTTATTTAAGTGAACGTGGCACTTCACAGAACAAAGATGATGTTAAGTAAACCTGTATTGTGCGCCCGCACAGTTGTCATTTTTAATATCATTGCTGAGACCATTTGCTTTGGTTGGCGTCCTCGAATTCCCCGGGACCATTTGTACGTCCATTTGAAGGGCGGCGCATGGCGCGTTCATGATATTGTGCTATTTTCATCTAAACCATTCTCAATATTTCCGTCTGGCAGGGTCTTTGCCGTCTTCGGTGCTTCCCCTGGCATCCTGGCACGAGGCATGCAGTCCACACAGACAGCTGCTCGCGCTCCGGCGTTCTTGCATACCAACACATACGGCCCCAGGGACGAGCGACGGGGAAATGAAGTGACCCGGTCCCCAGTGTCAATGCCCGAGTTGGGTCTGAAATAATAAAAAAAAATGAAAAGTGTCAGGGTGGTAGTAGCCTAGTGGGTAACACACTCGCCTGTGAACCAGAAGACCCGGGTTCGAATCCCACTTACTACCATTGTGTCCCTGAGCAAGACACTTAACCCAAAGTTGCTCCAGGGGGACTGTCCCTGTAACTACTGATTGTAAGTTGCTCTAGATAAGGGCGTCTGATAAATGCTGTAAATGTAATGTGTCCAATAGAATCTACAGAAGCAGTGTTAATTCTGAAAAGAATTATAAACAAATTTAGACGTTTTAGACTGTAAGCTTCTGTGTGCTAAAGCTTCTTTTAAATGTCACGCTGCAGTGATTTTTTTTTTTTTTTTTTTCAATTCAACAGCAAATATTTCAACAAAGGAGAAAAAAACAATAAATTACACAAGCAGTGACACGTCAAAAGCGATCATGGAAATCAAGTGAAATGCACACTTTTGTAAATAATGGCGTTACGAGGGCGGCAAAGGTCGCCAGACCAAAATCCCCAAAATCGATCGGCAGCCTCTCATGACGAACCCCTCGGGGGCTGTTCAGGTATCTTGCATGCTAATTGTCTGATTAAGTCGATGAGGCTGCAGGCCCAGTCATGGTGGAGAGGGGCGGGGCCTTGAACTCCCCACGCTGCCCATGGGTGCCAATCGGTTTCACAGTTATTTTTGATCATATGTGTTTATCAGTAGGTTTTTCTGCTGTAGTTCATTTATTTCCTCCTTTTTTTTTAGTAGGGGTCAACAAAGCAAAAAGTGAAAGGTCATGTACTGTGTGACCACCTCACCACCCAGCCATAGAGTTGTAAGGTGCATAGGGTGGTAGTAGCCTAGTGGTTAACACACCCGTCTATGAACCAGAAGACCCGGGTTCGAATCCCACTTACTACCATTGTGTCCCTGAGCAAAACACTTAACCCTGAGTGTCTCCAGGGGGGGGACTGTCCCTGTAACTACTGTTGTAAGTCGCTCTGGACGTAAATGCTGTAAATGTAAAATAATAATTTGTCTAGTCTGGTCCTAGCATGGGGTACTTTGATGGTCCTGCGGGTGAAATAGTACCTTAGATCTAAAGATGCCCTTTATGGCCTTTAACCGATCCTGAAAGGTCACATTTCTGACTGCATGGACCCGCACGGCGGCATTCTTTTCTCTACAAGTCGCTTAAAAGGCTCGTTGTTGTCGCCGTCGTCGTGATTATTGCGGGGTGTGTGCGGGCTGCACCCCGACACCGAGGAGAGGACCGGAGACGCCGCCGAGCCCCGCCCCGCGTCGGGCATTGAAATGTGGCGCTGCGTAATTTGACATGTCAAACGTGAGACGCCGCGCCGCGCCGCGCCTTCTCCCGCGCAAACAACCCTTCACCGTCACCATCGTCACCGCCGTCGCTGCGGCTTTTTAGTTTTTTTTTTTTTTAATTTTATTTTCATTTTTTCCTGGTCGTTTGTCCTGACGGCCGGCGCGGAGATCGTCGCGGGGCAAGAAGGAGGCGAGAGGAAGATCGCGAGATTCCACCGGGAATATTCCTCGTAATGAAGGAGGAATGTAGTTTTGTCGCATCCCGGCGAGAGCGCGCGTTCCGGTAAGGTGCCGATTCGGCGGCGCGTTCGTGTGATATTTGACCGACGGTCGCCGCAGTGCATGTCGGGCAGCGAGAGACACGCACCGCGCACGACGTGCCCGCAGCCTGCTTCTGTTCGGGGTTTTTTTTTTTTTTTTGCTCGATCCGGATCTCGGTCGCCGCCTGCGGGGGTGAAAGTTCCCGTTCGGACAACTTGCGGGCTTCTCTCCGCGCCCCGAGCAGCTGGAGGGTCTATATCCGGCGCCGGATCGCTCCGTGTGGGGCTTTTCGGAGGGGGTGGGGTGGGGTCCCCATTCATGCGTCCGATCGCGAGGACAATGCCGGAGGGCTTGCGTGGGGCGGGCCCACTCCTCCTCGGCCCCCGTAAATGCAGCAACTGGGACCCGGCGCCTCGGCCCCACTCGCCGAATCGACCCCGCTTTAGTTAAAAAAATGAACAGCGGCTGCGTGTAATGGCCCGGGCGTTTATTTCCCTACCGAGCCGGGGCGTCTGTTCCACGCGTGGGCCACAGTTACTAACAGGTGTTGCTACTCTTTCCGCTTCTCGCATCCTTTTCAGGTTAGAACTCCAAGAAGTTACGAAGATTGTGCTCCTACATTTACAGCCTTTACCAGACGCCCTTGTCCAGAGCGACTTACAATCAGTAGTTACGGGGACAGTTCCCCCCTGGAGACACTCAGGGTTAAGTGTCTTGCTCAGGGACACGATGGTAGTAAGTGGGATTCGAACCCGGGTCTTCTGGTTCCTGGGCCACTAGGCCACTACCACCCATGGATGTAATGATATTTATAATATTTTATTACCAAATCCGAGTCGGTTTACGGTGCCCCGCTGCTATTATGTTCCCGGCTTCAGTCGCTGGTCGATTCTTTTCAATCGGGTATAATTTACACCCAGTTGTATAGCAGGCGAGCTTTTATGGGGGATTCATGGTTTTTCATTTCTGATTTGTTTCCAGATGAAATCAGCGATGGACAAGTATTTCCAGCTTCATTCTCAAGGGATCCCTCAAGACAAGAAGTTCTGCAGGAACAGCTCTGCAGGCCAAGTGCAGGTTTCTCTCCACGCCGCCAGCATGAACGCCGCCTTCCTCCCAGACGTCACCTACCTGCGGCCCGGTTTCTGCAGCCCCGTGCTCGCGGCCGCGCCCCACATTAAGACCGAGCCCGCTCAGCCGGCGCTGTATCCCAGCTGCCCCGGCGGCATGGCCTCCACCCACCCCCCGGAGTACACCAGCCTGTTCAGCGCGTCCGCAGACCCAGCGAGCGGCGTCTTCGTCAAGCAGGAGGCGGTCACGTCTCCCCTCGACCTTCACGACATCCCCCTATTCCAGCTCCTGAACTCGGACCTGGAGACGCTGGTCGCCGGCGAGGACCCCCGCGCCGGCCCGGCCCAGCCGGTGGCGGCCTACGGCGGCGGCCCCGAGTGCGGCGGGGGCCGCGGCGCGCCGGGCCGCCACAAACCCGGCTACCTCCCACCCTCTCCCCCCAGCTCGGAGCCCGGCAGCCCCGACCGGTGCAAAGACCTCCTGCACAACCTGTCGCCGCCGCCCTCCTACGCGGCCACCATCGCCTGCAAGATGGCGGCGCGGGACCCCGGCCTCGGCGCCGCCGCCGCGCCCACGCCCCCCCGAGCCGCGGCTGCCAGGTACAACCGGAGGAGCAACCCCGACCTTGACAAGCGGAGAATACATCACTGCGACGTGCCAGGTACGGAGCGGCTATTTCCGTCGCGTATATTTAGAAATGGCTTCCAGTGTGAGTGGCTCGCTGGGCGGTAAAAATCGGCTTCTTCACGTGAGCCTTTGATATTTAACACCATCTTTTTTTGGGTTTTTTTTTTTTTTTTTTCTCGGGGACCAGGCTGCAAGAAGGTCTACACCAAATCCTCACATTTGAAAGCCCATTTGCGGACCCACACAGGTAAGACGGGTGGGGTGGTGGTAGTCTAGTGGGGTAACACACTCCAGAAGACCCGGGTTCAAATCCCACTCACTACCATTGTGTCCCTGAGCAAGACACTTAACGCTGAGTGTCTCCAGGGGGGGACTGTCCCTGTAACTACTGATTGTAAGTCGCTCTGGATAAGGGCGTCTGATAAATGCTGTAAATGTATTATTATTATTTTTTTTTTTTATGGTGGGAGGGTTTTATATTTAGGGGGGTCGCGCATGTTATGTTGCCAGGCAGAAATATGCCGCCTGGCACGTGCGGGCATTCCATTCGTATTCTGGAGCGCTCCCGCATTACAAGAACTCTTAATGTAAGACTAAACGACATTTGGGGGGCATAAAACCAACTCGCGGCCATTCTTTGACCCCGTGACCTTTATCGCGCTGAAACCGTATCGCGTTGTGTTGCATTTCAGGCGAGAAGCCGTACAAGTGCTCGTGGGAGGGCTGCGACTGGCGCTTCGCCCGCTCCGATGAGCTGACGCGCCACTTCAGGAAGCACACGGGCGCCAAGCCCTTCCAGTGCGCCGTGTGCAGCCGCAGCTTCTCGCGGTCCGACCACCTGGCCCTCCACATGAAGAGGCACCAGAACTAGGGGAAGATCTTCTCGCTCTCTTAATCAGCCTGCGGGGGCGGGGCCAGGAGGAGGAGTCGAGGGTGCTACTGTACAGAACGCCCGAACCCCAACGTTTCTCGCCAGGCCCCCCCTCCAGCCCCAGAGCAGGGCTGTCACAACACCAACCGCGAACCGTACGCTACTCTACATGTTTTGGGTGGACTGGGGACACTGGGGGAACTCACTGGGGGAACTGGGACACCGTATTTATTCTGACGGTTATTCGCTGTATTCCATTTTTTTATTTTTTTTTTATTTCATTTTTAGGTTTTGTGTTCTTTTGAAAATATCTGAATGTGCTTCTGGGTAACCATGCTCAGATTTTCATATTTTTTGTTGTTGTTGTATTTTGGGTGAGTTTGACGTTTGTATATGTTGTAGGTACCGGAGAAATTAGGATTATGGTCAGAAGGCCAGCATATTCAAACAAATGAAACAGCATCAATAACAGCATAAGTACTTTTTGGTTTGGTTTGGTCCTCTAATATGCAAAACCAGATGACGCGATGTGGCTTATCAGAGCCGCATTCTCCCTAAAGCGAAGATGCAACGTGCGTGGAAGGCTCCAGACGCGCGATGCAACCTTTCATTTGCATACAGAAAGGGTTATTACCGCTCCGTTGAAGTGGGGGGGGGGGTGAAAGGCATGAGTCTGTACAGGTGAAACTATTTGCCTCAATAGAGCGGATGTGACGGGCGTGACAGGGTTCATCATCTGCAATCCTTCTGTTTCACGGAACTGGTCTGAGTTGTGTCAGATAAAAAAACTAAAACCGGCTGATGCTTCTTCCTCGGCATATTTCACATGTGAACCACCTTATTTACTTTTTTGCTGAATCATAAAGTGTTGGGCCCAGTTTGTAAACAGGTTACGGGAACGTCTTTGGGAGCTATTTAAAGGCGACGTTTTAAATGTAAATATATATTATTTTCAAGAAGCTGTGTGAGTTTCCATTTTCTGTTCATCTAAATGTTCATGTGAAACTTTGAATTATTTTCCAATGCCTACTGACAAAAAAATTAAAAAAAAGTAAATGCTGATTTTGGTGGAGTAACAGATTGTTGCTTTAATCATTTGTCTTGTTTGCTAATGCTGTTTTACCTCTGCCAACATACATATTTCACTAGTTTCCCTAATGTAATTGTAGATATCGTTTAGTAGAACTGTGATTATTTTCGAGGCTGAAATAACTTTCAATTAGACGATATTTTATTGGGTCTGTTGCAGGCGTTGCTGCACGTTCTGCCTGTTCTGAAGAACCTCTGCACACACTGTCTGTGAAAACAATCACCTTTATTCTAACTATAGATGTGCGCTGTTGGCCCTCTGTGCCACAGAAGAAGTCTTGCTAAATGCACCTTCCACAGTTGAGTAAGGACGAGCATGCGCTTCCTTAATCTCCATCGTTACTCAACCGCTGCACACAATGCTGGGTGTGTCAGATTCAATAATATTGTACAGTTGACTGTCCCAGCTGGTTGTACTGGTCCCAGTCAGACTTTGGTGGTTTAGTGAGAGCCGAGCAGATGCTTTTATCCCATGAAGGTTCCAAATCCGACTGTCCTAAAAAAAAAGCAAAAAATGAGAAGATAGCTTAAATATTTGAGTCTTCATCATTCATATAAGCATTTTATGAGTTATATCTGCAGACGTAGACCTCGCTTTAACCATCGGTCATGTGTAATTAGTGTAATCAAAGTCACAAATGCATCAAGCTGGCAACAGCGGCATTCCCCCGGCCGCATGTCGAACACCTCCACCTCGCAACCGTAGATTCCTTTATTATCCATGCCTCATTTTTTTAATGGGTGAGCGTGGCAGGGCCGAGACAGGAGATGTTCTGGCTTGTTGGCAGGACCCGCCCTGCCTGCAGCGAACCGCCCACAACGACCTTCCCTAATGGCGAGGAGAAGAGCTAAAGCTGAAACTTGTAGAACAGGCCTGACATAAGACTCATCATCCCTGTATTAGTCTGTCATTTCCATTATATTGGGTGTTAGGCGTGGTTCATCATTAAATAAAAACATAAGTACTTGCATTTGCACTAGTTTGCATGCAATTTGTCACCCAGAAGGACAATGTGGATCCCAATCCGGCTTCTATTGCTGCGGTGCAGCATAGAACATGTTTTCTTAATCGTCCGCAACCTTTCCACGTGCATGAACTGACAGCGACTGATGTCGAGAGCAAACCTGTAATTGTGTCCAACGCCCATGCTTAAGAAAGCATTAGTGATTCTGCATTTCCCACACCTGCCCCCCCCCCAGGCAAAATGACCCGGCCTGAGAAAAGTTCAGGTAATTTCAATATAATCACATTATCACATTAAACCAGAAAGGTAACACTTTGTGTTAATTGAATAGGATTCACAATACAGAAATGTTCGACCAAATTCATTTATGCAGTCAATACTTTTTAAATAAATTTATGAAAACTGTAGAAGCAAAAGTCACATTTTAGGCAAACTATACATATATACTACCAAGGATCTACTATGTCTGTTTTTAGAGATATTAAACAAAAAACAGATCATACAGGTGCCAAATAAATGTTTTTATATAAAAATGTAGGTAATTATTTTAAAATAACATACGAAGTATTGTTCATTATATATACTGTCATCCAGGTTTTTAAAGAAAATGAATTAAACAAAAAGTTTGATCAAAAGTTGGTGATTTTTTTTTTGCCCTTCTGTAAAGTTGCCGAAATGCCACACCATGAAATGATCTTTTCCAGAATATTCCAATTCTTACGCGATGTAGCAGTAGAAAGACTGGTTATCAGTTGTTAGGTAGTTATAAGTGCGTGAATTGGACATACATACAAAAAGCAACTTTATTTGCCTTCATGCCTCCATTCAAATTACTATACATTAACATGTTGAACTCAAATTTATTTCACAGCTCAATGCATATGAAAAATAATATAGAGGAGGGGGGAAAAAAAAGCAAAAGCACTTACAGAATATTTATACAACTTTTTTTGGAGAACAAAATAAACTAAACAAAAAGGAAACCAACATTTGTTTTTTCTCAGGTATTGGGATTTCTGGCTCTCTGGACTGAGGGGCAGCGCAAAAACAAGGAAAAAAAAGTAACAAAAGCTCTGCATATATTTACAATACACATACTATACATAAATATAAGAACAACAATTACAGAATATCCACAAATTTTTCGAACAAAGGCATTAGAGTAACTACGCAGAGGAGAAAAGAATGAAGGTCGCTGATATAAAAACAGGAGAGCGATGTAGTACAGACGATGGGATTAAAAAGCGATGAGCGCAACCAGGTAGCGGGATGGTGTCCCAGTCTCTGCACATTCATTGGACGTTTATTTATGTATTTATTTATGTACTTTTCCCCTGTGAAAAAAAACTGCAGTAAAAACCCCAGAGTTTGAATCAAATTAACACTTAGCCTTTCTGAGACTGGCACGGGAAGGGGGGGACGGGGGAAAGAATGAAATGTGCAACATCCGAGAGGTAAGACTAGAAGCCGAGCGTCGCGACGAGTCCCATCCGCCCACTGAGGTTTTTCATCGTAAAATACATCCACACGCACGACATATGCAGCTTCCATAGGAGACAAGCATGACAGCAAGCGGCGCTGGGACAACAAATAAGGCTTTCAGTGCATCTCAGAGAAAGAATGCATGTGGAGGGGGGTGTGCTTCTTTTCTGTGTGTTCTTTTTGTGAATTACAAACTTTTCATTGAAGGTGTTGGAGTGAGGGGGGTTACTGATTATTGTTGAGGTGCTATATATATATTTGTTTTGTTTTATGCACTTGCATTACACTGTAACAGGAGGCACTATTCATTATTGCATAACTTTGACCCTGCTTGCCATTACAAAATTATGCCAATAAAAATCAACAGAAAGAGGAATGCATGCACTCACGCTACTGCATGGTACATGGGCATGTAGGGCCATGAATCCACGAACACGAGAAAGCAGCTGAATTCGTTATTTTTCCGTCCAAGTGATGAAACTGGTCGAAAAATGCTGATGAAAAAATAACCGGGGTTGAATTCAGCCCTTAGTGAGAGCAATCATCTCATACAGACAGTCTTTTTTGTTATTTAATCATGATCCAAGTCATGAAATGAATACACGGCTATGGGTGATAAGGTGTAAGCGTGCTGAATTTGGAAAAGATCTGATGAAAAAGTGAAATCATACACATATAAAAAGATCAACTTGGATGTACCTGTCTGCATTTCTGACGATTGCTCCGGCGATATGTGGATGGGTGGGGATGAAGGCGACGCCTCCCATGCATGACTCTCAAGCACCAGACGCAAAATTTCAAGAGGAGATTGTTCTGTCACATTTTTGCTGACCGATATAAACGTGTTTGTAGAATACTTAAAACACTAAACCTTTACAAATCGTCAATAGACCCACCGTATATCAAATCAGGTAAAATCTGCATACATATAAAGTTATTTTCTTGTATTAAAAATGAAAAAAAAGAAAAGCCCTATTATTCCATAGGTATATAAAGCCTGTAAAACTTGAATTATTACTTCTTCTTTTTTACTTTCACATATATTACAACATTTTAAAAGTTTTTTTTTATCATGAAAATATTTATATTCAAAGATGAAGTGCCCCACACTGTAGAAAGTACAGTATCTGGTTATAAAATACATTAACGGTTACTGTTATTGTGTATAACTGAACGTACTCTATAAAACAAGGTGCTGATGATGCGTGTCGGCCCCCACGGGCATGGGAAATAAAATGTAGACAGATACATGCGTTACAAGCTAATATGAAACCGATATAACCATGATAAGCATGAGGAACAGCTTGCGTTATCTCTCTGATGTTGTATGTCGATAATCCCAGCCTGATTCAGCACTGAATCACGGTGCGTCCGGGGAGGGGGGGTGAAGGGATTACAGTGATGAGCGTCTCCCGCTGTTCTTAAACCAATTAAATTAAATATTCTTGCTAAACCTTCATTACAGTGAGTCTGTGGCGAAGCATGCATTCACACTCGCTTTGATCAACGTGAAATAGTTTTCATGAATTTAAAATCAAATTATTTCAAAACAGTAGTGCAATTAAATTTGAACTTTGAACATGATACAATTATGATTATTATTAATATCCTTGTTGTTGCTCTATAGAATTACCTGTTGTTTTTTTTATTGAAAGGTGACAGTGTTTACTCTCCTTTTTTCAAATCAAACTAGACTTGAGTCTATTTGTATTAAAGAGGTATGAGCGGAACTGTAGACACATATTTATAAAAATGTACATACTTCAGTGATGCATTAAAAACCCTAAACTGGAATCAGGAACCTGTACAGCACTGCTATAAAAATGTCTCTTTTTATATATATATATATATATATATCTCACACTTCGTCATAATCACCGGTCTCCCTAATTAGATATAATTAATATTAAAGATATTATTTCTGTAAATAATCAATTTTCAGTCTGACCCCATTCCAATGTAGCCCAAAATTAAGTTATTAATGTATCAATTAACATATTATTTAAACCCCACCCCGACACCACAACCTGACAAATACGGGGTCGCGGGGGAAACACCTACAGGCCTGTTAGGATGCAATACCGTTGCACTGCCTGTAGAGGGAGACATTGTTCAGCATTCTGCATTACAAGCATGGAGACAACTCCGCGGTGTAGAAAACAGGGTGGCACGAGTAGAATTGTACAAAATGCAAGTCGTACTCAGTTTATAATTTAGTAGTACAGGAAATGGAGAGCAAGAGGCTCTTGCTCCTCACTGTCTTCAACAGAGGGTCTTTCGTATTGCTCATTAACTCGTTCAACAACAGCGGCCCTCTCTGGACATTTCCGTACGCTTTTTGCCCCGTCAGGCCTTGACGTGTAAGGTGCTTTAGTGTGGGACGTCACAGACAACAGAAAGCACGACTGATTGTTCACCACCCGCTTGGTCCAAAAGCAGGACCCCCCCCCCTCGTTCCTTCCGACTCACTGTATATCAAAGCAAGCAAGATATAGCAAGGTAACATTAACAGAAAACAACCAAAGATATCATACTAAAACTATATTTACTTCCAAGAGATTGCACTTTACTGGTCGCTAATCACAGCACAAAATGCACCAATCACAATTCTTCTTTTTTATTTCCACAAAAAAAAAAAAATCTGTAAAGCTAGTCGGCTTGATAGGAAATGTCACAAAGGGCAGATTTCTGGCCTATACATAAAAAAAGACCTATATCTAAAAAAAAAACCTTGACTGATGAAAACCGATACCAAAATAAATCACACATACTGCACGGTACTATAATGACTGTGGAAGTGTTTTCTTTTTTCTTTTAATTTTCACTTTACTGTGCCTTATTGTGGGAATAATCTCATTAGCTGATTGGCTGACCTTGAGCGGATGAGACTCTCAGCTCCTCCCACCTCTGAATCACTGGCCCGCGCCGTTCCACATGTTTCCATAGCAGTTTCTCTGGTCTCCATGGGAACAACCCTGTGCCCAGATGACCTGAGCTCCTAATGCACAGAGTCGTGGAGGGTTACTGTGCAAGAATACTGTCTTTTTATCCATGTTTGTTTTTGGAGGAACGTGGCTGTGCCCCCTCCACTCCTCGGTTCTGGCTCGGTGTGGCCTTGTCCAGGCCAAAAGTGTGAACACAGCCTTCCTGTTCTGCAGAGTTCTTCACATTGTAGATGCAGAGAAGCAGCCATTTGAAAGACAAAAAAAAATCAAAATATGCTGTGAGGAGAACGGAAGAAAAAAATCTGTTTGCCCAAAACGACGACATCAGCCACTCTTGAGAAAGAAAAGCAGAGAGGAGCTGGAAATAAAGGATTTCCACCCTGTAGCTCCAATCGTATGGTGACCTTCCACCTCTGAGTCACCTTTCTGTGTCTGTGGATGGGGGGGGTGTCCTCTGTCAATGTGCAGCGGGGGACGATCGACGGCTCCAGGCCTACAGAAAGCCCTCGGAGGAAAGATCCAGCTCTCCCTTGTGTGTTTGTACTGCTGTGTGTTTTTGGGTCAGAGTGTGTGTGTGTGTGTGCGTGTGTGTGTGCGTGCGTGCCTGTGAAAGGGTGCGGAGGGTTCAACAGTCCTTCGGCCGCCTCAGACCAGCATGTGTCGGCGGCGGTGCAGTGCCAGGTGGTCCGAGCGCGAGAAACTGCGGTCACAGTCTGCACATTTGAATGGCTTGACGCCGGTGTGCTTCCTGTAATGCCGGGTCAGCTCGTCGGAGCGCGCAAACTTCCACGTGCAGCCGTCCCAGTTACATTTATATGGCTTCTCACCTGTAGCCAACGAAACACAGCCAGTTTACAAACTAACCGACTGATTCAAATTTATTCATAAATTCATGCATTTCATGCAATCATAAATGGCTGATAAATGGACGCTTTATTAGAATCTCCTGTCATGAACTTAGATCTGCAATTTGAAACAGGTGGAGATAAATTCAATGCCATCATAAATAATTGATATCGGCACACCGGTGACTGAATTCCTTTGAATTATTAGCACGAAAGGGAGTTCATTTTGCCATAATTTATTTATGAATGACATAACTTGACGTAACACTGATGTTTCTAATGTATACCTTGTGTATTAACAAAATATAATGAATAGTAGTGTATTTAGTGGCTAACACACCCTTTAACACAAATAATGATTGTCACAAAGTTTGCTGCTTCAATGTTTTTAGATCTGTTTCTCAGTTGTTTCTGTGGTGTAAAATAATATACAAGTTGAAATATAATAACAAGCATTTTTTTTCAAGACTTTTATTTGCAGAGTTGGCCCTTTTTTTCAAAGTTTGTCAGAATTTGTGGGTTTTTGTTTGTCCACCCGCCTCTTGAGGACTGACCACAAGTTCTCAGTTGGATTAAGGTCTGGGGAGTTTACTGGCCATGGACCCAAAATTGAAATGTTTTGTTCCCCGAGCCACTTTGGCCTTATGTCATTCTTCTTCACCAAAGTGTTCTTGGTTGGGAGAGGCTCCTGTCGGAGGATGTTTGGTACCATTCTTTATCCATGAGTGTGTTCTTAGGCAAAATTGTGAGTGAGCCCACTCCCTTGGATGAGAAGCAGTCCCATACATGAATGGTCTCAGGATGCTTCATCAGAGATGACTTTGCCCCAGTCCTCAGCAGTCCAATCCCTGTACTTTTAGAAGAATATCAGTCTGTCCTTGATGTTCTTCTTGGAGAGAAGTGGTTTCTTTGCTGTCCTTCTTGACACCAGGGCATCCTTCAAAAGTCTTCATCTCACTGTGCATGCAGATACACTCACACCTGCCTGCTGCCATTCCTGAGCAAGCTCTGCACTGGTTGAACTCCAATCCCGCAGCTGAATCATCTTTAGGAGACGATCCTTTGCTTGCTGGACTTTCTTGGGCACCCTGAAGCTTTCTTCACAACACTTGAACTTCTGATAAATGGTTGATTTAGGTACAATCTTAGTTTCAGCAATATTCTTGCCTGTAAAGCCCAGTTTTTATGCATTGCAATGATGACTGCATGTGTTTCCTTGCAGGTATCCATGGTTAACAGAGGAAGAACAATGATTTTTAGAATCACCCTCCATTTAAAGCATCCAGTCTGCTGTTCTAACTCAATCAGCATGACAGAATGATCTCCAGCTTTGTGCTTGTCAACACTCTCACTTGTGTTAACAAGAGGACCACTGAAATTATCTCAGCAGGTCCTTTTGTAGCAGGGCTGAAATGCAGTGGAACTGTTTTATTTGGGATTAAATTAATTTTCCGGGCAAAAACAGAAGGAGCAAACTTTGTGAAAACCCGTATTTGTGTCATTCTCAAAACTTTTGGCCACAACTGTACCGAAAGTGCAATCAAGTTGTGCAGTTCTGAAAGTGGCCTCATGGTGGGGGCCAGGGCCCATGGACTGACCTGTGTGCGTTCTCCGATGTGCTTTCAGATGTGAGCTCTTGGTGTACACCTTATTGCAGCCGTCAAAGTCACACCTGTGGATGCGCCTCTTCTTGGAGTCCGGGGACTCCGACCTCCGAGGTCGGCGTATGCTGTCAATACTGAACATGGAGCTGAAATTCAACCGCACACAGAAAGACAACGTCTCACATTTACCGTATATACAAAGTGACTGTGAGCAACACACTCAGGACTACATAAATTTGAATAATGGTGAAATCATTGTTCACTTAACGTTTTATAATGTTCTATTAGGCGCATAACAAATGTCTTTTAACCTCATCAATGGTAGTCTATATAACATTTTGCCCAAAAAAAACAATGACTCGGAAATCCATGCCTGTAACAGTATAGTGTCTTTAATGCAGTAACTGTTTTTGGCCACTAAATGGGGCTACTGTACTATGAAATAGACTCGACATGACTCTGCACACCCAGATAAATTGTCCAAGTGGAGTGTCTCCTTTTCTCAGACTATGATTGCATTTGTCTATGTTCTGAAGCCCTGTTTGCTGTATAAAGCATAGTGACCCTGAAGTATCACCTTTAATCATCTGCCATTGTAACTGTGCATGTCAATAATTCCGCATGCACATTCAGATGGCTGTTTTCAATTGACAGCGTTAAGCGGTGGCGGGGAGTTGGAGCAGAAACACGAGCCACGTCAGTCGTGCTCTTGCACACAGGAACAGCACCTGCCAAGTCGTCTCTGTGTGTGTGTCAGTCTGGCTGTCTGACTGTTTTCTGTCTCTCTGTCTGCATATTAGGGTGTCCTTAAGAGCTGGAAGGAAGTTGCATTAGGCTCCTAGCTTTCCATCCCTCTTGGCAACCCGTGCCTGTGTTCTGCGTTCTCTCTTTCAGCAGAACTCGGTAACCCCTGTGCCTTTTGACTGGCAGGACACACGGCCACAGCCAAGAAGGGGGAGGGCGGGGCTAGACGACCCCTCCAGTGAAATGTCTCCACCACACCCGGCCCAGTTCCTGTCCCTCCTCTGCCTGAGGGATCACCTGTTGCTCTTGGAGTGTCGCCAGGCCAGGGCCTAGCGGATATGAGCGAATGTGTCAGAAATGAAGCTGAACTCCAGTTCCCCTCACCCACTGCGCAGCAAGGGAGAGAGGGAGGGGACAGCAGACGTACACAGAGAACTGGGGGGAACTAAGGCGAGGAAACAGGGAAACAACCAAAAAGACAACTACAGGGCCAGCGAGGGAGGGGGGAGAGAGGAACATAACAACAAGGCAGCATGAATCAGAGAAGGGGGGCAGCAAAGCAGCACCTGACAGTCATGGCACCATGTAATCAACATCAGCTTCTGGAATTACTGCAACTCAGCTGAGAGAACTCAGCTAACCCGACATAAGTCATGGAGTCACGCCCCAGTGTCACTTCTACTGCCACTGCAGTGTGGCCTTAACCTTTAACTGTGGGCATATCTGGAGACAAACAGATTTTTTTTTGACAAACAGCTAAATAGACTTGTAGTCTGACTTTGAAAGTGAAGTGATTGTCATTCTGATATACTGCAGCAGAGCACACAACAATATAGGTCTTTTAACCATCACTCTTGGTGAGCAGTGGGCAGCCATGACAGGCGCCCGGGGGGACGGCGCTTTGCTCTGTGGCACCTTGGTGGACCGGGACTCGAACTGGCAACCTTCTGATTACGGGGCCTCTTCCTAAACCGCTAGGTCACCACTGCCCCAGTGGTATCTTATTTATGTAAGAAAAACTTCAACTGAAATAAAATGATTGTATTCATGGTTTTGAGTCCTAGTGAAGCAGAACTGATGACTTCATTGATGGTAACATGAAAGTCCGTTGTAAGTCGCTCTGGATAAGGGCATCTGCCAAATGCCATAAATGTAAAATGCAATGTAAATGTAGCCTTTTACTACACAATTCTAGTTGATCTGAGAAAGCCAACCGTTATAATACAGTGTCATTGTGATACACAGCAGCACAGCACATGGTGCACACAGTGAAATGTGTCCTCTGCATTTAATCCATCACCCTGAGTGAGCAGTGGGCAGCCATGACAGGCGCCCGAGGAGCAGTGTGTGGGGATGGTATTTTGCTCAGTGGCACCTCAGTGGCACCTTGGCGGATCGAGATTCGAACCGGCAACCTTCGGATTACGGGGCTGCTTCCTTTACCTCTAGACCACCACTGCCCCTTCTAGGCCACCACTGCCCCTTTTGTCTTTTGGTAAAAGATATTTGCCGACTCACTACAGACTGCAACCAGATATATAGTAGACTAAGAGAGATATGACCAATAAGAGTGCAGGACATGGAACGATGGAGAGGGGTGGGCATACTGCCCACAATGTGCCCATTTTTTTTTAAATGTCAAATAAATAGAACTAAGTTGTTGAACAAACAACTTATTCTTCAGCAAGAAGCTTGTCATTTTCACATATCTTTTCATTCTGACCCTTACGACATCTTAAGTCAGTGTGAACTTTGCATAAGGTGCTTGAGCAGGACTGAGGCTGTGATCATTTAAAACAATAAATGATAATTGAATGTGATGTCAGAGGAAGGGCCACGGTTAACAGCTAGCGCGCTACATGAGAAAAAAAACAAAAACAACAGTAAATCGGCCCGCCATGAACCCCACCGCCATAACATCCCGGCTTTGTACATGCATATGTCTGCTCCCCGAGGTCCGAAGGGAAGAGGAAAGGCTCCCGTCTGTTTCAAATAGGATTGGACTCTTTTTCTTTTGTTCCCTTTGTCTCTGTTTTCCCCCTCCGAGTCACCTGTGAGTGGCTTTTTTCCTATGCAGCGCTGCCAGACAGCGCTCTGACATGCTCCCTGGACGGGTGTCACAACAAGCCCCGCCGTGTCTCTCTAAGGACGCGCACAGAACAAACCCACGGCTTGACCACGGCAGCACAATGGCCAACGGAAGCGCGGGAGGGATTACAGAAGACGGGCTCCACCTACAGAGCTTCAGATGATTTACCCTTCTGGCAAACTGTACAAAAGAGCGGAAAAAAGCCATACACACTGGCCGAACGGGATGAAAATGATGACGACATCATGTCAGTCACACACTCGCCATCGCTCTACTCCGCCAGTGAGGACGGTAGGTCCCTGAGGTTCTGGCTGACTTCACCGGGACCACTAACAATAGCTTTCCCCTGCTCATGCATATGTAAGATGTTGCTAGGGAAGTCACACACGTTGCTATAACGTACTATTTCGGCAAAGTCTCGGGATCATTACAACAGGATTCTAATAATCTTTTGCAAAAGACGCACGAGGAATGTTAATTTTTATGGAAGGTTCACAAGCACCAAGCGTCATTAGCATACATGTAGTGGAGAAAAAAATGAGTTTTGCATGCTATGATAATACATGTTGCACTGCATGTTGCATTCTTATTGGCCATTCAGCAGACGTGCCCAGATTATACCACCACACACACTGTGGCAGGGTCATCCTGGATTTCTGACACTGTCGGAACATGAGCATGCAACCATTTAGTATTGACAGAAGAATGTAAGTGCACACACAGCCGGACACACGTCCTCTATACATGCAGTAAAAGTGCAGGTTGTCACACTTGCACACACATCCACAAAACACACATTTTTCACACACCGGTTCACACGCACCAACACTGCCAAGAGCGAAGGTGTCACGTGCGAGTGTGACTCCGCCGGAACGCACAGGCCTGTACATGTACAGTACGTGCACATACATAAACACGCCTATAGGAACAGGCTGTACTCCTTTCAGTTCCCCTCTCTCTCTCTCTCGCTCGCTCGCCCTCGTCCTCCCTGCTTCTCCAGGTGGAGAGACGGATGGAACAACTGGTCGCCGGGACAGTTCTGCCCTGGGGCAGGCTGAGCGAGTTACTAAAGGAGGGACGCGCGTGAGTGATGAGACCTGTCGTCCCGCTACACGTGGCGCCATATGCTGTCTGGAGAGGTGCCATTCCAGCCAGAGGATGTTTAAAGAAGTCACTCCAGGAGCTCTGCGCGAAACGCTTACAGCGTTTTTCACCTCGCCGTTCGCAACTTTTTGACACCGCTCATACCATTTCAACTTTGGTGAGAAACCACCGCCAGCCTACGTGCCCATGGAGAAGCCGCCAACCTGTGTGACATTCGACCTCCGTAAAAAGTACCAGTCAAGGCACGATCGCTGTCGTCTGCACTCACACAATTACAGGCCTGAGCGCTTTTTATCAAACGCCTACCCACACAACAAACACTTTCAACGTTCACAACTCCAGCGTGGCACCGTGCCCCCAGCTCCGCTGCCAGCACAACTCATACAGGGCCCAGCGCTCACTCCGAGCGAAGGAAACATTTACTCTGCGTCATTAGCAAAACTATGACATTGGTAGGAATCCTGGAATACTTTCCGAAGCGATGGTCGAAATAATCCTCGGCCCGGGCGGAGGCACAAAGTCTGGCTGGCAGACTATTTTTCTTTCTTTTTTTTATGACTAGCCCTGTGTTTTACGACACGCTATGCTGAAAGGCAGACTCTGGTTTTGATCATGTCACCGGCGCTAACGAAACGGGGAAGCCCTGAGCCGACTCATCTGATTGAAGACAGATGGGCGTGCGGCACGAGAGCAGAGACACAAGCGAAGCCGCCTACACGCCGGCAACTTCAAAAAGCCCCAGGAACACGGGGAGCAGCATTTGGCCACATCCTAATCAATAGGCCCTTAACTACGGAGGCTGGTTTTTAACCGCGTTAAAGACCGGTGCAATGGGGTGTCTAGAAAAAGTTTACAGAAAAAAATGCAAATGAACAGCAACGGGCTGTGGCTGGAAGATGAATATTTCCTCTGCTTGTGCTCTTTCTTGTGACATTAAATGACATTAGTAGCTGTACTGTCCCAGAGTTAAGTGCTGATAATCTGCATGTTATTGTTGGCAGTGGGCGTGGTCCCAAGGTGTATCCAGCCGACGTCACGTTAGACGTACCTTGAGGACAAGGGGTACAACGATTGTAGAGAATGGGGTGAAAACTGGGGAGGAAGGGAAGAGACGGACGCTACGCTACACTCCATCTTGTAACGTATTAACAGGAGGGGCTTTACATTATTGACAGTTAGAAAGGAGGGTGCGTGAGAAATGTCAATTACACACACACACACACACACTACGTTGTGCATAGCGCTGGGAAAAATACGAGCCAGTATGTCACTGTGGTGGTCTTAGCACCATTAAAATACCCTGGTATCAGAGGAGAGTGCAGAGGCAGGGAAGAGGGCGGTGATACTCACTCCTGTACAGCCCGCGCTATAGACAGCGCGGTGGATCCGGTTTCATTAACACTGTCCAAGGTCACATTTGGCAGGTCGTCATCGTCACTGTCACTTTTGATTTGTCTTGGCGACAGGCCGTTAGGGTCTGTATGTGCTGCCATGGAGAAAAGAGAAGAGCTGATTAGTGATATTGAGACAACGTGTGTGGCTGGTTATCCTTCATACAGATGCATTAGTTTACAAAAGGTTTAATATGTAATTAAAATTTTGAATGGGAAAGGTGCATGTATCTTGTAGAAATAATGCTGCAGATTTACTTATTGAAAAACCCTCACCTTTCACCCCTCCCTTTTATAGGTGACCTAAGATACATCAGTAGAAGATTCATGCTACTGCTTCAATGTAAAGCAACATACATGCTCTCTCGGCTTCAGTAGAACAAAATTGCATATATTTCCAGTGTAAATGCCAAATATTTCCATTGTAAAAAGTTCATTCTAAGCTTACAACAACATAATAATGTGTACCTACAGGTCATATTATGCCAATGAAAACCTACATATGAATTTCATTTCTAATCATTGATTGAATTTCAAACCCAAATGCCTCCTTTAAAGCTCCCAACTTAACCTTCTACAGCTGTAGCTGTAATGTCTCTCTGCACTTAATGCTGTCTGTGAGCGCTTGGCTAAACTGTGTGGCACAGTGTGGAACATTGTTTGGAGCTGGGTGTACCGTGTTTGCATTAGCCGCTTTTATTGGTTGGGCTGTGTGTGGTTTTGGTCAGGGTGGGCTTGTGTGGGTTAGTTTGGTTGAATATAAGTGTGGTTTGTGGCCGTGGGAGTGTGGTATTATTTAACAAAGAAACCTGGATCTTTAGTGAATTTAATTATGTCTTAGTCTAAGTACTATTACAGCACAAGTGTGCAAACAGAGAAGATGTGTGTGTGTAAAATGTGTGTCTTACTGTATGTGGGTGTTAAGGCACCTGTGTGACCAAACTGTCTTCACACTGTCAGAAAAACAGACACGTACATTGTAGGGACCTGCAAGATATCCCCAAACAATACGTGTGTACTTCTAAAACTGTGCTTCCTTTTTTTATTTATTTCAAAAATATATTTTTAAAAATGTTCATATAGTATTTAGGTAACACTGTTAATTATTTCAAGTCATAAATATGACACATTTATGCCATAAAATTACTACTTTGTGTGTGTGTTGCCTGTGTGATGGTGGGTTGGCCTCGGGGTGTTTCTTCTGTGAGTCCTGCCTCACTATCAGCCAGAGACAGCATTGTTCCCCTATACACATGTCAGAACCAGAGCCTGTTCCTCCATTATCACACTTATAAACACACACACACACACACACACACACACACACAGTGTTCCTACCCCCACCCAAGCACCCACACCCAGGCAGAGCACAACACAACCCCTAGTTTATCTGCTGGGTGGAACCAGGCAGTGATAAATCCAGATTTCTGTGTTATTATGAGGACGACATACAATGGGCTCAGACCAGAGCAGGCGTAACTGAGATGATTTGAGAAAATCATTGACTTTGTGGAAATGAGCCGCTTCCCATTTTGTGGAACTTTTCAGCATAAAGAAAGCATGACTGTAAATGAAGTCTCTGCTTTTTCAGATTTGGACAATGCCGCCTAAAGAGTGCGCATGTGGGCTGGCTGGTGTGAGAGGTCAAATTCAACCCGTCTCACAGAGCAAAAACCAATCAATGGGTTTCAGTGCTAATTAGCACAAGGACCACGTATCTCCAAGTTCTCCCTAAATAACATCCAGGCCAGCAAAAAGAAATAAAAAATAACGCACAGAGCTGGCAGGTTGCAAAATTTTTAAATGCAAGTATTTTGAATATTTTGCTTGAAAGTAAAATTGTCTGAAATTGACTTCACAGATTATCAATTTGTACGAAGACTAGACCAATTATGTCATAAATATCTACAGATAACACACTAACAGTTCATATCACAGTTACGTTTTACATCTAGCTTGGCCATTATGGGCAGTGAAACATACCCTATAACAAAGTGTAGTACTATGTATTTATTTACCAAATAACATGTACCCACATTTATGTGCAGCATGAACACACTGCATTACATTTTGTTCATTTTTTTTTATTGCAGCATACATTCCGCTGACCCTCACCTCATCCTGTAGACTCCTGGTTTTATGATGGCTGTGAACTGCAGTCTCACGGAAACGCTAAAATAATTGTCATAACGGCATGAACCCCGCCAGTTAAAGATCTGCCGAGTGCTTTTACGGCCGCCTGGAGCAATTTGGTCTCAATAAACTTCCTCAACTGCGCAGACAAATCTAAACATGCAAGCTACAGAAGAGAAAACAAAATCTTACAGTTTCACTGTTATCCGGTAATATGTGAGGGCAAATTTGATCTGACAAGAACTATGTGTTCTTCCATTTTATTACCTAATATCATTACACTCAAGTCTAATGTCAACAGTGTGTGTGATACAGCTAACCTAATTTTAACAGCGGCGGCAGTATTAACATGAATTCCTATATAAATTTGAGCCAGCAGGTACTTTGTAGAACACTTGTTTTTGGTAATATGGACGTTGAGTATATGTGGCGATTCGTCATTTTCACATGAACTTAACCAGCCTGTAAAAATGTCTTGTGCGGGGGAAAACGCGAGGTTGAATTCGCCCGATTGTTTTTCAGCAGCATTTGCTTTTAAACGCAGCCAGAGACAAAAGAGGAGTTCAAAAGAGGTAGACAAACCCCATGATTTCTTTCTCCTGTTGTTTCCAGCCAAAGCCTGTTTCCATGGAAACCTTACCGGAGACAGAGCTGAAGAGAAGGGCACACGCCCCCTGGAAAAGGATGGCCAACCTGTGAGTGTGAGTGTGTGTGTGTGTGTGTGTGTGTGTGTGTTTGTGCACCATTATATACAGAGGATCCTAGAGGTATTCAGCTGTCACTCTCATGTAGGATTAATGATCTGTGTATCTGACATGGACGTCAAGTCCACAAATGTCCTCAGAAATCAGCCTAAATCAGACGAAACAAACCATTATGAGGTCTACGGACGAACTGGAAGCTTTGTCTGTTCGCTTGTTTGTTTGTTGGCACTCAAAGCCAACATTTTACCAAAAAATAAATAGGTCCATGCATTACAATTCAGAAGAGCAATTCAGACCACTGGGGGTGGGAAGAGCAGTTCCAGGTCTAATTAGAGCGACATGAGGGTCAGTGGCGGCGAACAGGCTGACATCAGGCAGCCATGTGACCGTAGCTCCAGTGCGCAGCCCCACCCATCCCCGAGCCGCTTCCTCAGGCCGGGCTGTAAACCACGACAGGGCGGGGTCCACACTCCGCTCCTGAGTGCCGGAGTGTTCTCGCTGCCACCCATCTTCTGTATCCGCCCCGCCCGATTACGCAAACTTTGTTTTCCTTCATCTCCCACACCCCCCGCTGCAGACGACGACACCCATCATTAAAAAAATAAAAGACCCTGTGTCTCCCTGTTTGACCATTTGGGAGTGACACAAATCTGAAGATAAACACCCAACTGCTCCCTTGTGCTGCTTGGTTAACAGCTGAGAGGAACACCCAAAGCATGACTTCTTTTTCACAAAAGATACAAGATGCGGAAGATGCGAGGAAGCGATTGCAAATTGAAGACCACACATGATGGTCCATGCAACCTGGAGCATAACGTGGCACAAGGACTTCACCTCCAAACCTGAAACTTTAAACGAGCAGAAATTCATGTGCACCAACGTCTCTGGGCTACAAGAGGCTGATGTGTCAAACTGTAGCGATCTTTAAGTATTTATTTTCCTATTAATGAAAATTGTGCATTTATTTAAAAAAGGTTGCCAATATTCTTAAAACAGCTATATTATTTGTAATCATTACATATATATTAAAGTCTAATTACAAAGGAGTTCTATACAGTCCAATAGTGGCAGTGGTGGTTGCACCAAAGGCCGACATTTAAAGGTAAAACACAACTTTGAGTGTGATATTTTATTTTAAACACATTTTAGGCATGGAAATAAGGTTGGTGCAGCAACATTTATGATATTTAGATGCCCTTACAATCAGTAGTTACAGGGACAGTGTCTTGCTCAGGAACACAGTGGTAGTGACTTTGCAGTCATCTGGTTCATGGTTCTGTTGCTAACTAGGCTACTACCACCCTACTTTAACAAGCCCTACAAAGAAACTGTTCATTTATCGTATTCTGACAAAAGAGCACGGAGAATGTAATTAGGTGTAATGATATTCAAATAGAGGCCATCATAGTGGCACCATCGCCACTCCTAGGTTAGTACATGATGACATTGTCCATATTCATGAATTTTGACATTTCTTAGAATTTGTCTGGAGACCCTGATGATCCATGCAATACCGACAAAATTTGAAAGTGTTCTAATCGGTAATATGGATAATTTTGTCTGATGAGTTATCTCAAACAGGACAACTGACCCAGAACAAGAAAAGGGTCTTGGCTTCAAAATATTATTCTCCTGGGTGAAGTTAAAGCAGGACTCACCTCTACTCAGGCTCTTGGCCTCATCCAGCAGGGGCAACATGATGGTGTTGTTGATGTGGGTCGGGGAGCGAACCGCCGTGTACATGAGGGGCAGCGACTGGACCACCACAGGGATCCGGTGGACGTGGCCGGGACCCTTTCCGGGGCTGGAGGGGGGCACGGGGTGGATGATGTGCAAAAACTGTCCTCCTCTGACCCCCGAGTGCGAGGGCACCAGTGGCCCCGGTGTCAACACCGAGGGCATGGCCGCCGAAATGGCTGAGGACACAGAGGTGATGACGGACGGTGAGGACGAAGATGACGAAGAGGAGGAGGACAAGGAGGACGGAGAGAAGGCGGAGGTGATGGGCGAGGCGGACGGCGGGGACGGCCTGGCCTTGTTGATGGACAGGTCCACTGGCTCGGTCTGTGTCTGAAACGGGTCTGAGGAGAGGAGGTCTTCTGGAGGCTCGGACTTCACTTTGCTCAGCAGGAGGGGCACCGTCTCCATATCAGGATAACTGTGCACCTTTGGGGACTGCAGAGACAAGGAGACACACAAGCTCTGAACTACAGCCACAAATAAAACAATATCAAATTGCCAATTCTGTGAACGGAAAAGGCTGAGAGGTATTTCAGATGTTATTAATTGAAACTATATACACACACACACAACAAATGTTTCTTTTGAAAGAACGCTGCATTGTTGGTCGCCCTGCATGGCACCAGTTGTGTACAAGTGGCTGTGTTGGCATGCTGGGCGATAAGGCGGGAGTGTGTCCGCCTGTTCCCCCCCGCCTCTCAAAACTCCCACAGGAACTCATCCCTCCTGGCTCCACTTATATCTCCACGAAATCTCTCTTCTGATGTTGGGAAAACATCATATGGGCCCAATTTCCTGACCTGCTTTACACTGTCACGTGTCCCTCAGGACCGGCACGGGTGGCTTGCTGGTTGTGTTTGTGAGTTACTCAAGGCTTTGTCTGACCAAGGTTTTGTTCAAAAAACGAAAAGACCCCTCAGTGCAGCAATGAAGGGAGACCACTGTGTTAAAGAGTATTACTTACAATCAAATAAAAAAAGGTTCACATAAACGTTTATTTTTTTTATTATTGAAAAGTGTTTTTTTAGGAGGTTTATACTGGTAATAAAAAGTAAGCAAAAAGTAGCGTTGATAGGGTCAGCCGTACTTGGATTGTTTCACTCGGTGTTTCAAATAAGGTTTTTTTTGCACCACAGAAGACATTAAATTCAAGATGACATATTAATAAACTGGGATTCCTCTTGCATTTATTTGTTCAAAGGCCACATGTCCCTCAAATAGGTGATTAGTCACAATGAATTTACATTTAGCCTTACAGCATTTATCAGACGTCTTTATCCAAAGAGATAGTTCAAGGTTAAGTGTCTTGCTCAGATACACAATGATTTTGTGATCCGTGACTTTGTGATCTTGTGGTTCATAGACAAGGTGTTGCCCAGAAGGCCACTATGACTGCAGGCAAGTTCAAGAAAATGCATTTATTTTGTTTGGTGGCTGGCTGCTGTGTTTGTAGGCTGGTGTTTGTGCCGATAAAGTACACTGAACGGCTTCGTCTGCCGAATGACTTCATTTTTATATACACATACGCAAGAACTATTTTTATACCCAGACTTGTGCAGACCATTCTGCACTCACAGGAAATGTTACATTCCCATGAATCAGCAGCACAATAAAGCTGCCCCGGAGACGGAAACAAAGCGCCATTAGCGACAAATGTCACCACCACAACCCAGGCTGGGCGAAGTGGGGGGAGGTCAAAGGGCACGGTCACAGTTCAGGAGTCATAACCTCAAGGTTACGGCCACAATAACACGACATGGGAATTACAAAGTGAACAAAGTGAACCGTGCTCCTGGTTGTGTCCCCCAACAAAGCTGAGTTAATGATGGGAGCTCGATTAAAAACACAAAAGACCTTTGCATTCCCAAAAAAAGACCCAAAAAAAGCATTGTTTCATTCATTGGCAGTTGATTGACTCGGCCTACGTGCACTTCAAGATACAGCTCTTAATCAGGCCTTGCGCAAAACACTTCCTGCATCGCAGGCAATTTGGGACAGCTAGTAATCAAACCTAACGAGTGACTTTTTTTACCCCATTTGCATAGCTGTCAATTAGCGCGAGTGTAATGAGCTTGTGTGGAATTGAGAGAAGGCTCTAACTATTTTAGATTAGATCCACATTTGTCAACACCCCCATTCTGGTAAAAGACTAATTTGCCTCAACCGCCTATTCACATGTGACTGGGCTGTTAGATGTACAGTTTTGAGAATGACAAAAATATTGGTTTTCACAAAGCTTGTTGCTCACCCATCTCTCAAGGATTGACCACAAATTCTCGATTGGATAAAAATATCAATGTTTGGTTCCCCGAGCCTTGGGCACGGTGCTCTGTCATGATGGAAAAGGCATAGTTCATCACCAAACTGTTCTTCACAAGCCCTCCGCAAGACCACCAGAAGGCAACCTCGACCCCGGCCACCCAGAAGAGCTCCTCGGGCCGGACGACAAACACAATAAAATAAAAACACAACCAAACAAAAACAAAACATATGCCCATACGGTTATTCCTGTATTTGTAAGCCTTTTTTGGATAGATCACATCTCGAGCCGACTGCCCGTTTTTCCTGACATCCTGGACTACCCCTCTGTTCTTCTTCGTCCCCGATGTTGCCGACCCGATCTTCTGTCCCCGACTTTGAGTCTCGCACCACATCATGCTTGTGCGCCCAACGGCCGTGAGTCTGACACAGAATCAGTCTGTCCTTGATGTTCTCCTTGGAGAGAAGTGGAGAGGAGACACCAGGCCATCCTCCAAAAGGCTTGGCCTCACTCTGTGTGCAGATGCCCTCACACCCACCTGCCGCCATTCCTGAACAAGATCTGCACTGGTTGAACCCCGATCCCGCAGCTGAATCATATTTAGGAGACAGTCCTGGCCCTTGATGGACTTTCTTGGGCACCCTGAAGCCTTCTTCACAACACTTGAACCTCTCAACTCTAAGTTATTGATGAACCGATAAATGGTTGATTTAGGTACAATATTAGTAGCAGCAATATCCTTGCCTGTGAAGCCATTTTATGCAACACAGTCGTGACTGCACGTGTTTCCTTGCAAGTAACCATGGTTAACAGAGGAAGAACAATAATTTCAAGCATTTTTGTTGGGGTAGGATTAAGTTCATTTTCATGACAAAGAGGGAATTTGCAATGCATCTGATCACTCTTCATAACATTCTGGAGTATGCAAATTGCCATAATAAAAACAGAAGCAGCAGACTTTGTGAAAGACTTTGTGTCATTCTCCAAATTTTTGGTCACGCCTGTATTTGTGCAATGACCTGAAAATTATGATAGGACTGTGTAAATTTAGGAATTTTACAATTGATTACTACAATTTATAACGACACCTTGATGTGAAAATTCTGTGTTATATTAGTAAATCCAGTTATAAATTCAGTACATTTTAGTGATCATATTGATAGTGATACATTTTCACTATTACAACAATTAAAAATTATTAATGAATCACAATGCATATCTATATGCAGAGAAAATACCCAGCAGGTTAACATGGATGGATTGTAGTGAAGTACATCGGCAATACAGTGGCCTGTAGGGCTGCACAATATCTGTCCTATAAAAACAGATGATTATTCTTGTCATAAAAACCTTGTAAATGGACTTCTGGAAAATGAATTACCGTAAACTGACTTCTGGAGCAGCGCTGTCTCAGAAGCCAGATGGCATAACAGCAGGTAAAATCAGGTAACTCTTCTTTTAAGAAGACTTGATCCTGTATTAAAGCAGACTGTGGCAAATGAGCTGCTAAATAGGTAATATTTATATTATCCATACCCTCCTTTCTTTTTAAGATGGCCTTAACCAAGACCCCTCAGAAAGCACAGTACAGTAAGAGAGGCATGTTAAAGTAACCAAACTGAATCTAGTAGCAGAATTCGTACCAAATCAGTTTGATTCTTTCTGTGTGTTGCACCAGAGGAATGTGGGTTTCAGCGGCTCACCTGACAGTGACGTGAGAGCCCACTCACGCCCGCTGGCTGCTGAATTTCACGCCACAAACTGGGTTAAGAAGTACGAGTTTATTACTTATTATGTGTACAGGCTCGTGGTGTACGTGGACAGAGGGAGGTTGAGCCCAAGGCTGCCGGGCCTCTGGAGACCTTCCTCTTTCTTAAGTCCTCTCTGTTCTCTCAGCTCCTCCTTGTTTGTGGGAGAAATCTGTCTGATTTCTCATCTCTCTCAGGCAGCAGGTGATAGTGGCTCAGCTGACAAATCGAAGAACCACAATGAGTGGAACTCCTTTCGCTTGAAAGAAACAGTTGGTTCAATTAAAAGAAAATTGATGGGGGAAAAACATTGAATTTGCATATGAAATTAGATCTCTTTCACGTCATTTTTTGGCAGAAAATAGCAAATGTTTCCAGAGCTTGACCGCACTCACCCTCACTTTCAGGCACGCCCTTTCTGCTCTGCTGCCTTCCCCTGCAGCATGATGACAATCACTTTATTTGGGGAGCCTGGCTAGCGGGGGCCTTATTTTCCGAACAGACTTAAAATCTCTGACGGGCCGCACCATTTCCAGCAAGGCTCTGGCCCGCGGCCACGCAAATTCGCCACATTTGGAGAGGAGGAGCGCGCCGTTTAAAACTCTCCAGAGCAACACACTTCAAAGCTCGGCCGTGTGGGCACCCTGCTGTTGAGCGACATTGTTACACATATGGATAACCGCCCCAATCGGAAGACATTAGCCTGGAGTGAACGCAGAGCACATGCACCGGGCTGAGATAAGAGCTACAGACAGGCCCTGCTGGACCACTGGCACCCACCCACTTCACGTATGAAGCCATTACAAAGCAGCGAAGCTTCTGATGCTCTTTTCAATTGTGGAAAAATACGGAAAGAGGGAACCAACGTAGATGACTAACTCTTGAGGAAAATGTATGTATACTTGTGTGATATGACAATAATATACTTTAGTATTAATGATTTACACACATAATCTAGGCATCATATAAAAAGATTTTGCACTTACATTCAAAAATGATTTATTTATTGAGTAATACAATGACCAGTAATATAATCACTGGAATCATCAAAATGATTTCCCTTTTTCGTGTAATGAATATGGCATGTATGAAAGTTTAGCATTCTGGATGAATTTCCAAAAATGCATTATTCACCTTATTCTACTTTGAGATTAGTATGTCTCTGTATCTGACAGTCACTTAAAGTACATAACAATGTATGATCACTATATAGTGATAAAACATGACTATAAAAACTTGGTCTAACTTTGTGGTTCTGACCCAGTTCTGGAGTTTCGTGTTGACTGTTTGTGTTCCTGATGCCCTGATTGTGTCTACCTGATACTAAGTATATAAATGTATCCTCATTGTGTCTAGTCCTCATTGAGTCATTGTATTTTACATTGTCCTGTGTGTAAATGCCTGTGTCATATTTCAGAAAAAGCCCTGTTTTTTGGATCAGTGATTACGTCTTCTTTCCTGCCCTGTCCAGCCATTGTGATAAAATTACTTCAAATGCTATTTACTTATAAATGCTGTAAATAAATACTTCATCTGTGGGCAACCAAAATGTGGTACTGAGTAACAATTGTCTTGCCTAGTGGGCAATGTTTTGAATGCGTGATTCTTCATTACTGCAGATACAGTGCCAAGCCGGTGTTTGCAGCAGGGCTATAGATGTAGGTGTGGTCAAGTGGTGGAAAGCGTTACATAAATGAACCATGGCGTCTAGTGAACCATGGCGGGCGAACGAGAAAGAAAGAGAGCTGTGGAAAGAGAGATAGATACACAGAGAGGGAAAACAGAAGTGAAGAGACAGAGAGAGAGAGAGAGAGAGAGAGAGAGAGAGAGAAAGAGAGCAGGCTGTCTCCCTTGAGCAGTGTCTCCATGCATCTGTGCCTCTGCCCTGCCAAGATGGCCGCCCTGGCTGCACTGGCCTGATTGAGAGCCCTGTGATCATTCCCCCATCCAGCTGTGGCCCTCCACTGCCTCCCCCGTCACGGCTGCGCTCCGAGCCCCGGCCCTCCACGCCTGGGAGTAATTAGGGGTGTCATAGCAGTGTAGGTTGGGTTGGAGGAAAGGGGTGGGGGTTGGGGCGTGCGGCGTTGCAATTGTCGGGAAAAACAACTGCGCCCTTACCCCTCGCTCAGATTCCAGAGGTTCTGCTTTGACTCGGACGGCAGGCATTCCATCCAGCATTAACATCCTGTTATTGGTGGCGTCTGTGTGGGGGAGAGACAGACAGGGAGGAGAAGGTGTGAGGCACACGGAGCAGCCATGCTGACTTTATCATGACTAAGCAAATTTTTTTTCATTTTGTTTTGTTTTCGTTTGATCACCTTTCACATAGCGAACATGAACAAAACACCAGAGAAACAAATACATAGACAGCTGTCATGGCCAACGCGCCTCCAGCCCGCTAGAGGGCGCCTCACCAGCCTGGGAGACGACAACCCGGAAGAGGAAATGGAAGCGGGCGGTGGCAAGTATAAAAGTGAGGTAACCCCAAGGAGACACGCCCGCTCTTTGTATGAGTTTACTCGCCAGAGACGCTAGCTCTCTCACCCACGACCTAAGATAATTGTGATTTCTGAAATACGACCTTACATTTACATTTACATTTACAGCATTTATCAGACGCCCTTATCCAGAGCGACTTACAATCAGTATTACAGGGACAGTCTCCCTGGAGCAATTTAGGGTTAAGTGTCTTGCTCAGGGACACAATGGTAGTAAGTGGGATTCTTCTGGTTCAAAGGCGAGTGTGTTACCCACTAGGCTACTACCACCCTGACCTTCGCCTGCCCACGACTTCGAGAATTGCCTGATCCCCTGGAAACCACGAAAGGAACCCTGACCAGAACTTCCTGGCTACAACCTCTGCCTGCCCCTGACCTTGAACCTACCTGACCCATCGGTTAAGACGGGATTCCATGCTCCCCTACCTTCCTGCCGCCCAAGACCTACTCCCGTCCAGTCCAAGATCCCAGACCATCCTGAAACCCGCCGTCTTCCGGTTCTCCTCTGCCCCGGTCCTTCCCAAAGATCCCGAACTGACTCCCCGCTGCGTCGCAGCGCATCCATTGCGTCCTCATTCCTCGCCGGACAGGCGCCCCCGGACCTCCTGCCCCGCTCGCCCAGTGCCCTCTACCGGTACGACGGCTTATGCCCACGCCCATAGTATGTCTGCAAGTACGTCATCGAATTCCCCCTGTGACAACGCCAATAGACCCAGCAGTGTGACGTCATTATGGGAATCAGTTAATGCGCAGTACATCTTTACAGGGGCCACTGCAGCATCTTGACTCAACCTCTATATATATATATATATACACATATATACATATATACATATATATATATATATATATATATATATATATATATATATATAGAGAGAGAGAGAGAGGAGAGAGAGAGAGAGAGAGAGAGAGAGAGAGACATAGAGAGAGAGAGAGAGAGAGAGAGAGAGAAACACCTGAACTGCCAGTCATAGTTTGTAGTTAATGAAACAAGAACTGAACATTCATCATGATTGTCATACAGCACATGTCATGACAAAATAACATGACATTTTTCTGACTATAATGATCCAGTGCTACTGTTTAAAGACAACATGTCAGGTGTTGTTGCCAGGTGTTGACTCATATCTAATATAAAACGTGACGAAAGCTGTAATTTTTTTGTACTCCACATCACCATGCGAACTGCATGCTAATTGTGAAAAGTGGACTGCCCTTGGCCTATTAAATCCTGGGAAATGTCAATAATAAACTGTTATTGTGATATTATCATGCATTTAATAGGCGGCATTAACAGTTTTTACTTCTTTTTTTTATCCCAACTGTATGTGCTGGCATAATTTACCACATAATTGACTTGCCTCGTTAAGAATTAATGCGTATATTCAGAAAGAAGGACAATGGCACTTGTCATGTTTGGTCTGAAAAGATTAGTTTCAAAATGCATGAGACACTGATATAATGCCCAGCCCTGCTTTATAGCACATTAAAAAAAGTAAAACTCCAACCGCGGTCAATTAAATGGAGCGTTTTAGTAACTACATGCGGGCAGCAGTTTCCACAATCCCCTTGCTCCTTGCATAATCCACCCCCAACCATTTCCTCCGTTCACAGATAAGACAGCATGTACACTATTACCCAGGTGACCCAGTGAATGGCTGCGGGGCAGGACACAACCACCAGAACCGCCACGCAGACAACACGCCCCCCCCTCGTCCCACTCCCCCTCAGCTTCCTCTGCTATCAGGGAGTGGAAGAAGCCCATGACATTTCCCTCCCCCGAATATCCACACAAGAAAGAAAAATGTCTTCTTGCACATCCAATTCTCTATGAAAACTTCCCCGAGGCGGGTTTATGCTCGAACAAAGTCGGGGGCTCTCCTCTCTGGAGTCCGCACAGCCCCCCTGGTTTTTATTGTATAATTTTTTATCATTTTACATGTATATAAAATTGAAAGTAGCAGCTTTTTTTTCAACAAAAGAGGACTTGCCACCGAAGATAGGGTCTAATGAACTGCCTGCATCCGATTAGACACTAATACAGTACCTTGATCGCGGGGACGGGCAGGAGATAAACTCGTTCTCCGTCTCCTCCATCTGCCCAATTTGGGCGGGTTTAGTCCCCCCGCAGGTGCATCGCCAAACACACGCGTTGCCGCCATATAAATCTGGTCACAGTGCCCTTCTGTGGGGAAAACGCACGGCACATGAGTGACGTGTCATCTGTGGCGAGTCTGGAGAAGGAATTGCGGCGGTTGCGGTGAGATACGCACCGCTCTTACTGTGAATTGAGCTGTGTCACATGACAACCATGCCCCCCAAACCCGCATAGAGGGTGATAAGGGGGCAGCTGTACCTTTCCTGAGTGGGAGAAAGCCAACTGCAACAGCGCGAGCCTCCCTGGACTGGACGTCCTGAGGTAACCTGCACTCTTATTATTTTAGCAGCAGCACATGGAGGAATGCAAGCAGAGCAGATATGCTCTAAACATCTCCATTACACTCCCGTCGTCGGCACGGCCCACAGGAAATGAGGAACCACACTCCACATCTCCAGTCACCACTCACTCCAGCCTGCTTTCATGAATGAGGGCCGCAACACGCAACCACAAAAACCACAAAAACTACAACAAAAAAAAGAATATATACACACACAAACACACACATACTGTGCCTTGGTCCATGGATAGATTTCAAGCAATTTTTGCTGCTAATCTTGCCGCGGTGGAATTGTGACCAGAATGTCCTAGGCTTTAGGCATGTGTGGACTGAGATAATGTTGCCTTGGTAACCATAGGTGGGGCCTGAAGCTGGGATTGGAGTTTCCACATAGCCACTGGACAATGACCCCCAGCAGTCAGACATGATGTCTAGTATTTATCACTAAGCAATATATGTAGATATAATATCATTATTTTAATATCATAAAACATCCATATAGTATCACCAAATGCAATACAATTTTGTATTTTAATGTAAATTCACTTGTAATAAAGGGGTTATAACAGTTAGAAACCATGTTGCATTCAAAAATTCATATTTAAAAGCCTGCATTATAGAATACCTCTAAGCCAGGTGTAAATGTGATATACAATAGTATGAAAAGCTGCAATATTTGCTGTTTATATTAAGAAGCTACATAGACTTTAAATGAATAATATTGAAGACATGGTGTTCATGGGAACTCCAGGCGAGTCGACCAGAGGATACCTTTAAAGACAGGTAGAACGGCTAGAAACATAGCCTGTGTCTGAATCCATTCTATACAGATGGTGTCGATTAAAGTATCTAGGTGCAAGTGCTTCAAGAAGGGCATGAAGGGGGTTGGAATGAAAGTGATGTGCAATATTAAAGATTTTTAGCATACAAGTTGAAAGACTTAATAAACAAATCTACCTCTACCAAACTATCTGACTAGCATGTCAAACCATTATTTAATCAGTCGGAGATGCTCATTTGGGTTGGTTGCGGCCAGTAGTGGGACAACTGATAAGTAGTGTATATATTATTTAAAAAATCTTGCTTAGTATATTTGCACAAGCTATCATGTTTGATATATCCAGCATGTGTAGTAAACATTGACAAATCACGCCCGGACACACGTACCTGTGGAGGTTAATAACGCAGGTTAATAATGAGCAGCGGACGGGTTCACTCCTGAAGGATATCTGCTTCTCTAAATAACTTTCTTAAGCAGCTGAAGAGAAAAGCTTCCCAAATGGGAAATCAATATCCACAGTTAACATTTGTGGGCTCGGTTAACGACCGCCGAATGCGCACCGTTTTCAGATGAGCATCAAAGAATTCGCCGCACTGTCACTGCCAAGATTGGCCGAGTACACTGTATATCTTTAATTCTAGCAGTGTAATATTAGTCAGTTATAAACACTAATAAAACGTTACGACGGTGATTCATTTATGACTCCCTTCAAAAGTTTTTACTTTAAAAAGAATAAGAATATTGACTCCAGCATACACAAACCAGCAAAATATAATGAGTTGAAGGTTACTCACTTGGCTTTAAAGAACAAAGCCCGCTTTTGTTTACTGGAACATAAAAATTAAATTACACACTAAAACCGGAGAAGTGCCTCGAGAGTGTTGGCCATTTGTAATGACCAGCTGTCGCCAATCTCATCTGACCACATAGAAAATTTGAATTATGAAGCAGGGAAAAAAGCAGAGTGGCGAGCACCAGGGATAATGATTGTAAGTGTGGGTCTAGAAGCGGCGCGACTTCCCCCGGGCGTCCCAGAAGAGCAAGAAGGCGGCCCGCCCTTCCTGGGCACGGCCGTCTCCGTGACGAGTGAATCGGGGAGGGAGATGAGGAGGAGAAAAGGGAAGGGAGTGGAGAGATTAAGATCACCTTTCCATTCGCCGGGCCCTGAAATGAAATGCTGATCCCAGGTGTGAGAGGGGGGCAGTCGAGTGTTCAGGCATCTCATTGCCATGCACCGCTGGAGCCGTCCCCCGGGACAGGGGCCACGAGAAGAATGAGGCCAATTCAAATGGAAACGGCGCGGCGGGGTGGGGGGTGTGGGGGGACCGGACCGGGATTCAATTCCGACCGGCAGCGGCGGGGGGTGCGGCCAAAGCCCGCCCCCAACCCCCAACTCCAAAAAAAACGAACACGGCTCCAAACTCCCTGACGACTATGGGTGCTGACTGAAGCAATCGCCACGGCAGCGGCAGCACGTCAGACAAATGACTAGCGGATCAATACAAGATGACAGGCCGCTGCGGAGAACCCTGACCTCCCGAGACCCCACGCCGACCTCGCCACACACTGATTTAAAGAGCTTTCACTCGGCGCACAGGAACTTGGCTCCCACCTCATTGTGCAATTTCTTTTAAGCGCTCTCGCCAGACTTAATCTGACGTCGCTTTTCAACAAATCAGGTGTCACCGATGGGGAGGCGGGGTTAGGGTGCAAAAATCTACTCCAATGTGGGGGGAAGGCGGAGTGCCATCGGGTCACGTTTTTCAGGAGATGCTAATTTTAGAACAGTACTTTTTTAACACTTTGAGAAATGAAGGATATTTGTGCAGGTGGAAAAAAAAAAACGCTCTTAGATTACGAGCCTTCGGAACATGCAAACGATCTGCAGTAACGGAACAAGAGAGGTTCCGAAATGGAGGGCGCACCAGCAGACGGACGGCCTCGGTGGTGCCGATGCTTTGTTCCCATGTTAAGTGCCCAGAGCAACTGTGTGCATCTGTGACACAGAGGCTGGTCCTGCTGCCACAGGCCGAAGGGGGAAAACACAGCAGAGCATTCAGGGAAAGGAGGGCTGGGTGGAGTGTGGGGGAGAGGAGGTGGAGTCCAGCCAAGCCAACAAGCCAACAAACCCACGGCCACAAAACAAATGAACCAAGTTTTTTGATATAATGCTCCTCCTCTCACACTGCACCACTTACAGGAAGCGTCTGAACACAATCTGCTATTCAGCATAATTTTACAATGTTCTGTGATAACATGTGCGTTTAACTACAGGATGTTCGGACGTACGGGCCGACCTCTGACCCCAGCTGCTCAGCCACGGGTTGGAATCGCTATCACTTCCTCCTTTTTCTGCGGCCTAAAAACCAAATGTGACCAGTCAGGCAGCGATGTGAGTGAGAGAGGACGTGCAGCCTTTAGTTTCTTTAGTCTGCAGTTCTGAGGCCTGAAAAACATAATGAGCCGCTGCTAAGAGCTAATTGCTATGCATGGGGTGGGGTTTGTTTGCTATTGTAAGGTTAGGCATCCTCAGAAATTAATTAACCAAGCAGAAAAGAACTTCTAGTCACTTATATGTAAACCAAATACCATTTTTGCTGCTGTGCAAGGCCGGCCCGTGGCACAGGCAGTGTGTGTGTGTGTATAATATAATATAATATAATATAATATATATATATATCATAAATATAAACTGTTTCTTTAAAGAAGTTGGTATTAATGTGTCTTAATATAAAAAGAACAAGCCCACATGCTAAGCAAAGCCTATTATGTTGTAGTTGTAATAGTAATTCTGATACTTTCCTATGAGGCCAACACAGCACCCACCCCCAACCCTCCACTGCAGCAAGCCAACAGGGCCAACAGCAACAGCAAAAAACGCTGTTCGATCCTCCACAATGGCGTTTTTACACGGCTTAGATTTGCTCCAATAAGCAGAAAAACGTTCAGTCCAAGCTCACCTGACATCACAGACATTTGAACCAGGCATCTTCCTGCCGTTTGTGGAGTTAGGTCAGTGCGGACTGTTTTTTTATCAAAAGCAAATCAAAGCATCCACTCGGGTGAACGAGGCCTTACATCTTGTATTGGAAAACATCATGTGAAGTACTGCAGAAAAAAAAAAATATGGGATGCATCATGATGCATCGATAATCGAGGCATTAATAATCGTAATCGAATCAAATCGTGAGCCCAGTCAAGGTTCACAATTCTATTCTGAAAACGCCCTGAATGCCACTTTTTACTCCGCCAAGTGTCACCCAGGATGGCATAGAAAACGGTGTTCTGCCTGCGTTCTGGAGGAACCCCCTAAAATCTTGCCTAGGGCTCCAGACTTGTTAGGGCCCAGCCTGCAGCTGTGTAAGTATTTCAGAACACAATCACATTATTAACCCAGAACACAATCTGTGATTATGTTTTTATAAATAGAGTTTAGAAATGGGAGGAGCCTGATGATTGACAGCTCTCAGACTCGCTTTTCTGGATGACTTAGGTACACTTCTGTCACTATCCAGTGTCTGTCAATGTGTCACAAGTGCAAGCATCATTAAAGATCCTGTTACCTTTCTTGTGTTATCTATTTCTGAAAGTCCTCATTTGGCATTACCCTACACAAGCAAACAAGTTAGTTAGTGCATAGTGCTGCGCTCAGTGGCAGCCATAAAATAGTGCCCGGAAAGAGAGAATGATTCCCATGATCTGCATGTCACGGCTACAGTCAAGGGACATAAACAATGATATGTGTTTGAGGAGTGTAAAAATGTGAGGTAATGAAGGAGAGAAAGACAGAGATGGATGCAACACCTGGGTATGTGCTGAGCAGAATGAAAAAATAGGGCTGCTGGAGGGAAATTGGTACCATGTTGAGCGTTGAATTGGACAGCTTCACAGCCCTGTGTTTCATACATTCGGCGCACATGTCTTATGCACACTCACGTTCATTATCCAGTCATTGCTGTTTGTGTCTAACGGATTGGGGCATCGACGATGATCGCTCACCATCGCTTTGTACCAATCAGGGGTGACCAGTGGACATGAAAATTCCAAAAGCCCCACTAATGAATTTAATTCATGTACTCTGGCTTCCACCCACTTCACAAGCAAAATTACACAAAATGTTTTAGGTCTTTGCTATAAATATCTACAGAGAAACCCCCCTATCATGACTAGTGTTACTTTCCAGGCTAAATTGAGTCTGAACTGCATCTGAACTTCTGCAGTTCATTTTTCCACACATTTTTTTTCTTTCTGCATGTGTCTTGCTCCAGTCTCCGTATCGATGTTCTCCAGTGGACAGGATGGTTTCTCTTCGGATTTATTTATTTATTTATTTTAAAAAATCTTTTCTGCCATACTGTGAATGACTTCAGACTTTCCATTTCATAAAGGCACATTTTCCCTGGCAGGCAACAGGGTCTGAGACGTCTGGACGCTGCTGGGACATTTTTTGAATTGGGCTCAAGAGGAATGTGCAGTACCAGCATATTCTCCCTGTGTTTGGCTCAAGGCGCTGTGCTGGACTTTACCTCTGAGAGCCCACGCTCCTCCTGCAGAGCACGCATACACACACACACACACACACACACACACACACATGAACACACATACGAGGCTATGAATTTCATTCATTCAGAACCATGGTAAATTGAATTGTTGTCTTGTCACTTCCATTACGTTTGTAAATGTGATGGATATACACTATCACATCTGAAGAACGAGGCTGGATGAACTGAAGTGGTGATAAAAAAAAAAATAAAAATAAAAAAAAAAATTGGGGACCCCCGCTATCGGTAGAGAGTGTGCTCAAATGAGTGATATGAGTGAGGGGATATTTTGCAGGCAAAAGTCAATTTATCCGTGATATTTGCAATCTGGGCTGCCTTAGCGATATAAAATGGTGAATAAAGCCTATGAGCTTATCACTCCCAGACATTTGCATCCACTCAAGAGAGGCTGTATGAGGGCATCGCTGTCAGCTGCAAAGCGGCTGCAAACGCGGCGTCCCCAGCACCCGGCTCCCAACACCTGATAGGAAGCGCGTCCCATTAATAGAAGCATGAGACCCGTGTAAACATTCACCCTAAAACAAGCCGGATCACGGAAGTGGCAATGCCGCGGCTGGACTGCCCTTGAGCCCAGGCTATTTCTGAGATGGGGGATCCTGTGACAGTGATCCTGCTGGGATGACGCTGCCGGATGCGGCCTCAAGACTGAGGCTTTCACACAAGCCTCCCGGCGTGGGCTAGTGGGTCGACCCGAGGCTCAACGGGCGCCAAGTCTAATTCAAGGACAAGATCTTTGCTTGAAAATTACAACATTGTCCGACCTTTTCAGATCTGGGAGAGGCCAAAAAAAAAAGAACTTATGAAAAGATGAAAAGTCATATGCATACAAACACACACCAGTAAAACAGCGAAATGGCCAAATAAGCTATATTAAGCTATCAAACATTACAAATCTATATTGAAAACTACATATTTATATAAAAGGACAGATTTCCAGGGACCCTTCACTTGGAGCTAAATCCACTTGAAGTGAAACACCAGCAGTACTGTTACAAGGGTTCAGTAACGACACAATTTGCGAAAAAAAAAAATTAAATTCACAAAATAAAAGTTCGCATGAAAGTTATTTACAAAGTTGTTTACAAAGTATCAGAAAGCTGAACAGCACACTTGTAACATACATTACTGATGTTACTTATGTATAAAACGTAACTTTTAATTCATGCATCACATGGATGCGAGAGACAGAATACTTTCACACTCCGTAAAGCAATATTAGTCCATGTTGCACGCGGCAACTTCTGCATTCTTGCCAGACTTAGTCTAATCTACAGCTTCTGGTAAACAACTGCGCCTTGCCGGTACATGAATGAGCCGAAGTGTTTGAATCCAGAATAGCCTGGACGTGACTAATGCAGTACAGTGGCTCAGATTGTCTGGGACGGCTGTGCATGTCAAAGAGAGAAAGTCTTTCTTGCCACAGTGTGCCGCCCGCTCTCTCTCTCTCGCCACAGATCAGCTGGCTCCGACACCGGCATCGGACTTCCCGGCCAACGTTTTTACTACGCGCCTGGGCGGCCTCACCGCGCACTGGCCTGTTCTCGTGAGAACCGGTGCGCCCCCCCACACACACCGCGGGCGCACCGGCGCAATCTGACACGCGGTGCCAGCGCCGCGCTTTCAACTCCCGTCTAATTCTTCGCACTTACTCACAAAAACACCGTGGCTGCTACGGCACCTCCCACCACACTGCCGAACGTCCATTGCTGTCACTAAACGCTACTTGCAAATTATTACTAGCAGGTATTTACCATAAACTCCTGACTAGACTGACGTTCAGTAAAGAAGGTGAAAAGCTGCAAGGCCAGAAATTCGGCATGATGAATGCTGATTTGTTGGCGTCGAACCAAATTCACCCTTGGAATTTATAATTGCAGTGTCATTTTGGGCTCTTGGTCCCCGTAACCATTGTAAAGGAGATTGAACTGCGCATCCGAGAGGGGGGAGCCGCGCTGGTGCTCAGTTTGTTATAGACGTCTGGCTTTGATTTAGAAGGGTCTTGGTCATGTCGGCGGCAGTGAGCCTCGGGGTCTTGTGTGTGTGTCTAACGGTCTGTGTTTGGGGTTTGTTTTTTTTCAGGTGGTGTGCAGATAGTGAACCCCATGAGAGAGTGTTTCTTCCCTTCCCCGTGTCCTCATGCATGTCCTCACGTGTCTTCCTGTGTGTTGGTGTGAGTGTTTAAGTGTTAATAAAGTTTTGCTGTGCATCCGTGCCTGGATCCTCCTCTTACTTTCTGTTCTGTGACACAGTGATGGTCCCCACTGAGCATCTAGAGGAAAAGTCCCCTAGTGGTACCCAGTGGTACCCTATTATTTCCACGATGCGGAAAACGCCTGACGGAATCACAAAATAAAACAAATAAAAAAACAAATAAGAAAAGTAGTAGCCTAGTGGGTACCAGAAGACCCAGGTTCTATTCCCACTTACTAACATTGTGTCCCTGAGCAAGACTCCAGGGGGACTGTCCCTGTAACCACTGACTGTAAGTTGCTCTGGATAAGGGGGTCTGATAAATGCTGTAAATGGAAATGGAAAATGAAATCCGTTGCAAAACACGGAATCGTGTATAATTTCTGGACGTGTTTCCGGCTGAGGCGGGACTTTCGCACACACCAACACAATGTAAACCCGCGATAAGCTATTGCGAAGAGGCAGTCAGTGTCGAATCCGGACCACTTGCCCATTCAATTTCAGCAAACAAATCAGCTGATTCAAAACATGGTTCCATTTACTGGTTCCATTCAACATGGTTCCAATTTATAATGCAAGAGGGCACAACTTTTTTTGTATTCCAGTGATTCCAGCAACACCATTGGCTCCAAACTTCAACTTCAACTAGATCGAGAACTAGATTGAGAGCGCAGTGGTGGCCTAGTGGGTAAGGAAACGGACCCGTAATGAATCCCGAACCGCCAAGGTGCCACTGAGGTGCCACTGAGCAAAGCACCGTCCCCACACACTGCTCCCCGGGCGCCTGTCATGGCTGCCCACTGCTCACCAAGGGCGATGGTTAAAAGCAGAGGACGCGTTGCGTTGTGTGTGCTGTGCTGTGTTGACAATGACACTCGCTTCACTTTCACTTTAACAAGGCATAGCTGGCTTACACTTTGGCTCCTTCCATGGCTCCATGTAGTGACAGGGTGGATGTTTTTGACACAGCAGTGGCTAGCAGTCAAACGTCCATAGTTCTGACAAGCAGAGATAAGTGAAAGTGCTGTTTAGTTACATATCTGATTGCGTTGACTGGGCTCCTTGTATTTCAATGAGAGCCCAGAGAACAAGCAGGCAGTTGTGTTTTCCGTTCAACCTCCTGGCCCGAGAACTGGTCACCGAACAAAATACTAGACAGGGCGTCTTTGCTTTGCACTGCTGGCCCAACATCAGTCAGAGTGGCCATGACGACGATGAACAGTGCAGGTAACAGTTAGCACCACACGCATGCAGTGCACGATCTCTGTGTGGAGGGCTTCGGGTCCAAAAACAGGCAGGGATGACCCCGCCCCCATCGCTGAATCCTACCGGTGTCAGCAGCCATGCTTTAAAATAGTCCTGACACAAAAACCTCAATTGCACCAGGGGTGCGAGGCAGCGGCACGGATGTGGTTCGACTGATCGCTGCGGCGAGGCCTCGGCGAGGGAAGGCCGCGTCGGAACGGGCGACCTCGGCGCGAGCAACCTCGCCGAGATCAATAAGGAATGTGCACTCACTGACATGCCGCCTTCCACTCTATTTACTCTCTACCTTTACCTCGCATGCACAGAGAAAGGGAAAGATATCGGAGGGCGGCCGGGCTGGCGAGGGCGAATTCACCTCAGCCGTGAGACATCGCTGTTAGCGAAACTGGTGTCAGGACAAATGCACTTTCCTAAAAAGGCCTCTCTGCTGCTCGGCAGAGCGGACAGCGGCGTAGTAGCATGTTCCACCATTACAAAGCTGGAAAGTGAGGCAGATGAACCACGTTCTGTACAGGAAACAGACGTCCACAAACACATGATATTAGGAGTAATGTGTCTTACTAATTAACTGTCACTAAGCTGTTTTAAATAAATATGATTCTTTTTATCACCCTATTTCAAAATCAAAGGTGGGTATTTGCTTAACAAGATTGGAATGTATGAGACTATACAAACCCTGGCAAATTGTTTCTCTCAGAGCTTAAAAAATTTGACATCCAATAATATGACTATGTGGTCATTACCATGCTGAACTGAATATAAAATTACCGCAGATAGATTTGCTGGTAAAGCAGAGTGTTGGTTTTTAACTTAATCAATTTAATTCAACTTTAAGTAGCATTAAGTAACATATATACATTAATCAGGATCCCATTTATTCAGATAAGTGCAAATAAACAGTCTCATTTCATTCCAATTTGGTAACATTGGCAGCTGGCTCACTTAAATTCCTGTTTAGCACCATCTACAAGTATTGGAGCTGCAAGTATTAACTCTTTATTGCTTCAATATACCATAATTTGTCTTTTTATAGAATTTAGTAATACTGCCTACAGTATTTTAAATAATTTGAGACATTTTTCGATAAATAAAGGACACAGATGCTTTACTGTAAAAAGAATTACACCTGCAACAACCTGCAATCATTAGGTGATATGCTGCAGCACCCATAGGTGAGAGGTGCCTTCAAGGAGTCAATATAACTAATTTTAGAAGAGTGACCTGAGGCCATGTGTTCCTTGTAAGTTTCACATTTCCAGGGTTAACAATTCCGCAACACACTTAATGAACGCTTTGATATTAGTTTGTGTCAGCACCTATTTCTCGATTCTATGCCGGCTCTTGAAGAAAACCATAAACACAGACAGCATTATGAGACAAGATTTTTAAAAAGTCTTTTTAGAAGGTTGCAAAAAAGTGCACATCAAGCACATTGCACTTTGACTCAGATGAGAACTAAAAAAAAAAACAAAACATGATGAGTATAGAAGCATATAAACTTGGCCCAAGTGTGGGTAAGGCGTGGGAAATGCCCCAAGAAAATCCCTCAGATGACAGACGAGACATGCAAAGCATCCCAAAAGAATCGAAAACAAAGGCCAGAAAAAATAAAACCGCTCACGCAAATGTAAGATTGAGTTCATAACGTCTTATTTGCATTTAAAGCATTTACCAGATGCCCTTATCCAGAGAGACTTACAGTCAGTAGTTACAGGGACAGTCCCCCCCTGGAGACACTCAGGGTTAAGTGTCTTGCTCAGGGGCACAATGGTAGTAAGTGGGGTTCGAACCTGTGATATTCTGGTTCACTGGCGAGTGTGTTACCCAACAGGCCTGGAGTGTTGCCAGATATCGTGGGTCGGCACAGGTTACCAAAATTATATTAAATCTATAAACAATAACACACCCAAAATGATAATCCAAAATTTCTATAATCCTGTACTCATAGTCAATTTCTATCATCAGCTTAATCAGCACACACGAACATCCGGTCTATAGTACCTATGCTTTTGTTTGATTCGCTGCTTTTAAATTATTTTGGGGATTGGTAAAAGGGTTTTTGTTAATTTGTTTTATTAAAAGTTTTTTTTAATGAAATGTTCATTTGATTCGCAATTCTCGGCCACCGTCATCTTGTGATGCGTTTTGATTATCGCAAGAGAGATGCTGATGAGGCGAAACGGAGGTGAGCAGCTGGCGATTATATTTTAAACCCGCTCACCTCCTTTACCTCTTAATCTAGCGTGTGTAGCGCATGCACAGAAAGGCAAGTTTTTTAAAAGTTGAACATTGTGAGAGCTCACAGGGTCACGGCTGTATGGAAGTGGCGCAGTAAAAACACTGACTGTGTGCCTGTCATTTATTAAATTCACCACGCAGCATAACCGTCGGGTCGGGCTGAATTCTGTCGGGCTCCAGCCCGGTCGGGTGTAACTTTTTAAAGTTGATTACAGCTCTAATATAGACTCTATGTGCAAAACAAGGAGAACAAAAACCAAAACCTACTACTGCTACAGTCGTTTTATTCTGTAATGTGTCTATGTGGGAAGGAATCTGGGTTGGGGGGACCTGGCTTGTCTTGGACAGATGTGGGGGGGGGGGCTTCAGGGAAAAAAGGTTGGGAACCACTGAACTAGGCTACTTCCTCCCACTTATAACCATATTAAGGACAGTGTCCTCAGACAGGACGTTTGACAGGCCAAGCTGTCCCTGCTGCCAAACATCCACACCATCTGGTAATAAAGTAGAGCGTCTGATGTAATTCTGCGCGTTTTTCGTATTGAGTCATGACATGTCACGGCATCTTTAAAAAGTCACTCTGTAGAATACATTTCGTTTTGCTTTCATTTTTTTTTTTTGCAGACACGCGCCCAACCAAACGCACGCCGCCAAAAGCAACATGATGCAATACGACTTGCGCTTGTCACCGGGACATGTTCAAACCCCGCCATTCGTTTAAAGGCGGCAGCGTCCTCTATCTGAGTGACAAGCAGCGCGATCGAGCCGGCTGCACACTTAAGAGGCAAAGCACCGTCTCAGTGGCCACAGCTGTCCGGCGCATTGACGGCAAAAAACAGAGATCCGTTTAAAAGTGTCCGGCTCCAACTTCTTAGGAGCCATCTGCACACCAGCGCCAGCTGTTTGGGAGGAGGAACATCTCAGCACATCGCTACCTGGCGTCACGAGGCAGAAGCGCTTCGCTCTCAATCTGTCCGCTGTCAGGCCGTGGGCGCAATTAGCGAATTCAAATCACATATTCCACCGCCGCGCGGCAAAAGCCTGTGCATTGTGAATCCATTGCGATGCAAAAGATGATTCATTACTTTGCGGCGGTTGCTGCTGCTGCTGCTGTCGCAGTAATCAGCTTTTTGTGTCGGGGGACCGCTTTCCACCGAATCCTTTCCACTGATGTCTGCAGATGTGGTGGAAATGAAAAGATATTAAACGAAACTCAACTCCGCTAAACTTCCATCAGACAGAGCGGGAGAAGGATAGCGGCTACCTGCTTGAAGGCAGCGCCCAGCGGCGTGCCTGGGAGTGCTCGCTCCGAGCCGGGCCTGGAGGTCAGCGGCGGCGGCATTATCACCAGCACAATAACCCACTCGCTTGTCGCTGGGGGTCGGCCGTATCCTGCCGACTCCTGTAGAGAGCCTACCCGGCCCTGAACAAATACATAACCCTACTCTGGTACACAAGGACCGGGGACACACAAATACACACGAACATGCATTCGGTATACCGAGTCATTTTTTAGGCAAACGTACACTTTTATATATACTAGTATGTTTTTAAAAAAAAATGTATATCATGAGAAAGGCCATTTGTTTCAACTTGTTTCAAAAAGGTAGTGCTTTATTTATGCTATATTGCCTAATATCATAAAAAAAATCACATTAGAGAAATTAGTGCTGGTCGGGGTTCATCTTTTTCACAATATTGCATGCATGTATGTACATGTGTAAGTGGCCGAGGTATTTGAAAGGTATTTGACCGAGGTATTTGAGCCTTTTACTTAGGCTTCTATATACATGCAAGGTATGTGAATATAATAACATTTACACCCCGCTTAATTTGTATTTTTTTTTTTTTTATTTTAATTGGCAGCAAATAATTAGTCTATTTTTGGAGAAAAACCCTCAGGCATGTGCTACGCAGCACCAGCCGCGATGAAACCGGCAGTTGTGTTTACATTCATTAGTCATGTTACTTTGCCGTTTTTGGCATATAGTCACTCCGGGCCCTGCAGATAGTATCTGCGTCGCCGAGACACGTCAATAACGCTGAGAGCGCCGGGGAAGTCTCGGGCCGAGCCATCCTGAGCCGTGCCCCCCCCCCCCCCCCCCCCCGGCTCCAAATCGATACCACATGCTGTTTGCATGATTTCCCTGAACGGCTGACCTGCAACTGGAAACACGGTTCACGCCGGTGCGAGCGGGACGCCCGCCTCCGTCGCCCGGCCCGCCTCCGCTTGGATTTCAGCCGCGCTGGACTGTGGCGGCTCGCGTTACACCGCGGGTACGTCCAGAGTTCACACCTGGGCCCATCGCCACGCCGGCCTGGTGATATACCGAAAGCCTGGTGATATACTCGGGTTAGGGCCTTCTCCTCACAGCATGGCCCCCGCGCGGTGAAATGTACAGCGTGCTACCTTCACGACGCATTAAAGGACAGCCGAGGTGTCGGAACCGCGGCGCGCATAGTAACATAATAACAGACTTTTCGGCTAATGACACAGAGCCGACGCGGGTAAAGGGTAAAGGGCTCCAGGCCTCCACATCCTGTGCTGCGGCGAGGAAGAAAGAACGGAAAATGCCGGGGCGCTTGCACAACTCCTCTCCCGCTTGTGCTCCATGTGCACACACTAAACACTTTTAGTAAACAAGTCCGGGCTGGGCGGCCGGGGGTCAAGGGTTGAATATACCGGAGGACGTGCAAGAGAACATTCTATCAACTTAGCGCGTGGGGAAGGGGGGGGGGGGGGGGGGGGGGGGGTCTGGCCCGCTGTCCTTTGACACAGTTAGAGGCGGGAGCATCTCTGAGCAAACAGCAGACGGCTCGGGGGCCGTGACGTAGCGGCCGCTGCCGTGCCCTCGCCTTCGTCCTGGTAACAACATGAGATCACAGTTTTCCAGGATTTTCGTAAAAAATACATAAAGAGAGTAAAGAGAAAAAAACCATTAGGGCCGATCAATCTGACTGACACCAGCCTACATATAAGGGTGGTAGTGGCCTAGTGGGTAACACACTCGCCTATGAACCAGAAGACCCAGGTTCGAATCCCACTTACTACCATTGTGTCCCTGAGCAAGACACTTAACCCTGAGTTGCTCCAGGGGGGGACTGTCCCTGTAACTACTGATTGTAAGTCGCTCTAGATAAGGGTGTCTGATAAATGCTGTAAATGTAAATGTAAATCATCATAAATATTGCAACATAAGGGTCACACAGCGACCTTTTTTTAATCGTGATATGTGTAATAATGAAGATTACGATGTAAAGGATATACAACATATATATAACGTATCATTATTGTACCACCAATTATTTTATCACAGCCGACATTCATAATTTTAACGGTTCAAACTGTTTCATGACCCTTGCTAAATAACGTAGCAGCCAATACCAAGAAATAATTAAGATTATAATACTGAGTGTACCAACACAGTGTCATCCAGGTGAAGTTGTCTGACAGTTGAGTCGTGGCAACTGGAGTTCGTTCTTTAAGGTAGATACGATTCGGGATTGATGAAGATTGATGACGTTCTGTGGATGCCGAATGACATGCATCTAGATTAAGGAGAGAAGTCCGGTTGCCACGGCTCAACTTTCAGACCACACAGTTGTACGGTTCCAGAGAACTTTCCACTTAATGCCAGTATTAAGCCGGAGTATTCAGATGAGGTTCCCTCATTAATCAATCATGAAGGAAGTGGCACTGGTGAAGTGAGATGGGAATCTTGCTCAGCTTCCTGGTGTCACAGCTTCCCCTCACCATCACTGTAAGGCGTTTCAACATAAAAACATGCACTTTTTTACAGATTTTATCATCTCCCTCTGTTGCCTGCTGATAGATTTAGAGTCCGGCGTCGTGTGAAAGGTGTGCCGCGGAAAACAGGTACAGCCACCAGTAATTAACGTTGCCAGATTTGATTAGATTACTACTCAAAGTTGTATTGGCTTAGAGTGTGCGTGTGTGTGTGTGTGTGTGTGTGTGTCGGAGATGCTGCCTGCAGAACTCGTGGATAGCCGGAGCTGACAGCTTTGGACACAAACTGTCCCCTCGGTGGCCAGGGGCCATGCTGAACACAGATGGGTCCCACAAAGCACTTTGCCTTTGGCCTTTCCCCCACAGCATGCCCGCTCGCAGGGCAGAAGCCCTTCGCCGGTTCAGGCACCTGTATAGAGTTTACCTACATCTACCTAAATTCCTGATCAGAGGCAAATTGCCGGTTGATTGGTACAATTAGATAAAAAGACTCAGCTTCTATTGCGATGAATATCTGGCTGAGCCACCTATGACCTACAGCTAATGAGAACACTGGACACAGGATGATGGAAAGGGGCGGGGACTCGTGGAATATGTCCATTTTGAAAAGTCATTTCCTCTGTCACTTCTAGCAAGTTGTTTCATGACAGAACGTCACTTCGGAGACACAGCGCACCAGTCGAGTGATAAGTTGTGCAGTACGAACCCTTATCAAGCCATCACTAGTCACCTGCATGGTGACTGTACACTTCCAACAAAGTCTGAGCACTGTAATTAATCCACAATGCTTTATATGTAAAAGCAAATGATGCTTATGGGTAAATTTGATAGTGTTTTATATCATATATAATTGATTTGCAATGCTCAAGTCCAAAATGTAAAATTACCCCCAAGCACACACACACACACACACACACACAAGCACAAAAAATGAGGGTAAAAGGATTTGTTCGGCCTTTAAAGACTTCGAGAGTGAAAGTTAAACGGAACCTAATCTCCTCTGCTGAATAACCTTGGGCTGCGGAAGAGGGGGCCGGCAGAAAACCCTGACTGTCACACAGCTGAAGTCGCGGGGGTCAGGACTGCGTCTTCACATCAAACCCCCGGCTCCTGGACCGCAGTCTCCCTATTTAATCCACACACACACACACACACACACACACACACACACAGTCTCCTTCTATCACCCCACTCCTAGAGTACAAGTGCCTTTGCTGTCAGCTCAGTCCAGGTCCACTTTAATTGAAAACAACAGCCAGGGGCCAGGCCCTCGGCCCTCTGCAGAGCGCGCTCCCGCCCGCGCGCGCGCGCTCGCGCGCACGCTCGCTCGCGCCGCTGACAGCCGCGCATCTCGACGCCGACGACCGCGGGCGCAGAAGACGTCCAAGACGCCACCCATGCAACACCCACCCACCACCCTCATCACCACCCACCCCCCTGGTGTCCTTCCACCAGCCACCACAGCCTCCGAGCGTTTAACCCGCTACGTCCGCGGCGCTTCGGTGGCAGAGCTTGTCACACACACACACACACGTACATATATATATATATATATATTTCAAACGCACGTTTACACACACACACATTCGCTCGCTCGCAGTGACAACGAGCAAACTTTTCTTGCCCTTCAACTAAAAGCGCGTCTCCCTCTCTCTCTCTCGCTCTCTCTCCCGCTATCTTAATGAAACGCAATAGTGAAAATAAGTAAACGCCGCGGTCTGGCGTTCCGACAAGTTACCAGTTTAACACGGACAGGCAGAAAACGCGCCACACACACCACCGCGACAGCGGGACACGCGTGGTGCGCGGCGACTCGTCTGTTTTGACAGCTGAACGAGACTCGCTGAGGCGGGAGAGAGAGAGAGGGAGAGAGAGAGGATGAGAGAGAGAGAGAGAGAGAGAGAGAGATACGGAGAAAAATACACACACGCGCCGACAAACATGGAGAAAAAGGGCGAATAAAAGCACAGACCTCGTCAGAAGCTGCAGAGCGGCGCAAACTGTTTTTCCTTATACAGCCCGCTCCCTCTCTCTCTCTCTCTCTCTCTCTCACACACACACTCACTCACTCTCTCTCTCTAACTCTCTCTCTCGCTCCCTCGCTCGTTCCCCCGCCCCTTTCCGCTGGTCAGGACGGGTTGCCAGGTTGGAGGATTTCGGCGCGGCCTCGGGGCCGAGGTCCGCACAAGTTCACGAGCGACGCAATTAGACCTTGCATATTCCAAAAGGAGGAGTGAATCGAAACAATTTGCTCGTGTTCTTGTTTAATTATCATTGGATATTATACAGAGTCAGTAACAATGCAGATTGGAGGTTGAGTTGAACAACACTGGTCTGTCTGATCATGTCACCATTTAACTTATATCATTTTACAATGACTAAGGTAAGGAATTTTGTGCTGCACTGCTTACTGTGGTCGTCATTTTATAATTTGTTGAATGTGGTTGGTTGCCATACAGACGACGCTTGTGCAAACGCAAACAATTCGATGTTGCAGCACCAGCGTACCCTCTGTGAAAAAACTTTTATGCCTCTTCTGGGGTTTATTCTGTAAAGCTGAAGCAGTTCTAGATTACTTAATTAACATTACAAGCTGCGTACATAACTGACTCGCCGTGTCTTAGACGATCAACCAGGGAAGTGTTGCCCGGCGAGATCTGGCAACCCCGCCTCCACCGCTCTCTCTCTCTCTCTCTCTCTCTCTCTCTCTCGCTTCCTCTCTCTCTCTCTCGCCTCGCTCAGCTGCTCGCTCGGCGCAGTTCTCAGGAAATGAATGGGGGCTCACAGAGAACTGTTGTACTTGCAAATGACTTGCCACAGTCACATGATCCGCTAAATGTAGGGTGGGCCGGTGGGTGGAGGCTTCATAAGCGAGGCAAGACAATATACTCTAAGCCTTAACAGCGTGCGTCGAATTACACGGGGCCCCCAGTGGGAGGTTTCCGACGCGTCCGCTGGGCGCGTGCATGCAGGGCCTTCCGGTTTAAATGGCTGGAGAGACGGGGCATGGGGACAGGGACAATCAACAAGCAAGACAGAGTGTGAAAAACTATACCCTACGTCTCCTTTAGAACCAAAACCGAAAGAAAAGCAGTTCGTATACGATGAATATGTCATCATGACATATGAAGTATTTGATGGCGGTCATGTCATTTAGTGACCACCAATCAATTATGCAAATGAAATATGCCATTTTATAAAATAACGTGACTAGAGCTCCTAAAGGCTGCTGCTGCTGCTGATTATGAAGATGATCTGAAAGGGAAGGAGGAACATGGTGACGGTCTGCCAGATTCCCCTTGGGATCACGTGTGATGTATAGGAGCTGGAATTTATTTGCATTGCCGATAGACCTCGCGTTACTGGGATCTTGTGTGGCGGGCCTTACCGTAATGATGAGAGACGTTCTCTCCCTGGCACTGCGGTGACTACACACAGCCTTTTAGTCCACCTGCTCCCCCCTGAATATTCATACCATCGCACAAACACACACACACAATGCACAGAAATTAACACCGACCTAACAGCCACAAATGAGCAACACAGGATAACGCCCACTCGAGGGTATTGATTTTTGATAGTTTATTCAGTTACTTATACTCTTACTTGTGCATAGAGTATAATTTCCTTAACATATTAAGACACATCCAAGCACATTTGCCAGGCTTGAGATGAAATAAACTGAAATTAATTAAAGAGCAGATTCAAAACGATTGCAGGCCACTTTTCGCATCTAACGTGCAGGATACTCTGAAACAATGTGAGGGCTGAGACAGACCTGCTATCTTTGTGTGAACACAATGACCAGGCCATGTACAACATAAGGGCCTTTTCAGATGATTATCCCAGCCGAAATTCGGCCCAGAAATAGCCCCGCAGAACAGCTGCAGCCGAGAACAAGGCGAGCAATTTCACCAAAATAATGACATCTCCACGAGCACTATTGCTGAAAGTGCGCTCTCCGCCTGGCTCACAAAGAGTCTTGGCATGTCTTGTAAAGAGCCAGAGAAGCAGAACTGGAATCAGACTTGCGGGGAGGGCAGCGAAGGAGGTGTGCCGGGCGAGGGAAGGAGGAGGTTGGGACCGGTGCCAGGGCTATCACCCTCTTCCCAGTTCCTCAGCGGAGCTTCTAAAAGAGCCGGCGATGAAGGCCCCTCCTGAGAAGGATCTAACACATTTCCTCCTTGGCAGTAAGAGGGCGGGATGAGAGGAAAGTCGCCTCGATCACCTGGTTATTGCAAACTGGTCAACTTGGCTAAATAAGAACAGTTGGGGTTAAATAATTCATAAACTTAGTACACACCTATAACCACAAACACACAATAATTATAAATAATACTATCTCACATCCAAATGAAACATATATATGTAATTTCACATTACTTTTTTTATTTTAAAGCAAAATACTATTATTAAAGGCATAGTAATAACTAATTTATCATTATTTGCTGTGTTAGGGAAGCTAAATTAAATCCTTTCATTGATAATAACTTTAGAGCATTTTATTTAATCAAATTATTAATGTTATAAATTTATTCAACTGTTCTTCCAAACTTGGTTTTGAGTTTAATGTAGGTAGAAAGTATAACTGGTGTCTGCTCACTTAATGATAATTAGAAGGCTTAGAGAGCAATAAATACACACTTGCACAAAACATTAACCCTCCCACTAATATAATTGCTTCAGTAAATTGAAATGATCACTTTTCTCGTTCACGTCTAACCTGTACGGATTTCCACCAATTATTTTGGCGAAGCCAGACTCCCACTGAGCGAATATAATTAGTGTGGCCTGTAGCTAAGATATGGCGATTACAACCTCAGAGAACTGGCCAGCGACCTCTGACTATTTTTACGAGTGAAGGGTTTCTCCTTTTATTTAATCCTGACTACCTGTAAACAGCCGATGTCACTTTTAGGGGAAAAAAACATTCCCATTTCACCTTGCTGAAAGGAATACAGAGGTGTTCCACTAGTAATTAACTTCTTTGAAGTACTAGTTCGTCTTCAGAAACTTTGTCCTTTCAAAGTTTCATTTTTTCCAGTCAGATGTAGTTTAGCAAGGAGCTCAATGAAACAAACACATGGCATGAAGTCTGACTGCTTCTGGTGAAGGGAAGGGAATGCCATGCGCCTGCATGGCACAGAAACCAGGCTGCCAGTCGGTGATGCCAGATTGGTCAGTTTTTTATTCTGATTTGCAGGAAATTGCATGCATTTATTTATTTATTTTAACATTATTTTGGCCAAATTGAAAGAAATCACAACAACACACATATACAAAGGAAGTACAACATTAGAAAGAACAAATGCAAGTCATACACAAAGCCATATCGTACATGTACAATGGTGACAAATGCAGGATTTTCAGGGGTTAAATGGAGGATGAAGATGTTGCAAAGAGCACAGTTGTCTGTAGCATGCTGGTGAATTCTTCTATGTGTTGGCCAGATTACTTTAAAGTAATATAAGACAACATATGTACTGAATAAAGGCTAAATCATGTATTTTTGTGTTTTCGGAAACCATCAGTATCTGGCAACACTGCCATTCAGAAGCAGTCCTGAGAAAGAGACAAAAAGTGTGCGTGTGTGTCTGTAAGTGAGGCCCGGAGAAATTTCTTGATAGACGATTAGCCTCAAACGCGTCTTTACTGTATGAGAGTCTGATGCCGAACAATAAAAGTGTCTCCTGCCGAGCCCCGCTCCTCACTCCCCGCCGTCTCCACAGTACATAAAGGGCACAAGACAGAGAAACGGACAGCTATAAATCACCGCAAATCAATCCCTGCACTTTTAATTAACCCAAGGTGCATCTTGTAAATATCAGCGGAGAACGTAATGGCAGGTTTTAGTGGTAGGATAATTGGTGCGTCAAAGCTTTTATGAGGGATTATGAGCAGAAGCGCGCTTTAATAGAATATTCCATGTGTTGTGGCCTTGGGGCACGGCGGACTCATAACAAGAGAGCATTTAATTGTCAGAGCTGTTGTGTCTTGCCCTGTGTATAAAAATGTGTAATCTATCAGACAAAGGATGAAGTGTCTCAGCGGAGCCGATGCAGACTTGGACATGCACAGCTTCTAGCAATAGAATTGTCGCATTACAGACATACCCAGACATAACATTTTCTTTCGTTCTGTTGTGTTCTAAGATAGATTTAATTCATGCCGTGCTTTTAAGTCATGCTTTGTTCATACATTTTGTTAACATATGTCTGTAGGCCTATAGATACACGGCTAAACGCTGCTAGCTGGCATTTGTCACCTATTGCCTCTGCTGCCGTGTCCCTCGTCTAGTTGTGGTCCAGTCTTTGGATTCCCCTCCATGCGCCAACGTTGCCGCCCCTTTTATAAAGTGACTAATAGGTTAGGTCAAGGAATGCATGTCAGCGTAAGCCAATAAGAGGCAGAGATTGCACTGTGTACACAAGCTCACACACAGAGGGAGAGGCAGAAAACACGCTCTGTGTATACAGAATTGTTCTATAAAAAAATTCAAAACCCATAGGAGTGTCCAAACCTTTGACTGATAATGTATGTGTGTGTGTGAGTGTGTGTGTGTGTGTGTGTATGGATAGATAGATAGATAGATAGATAGATAGATAGATAGATAGATAGATAGATAGATAGATAGATAGATAGATAGATAGATAGATAGATAGATAGATAGATAGATAGATAGATAGCAGTATAGGTCTGAAGTCTCGATCCAGAGTCAGAATGACATCTGTGTACATGGAAGGCCAGTGCTGTGCGAGAGGCTGTGTTCGTGCAGGACTCTGTTCACCTGTGCTGGCCCTGGCCTCACAGGGGGAGTGCTGGCAGTGCACACCCCAGGCAAGCGCTCTCTCAGGCTGGGCCAAGGTCAGCCAACCACTGCAGGGGAGAAGAGAAGGGCGGGGGTGGCGGCTCCATGTGACCACCACCCCTGTGTCCAATAGCAACTGTATTGGCTGCAGAGCAGGGCCAAGATGTGCATGTATTTTTCATCACACACACACACACACACACACACACACACACAAACCAAGTGCATGCAAAACCACACACCCACAGTATACATTTAAACAAGAAACACACACTCTCGATATACATTTAAACATGCATATATACAGTAAGTTAGAGAATCTGTACATATAGTACATACACTCTCTCGTTCGCTCTCATACGAATACATGTATGCTGTGTAAACCGCCAGCGCTCTGGCCAATTCACTAAAGCTCTGGGTTCTCTGTCACGATGAAAACAAGAAGGTGTGGATTAGCTGACAAAGGGACATCTTCATCCCCGCTGTTTAGTTTGCAAAGGACACTCATGAAAGTAACAAGGAGTTTAGTGTATCCTGATGCTAAGAGACGTCTATCGGGTACTGCCCACACGTATCCATTACGGGGATCAGCTTCCCTCGAGAGAAGGGTGGAGATGAATTGACATTCAAGCCCTTTTCACACACGCTGCGCCCCATAGCCACGTACCAACTGCGGCAGCCGGCCTCGACAGGCAACGTGTTAGCATTGTGATTATGCGAGAGGCGTTGCTTTAGACCAAAGGGTCTCCCGTTGCTCTCAGGTACACCTGGCCCTCGCTCTGTTGGGCAGCGTGTGTACCTATGGTCCCCAGCATCCCTGAGCTGGCTGCCAATGAAAGCCTTCGTACCCGTGCAAGCTGCAGAGGCAACTCGGAGCCTCTGTAATGCCTTTTGTTGGTCTTTTCCCAGCCAACAGCCTTGGTTTTGTCAGCTCGAGAGAGAGAGAGAGAGAGAGAGAGAGAGAGAGAGACCTCTCCTTGTTTCCATGCAGCTCCACCCCCTCCCACCCAGGCTTGGGTTGGGAACAGGCAGTGCTGTTCATTGTGGGGGCTTTCGGTACACCGAGGAGGCTGCCAGCAGGTAGCCATGGCAACAACATTGCTTTCACTTGCTACTTTTCTGCTTTAAAAGGGACTGTGGAGAATTGGAGGGCCCCTCATCACAGGCCAAATTAAAGGGGGTCACAGTAATTTGCTGGCACCAGTTTAAATAATCATAGAGACGGATGTGTTGCAGAGCAACAGGGAGACAGAAGAAGTGAAATAAGCATAGTAAATGATGCACGCGAAAACAATTTTGAAATAATGAATTAAATTTATCTGGTGAATACATGAGGAGAGGTGATAAATTTAGCTGGAATAACTGCGCTTTAAAGTGTAGGGTTCACAAAAAAATTATAATCCTGGACTGTATGTCATGTACTCAACAGTAACCATTTAAAATAGATGCATTTATATGTGCATGTGTACATTCATTAAATGCATGTCATTTGTAGATTTGGAATACTGTAAAAAATGTAAAATACAAAAAAACCTGGAAATATACCAATTTTTATTGCGCCTTTATTCATTTGTCCTCTTTACAAACAACATCAAGTTTTATTTTCTCATATGAAGAGAAAATCTGCGAATCCATGGAATTCCATATGATTCCTTTTCATCATATAATTACCTTAATCTTATTTCTACAAAGGCCATGTAGGTTGGAGTGGGTTTTATATGAGAAAAGCAGATAAATGTGAGGGTTTTTAAGAAAATTCAACACAGTTTTCACCTATTCTGTGCTGCAGTTGAGGCTCTGGCTTCGACTGTGACACCGGGCATTGAAGACAATTCAAAGCTACTCATTTTACACTTGATTCACTCAAAGCAAATGAGATTTAATCAGGAGGGGGATTTGATTCTGGGCCAAAGTAAATTGTTTTCACTTCGAGTGGTCCACTGAGCCTGACGGTGGCGAAAACACGAAAAGCGTTCTTGTGAATTCCAAAAATTCAATTACATCATAGCTGAAGAATGTTTATTTATAAATGGTGAGAAGAAAGTTTTTCCCCGTTTATTTCCCAATTATCTGGAGAAACATTTGCTGATGGAGTTTATGCTTGTGCAGGAATCTTGGGAGACCAGTATGGAAATAAATTTTAAAATTCAATTTAGACCTCAATTTTTTCTCACAGACGTCATGTGACCACATGGTCCTGGGCAGTCCTTTCATCAGATGTTGTGTTTAAGGGTGGGGTAGGGTTTTCACGTACTCAGTACTCACGTACGGTGAGAGAGCGCCAGCATCATGCTTGACTTCCCCCACATTTTCACCAGATGGCCCTTAACATCAAGTCTGACTGAGGAATTCATCTGGCAGCGCTTCCTGACCACGGCGGCCCCTCCTTTACAACACTGACCTATTTGTATTCTCAGAACAACAGATGAGGCACCAACCCCATCGCGCTCTGGGCATCTGTGCTTAGTGTTTGTGAGGCTAATCCAGCCCCCGTGATGGCTAGAGCTGAAAACGAGCGCCGCAACTCCTCCTGTGAGATCCGGAGGTCTGTCCTCTCCCGATGCCACCCCCACTTTGCCCCTCCTCCCCCAAGCGATGGAGGTAAGAGGCGTGTCGGAACGGTTGCGGGGACTGCTGCCATGCCAGATATCACACTGGTCATACTCTCCGGCTATGGCTGATGATTAATACGATGTCTTGTATTCTTTTTTTGAAGATGATATCATATATTTCAATAAGAACCCATATAATTTCCTCATGCAATGGAAATAAAGTAATTCAATAACTATTATGCATGAATTACATTTGTGCAAATCTAGTCATTGGAGTAACATTTGGTACTGAAGGGTAGGGGTAAAAGTGTTTCCAATTTTTCCAAATTTTTGCTGCAAGGGATCCCATCCGGGAGCCTCTTTTCCCAATCGGCTCTGTGTGGGTGCATGTGGCTGGGGAACATAATGTTTAGGAAGTCCATTTGAAACCAGTCAGGCATTTTTGATAGACCCCAGTTTCGCTTTCATTCTCCCATCCGTCCCTCCCTCCCTCTTTGCTCCCCTCCCTCGGCCGCCCACCCGCCCGCACTGAAGCAGCACAGCCCGCCGGGTACATAAAGGAATGCAGAGCAGGGTAATCACAACATCATCAGCTCTGTCCTTCGAGGTAACCGGCCCAATAATGCACCTCTAATTGAATAACTTATCCACAGCTATTTCCCAGGGGACGGCCCCAGGCAGCGCCGCTGCCCCGAGGCAGATGGTGAAGATGCAACTTCAGAGAGGGAGGCTGCAAGAGAGCACCTCCCTGCTCAGACACAGCCCAGCCTGGCCATCCGACGAGTCTCTCCTGTCCCGAGCTTTCGTCTTGGGTCCTCCCCTCTTCTACTCTCTTCCCTTGTAGATCTCTTGCCACAAAGATGCCCCTTATGTAAGTCAGAAACGAACTCACCGGCGCTGGGGGAGGGATAATTCCTATTAAGACTCTTCCTCTGGCTTTCTGCTCAGCCACCCATGCTGCCGCGGCGGGGGGGACGATAAATTCAGTTTCCTCTTCCTCCACAGGCGAGAGTGCCACCCTGTCAGGGGCACCAGGCCTCGTGTGATAAAGATTATAATGAGAAGGCGCTGGCTATTATTCCGGCGTAGCTGGGCAGAAGTTTTTGTTCTCGGCCTGAACGTCAACCAGTTTTTTTACTCTGCTTTATTCTGACCCAAAATGATGTAATACAGATAATACAGAGATAATACATTTGTAACATATTATTATTTAGGATGTAGTGCATTGAGTCTGGTTTGTGAATTTCAGATTCACCTGTTCTCAGAATTTTCTAATAGAACTACTTATAATCTATCTGCATGTTCATTTTGGTAGTGGACAAGCTCCCAAGATGACTGTGACAGAGATAATGTTTGCATTGTTCATTGAGGCCCTAGAATTACAATTACTACCGAGGGCATCAGAGGAGGAAAGCTGCCAAATTGGGCTGTTTTAATTTGACGTTTCAGAATAAACAGAATAATTTATTTCAGCAAATCCTGAGGACGTACTTCATTTGTGACAATAGTGAACGTTCCCCTGTAACTGTGTTCAGAAAATAGGGCCCTATGTGAAATAAAAAAACACAGAGCAACACCCAACTCTGCAATGGGTTTCTCGCTACAAGTGAAGAAAGGCGTTGAGGTAATACATCGATTTACCCTTCATAGCTGGTTGCACTACATTTACCCAGCACAGAGCTCAAATTAGTGCCCTCCAGCTCTTTCCCAATTAGATTCCAATGAAATGCAGCATAGAGCCAGGGTTCATTACCTCACGGCTCCGCTGTTCCATATGTACACCCACATCTTAGCGCTCCGGGTGAGGAGTCCAGTAAACACCGCTCCTCTGGACTGGCCGGCTGACAGCGAGCCCCTGGCCCGCTGCTCCGATACACGCACTGCGGCTGGAGTGCCATATTCGCACAGCAAGTTGTAGCTGTGTGTGGGAGGTATGAATTGGAGGGGTTTTAGAACCGGTGCAGCAGAAGTGGGTTCTGAGGACCTAGTGTGGCGTTTTGAGTCAGACAGAGAGACAGACAGCTCTCAGGCACTTAAGCCCCGGTGTCTAGTGACGGTGGCTCTACCCTAACGATGGTGCCTGCTCCGTTGCCATGACTCATATCGCTGAAGTTCCACTAGGTACTGCACTTTTATGGCTGGAGTTACAAAAAAGGCAGTTTGCTTAGTGCTTGTTATGACAACCCCAACTAGAAAAATTGTCTTTTTAGGAATGCTTGGTGGGAACCGGTCACTGGAAATTTTATTGTAGTTTATTGTAATTTTATTGTATTGTAAGGCTGTGTCTTCCATAATGAGAGCACACATGGGAGAACATTATTAAAAACTGGAACAAGAGGTCCATCCAATAGGGTGCAGAACTTGTAACGAGCTGTTTTAACCTGATGGAGGCACTTTGTGTTGAATTTATTTATTTGGTCATCCATCTTTACATAGCACTGTTGTTTCTATAAGCAGCTAATATTCAGATAGAGCATATTCGTATATACTGGTTATCCCACTGAACTGTTCTCCATTACATTTACATTTACATTTACATTTACATTTACGGCATTTGGCAGACGCCCTTATCCAGAGCGACTTACAACGTGCTTTCAAGTTACATTTGCCAGTGGATTGGTGCAATTAGAATTTTAAGTGCATATTAAAATTACAAATGAATACTACTGGTGTAGACATTAGTATGGTTTCAGACAAGCTGAATGATCCATCCTTCAGGTGGAACGATGAATGTCCTCTGCCGTAAAACATCGTCAGCTGCTTCTCACACCAAGCAGGTTGTGGTCAGTGTGTCAGTGATGCATCATGGGAGCATAATGGGGTAGCCTGAGGACATGTCGCTCCCATAGAGTCCGCTGAGATGCTGCTCTGCTGCTGCGGGGGGTGTTCCACTACACCCCAAATAACGGGCCTTCCCTGAGACTAGGACAGGGCTGGAAGACCAGCCGTATCCCCCGCTGGCTTTAATTAGGGAACGCCAGTTCTTCCCATTCATCATATTCTGTCCCCTCTTTACTTACCAGATAATGATCAAAGAAAAAAAACAATGTCCTGGGACTACTGAATAATAGCATTGTAGGGAAACATGCAGTGGTGAACGTGAAAAAAGGGCAGATGATCAGAGCAACTCTTTCTTACAGTTCTGTGGGTTGTTCATTCATTTTGCTTAATTTTAATCAGTTTCCATACCATATCACTGCAGGCTAAAATATACCACATTTACATTTACATTTAAATTATTTGGCAGATGCCCTTCTCCAGAGTGACTTAGAACGTGCTTCCACGTTACCTTCGATGAAGTGATTAATTCTGTTTCACTAGGACCCCCAACTATGAATACAATCTTTTTATACTCCCTGTTGTAGTTTCTATACATAAGTCAGACAATAAGAAGGTTACAAGCTAATCTAATTATTCTCTAAAGAGGAAGGTCTTGTGCTGCCGATTGAAAATACTCAGTGACTGAGCTGTTCTGACCTCAAGGGGATGTTCATTCCACCACCAAGACAGAGAAGAATCTAGATGAGCGTCTTCCTAGTACCTTCAGAGATGGAGGGACCAGGCGAGCAGTACTGGAGGCTCGGAGTATACGAGGTGCAGTGCGAGGTGTAATAAGGGCTGTGAGGTAGGATGGTGCTACTCCATGTTTGGCTTTGTAGGCCAGCATCAGTATTTTGAACCTGATGCGTGCAGCTACTGGGAGCCAGTGGAGGGAACGTAGCAGAGGGGCGGTATGGGAGAATTTGGGAAGGTTGAAGATCAGTCGTGCTGCTGCATTTTGTATGAATTGTAGAGGTCGGATGGTGCATAGTGGTGGACCAGCTAGAAGGGAGTTACAGTAGTCCAGTCGTGAGATTACTAATAACTGAACCAGTATCTGGGTGGCCTGTGTTGACAGAAATTGTCTGAAATTTGTCTGAAATTGTAGAGAAGGAATCTACATGAACGGGAAAGATTGCTGATGTGAGTTGAGAAGGAGAGTAGGTTGTCTCCAAGGTTGTGGGCTGTTGTAGAAGGAGAGAGCTGTGAGTTGTCCAGGTAAATAGCAAGATCCCAATGTGGTGAAGAATCTGCTGGAATGAATATTACTTCAGTTTTGGTATGATTGAGTTTGAGATGATGGGTTGCCATCCAAGATGAGATGTCAGTTATACATGCAGAGATTTTGGAAGCAGCATGTAGATCTGAGGGAAGAAAAGAGAAAATAAGTTGTTATGTCTTTGGCATAGCAGTGGTAGGAAAACCCATGTGAGGAAATGACCTCACCAAGTGATCTCTTGAAGAGGGAGAAAAGGAGAGGACCTAGCACTGAGCCTTGAGGGACGCCAGTGGAGAGTCTACGTGAGGCAGAGGTGGATCCTTTCCAAGTAAGATCGCTCATCAAGCTAGGAAGCCAACCACTGCCATGCTGAGCTCCGAATTCCAAGCCTCTTCACAAAAGAGTCTTGTGGTTAACTGTGTCAAATGCTGCAGAGAGGTCAAGGAGAACAAAAAACGATTATTGGTAGCATTAAATCTGATATTGTTGGGTATCTAGAGGGAGATGCAGGTCTGATTTACCAAACCTCCGTGAACACATATTGACTTGATCAGCTCATATTTTTTTCTTTACATGCAATATCAAAATAATGTTTTGCAAGTCATTATGCAAAACAGCTCCCTCCAAGCTTTCTATATGCTGAATAGAGTAAATTTTTAAAAGCATGTAGCTGTATAGGTTTGCAGTTTGCAATACTGATCTCTCACACCCTACTTTACAAATATATTACTTATGGTGTACAATAATTTGATGCTACTTACACAAGGCCATACAAAATTTAAATGCTATTAGTTGCGGAATATTAAGGAAGTTGGAAATACGATTTCTATGAGTCGAGGTGAGAATGTAAGAAATTCAATGTCATTAAAGTAATTTTGGTAACTTGGTGGCTGACCTCTGTCCACCCATTATACAACCAATGACAAAGGCCATCCGCTGATCAATTACTGATACCGTGGGCAGCCTTCACCCCGGACAAAGCAAACACCTTTTAACCTCCCTTCCCGGTAATCCGACCCCAGTCTGTGTGACCTGGCGAGCCTCGCTCTGGAGCAAATTTATTCCACGTACACAAACACACACACACATGGTAGCACACATACACCAGGTAGTGTGTGAGTGTGTGTGTGTATACACACCTGGTCCACTCAGGGACGGGAGGTTCCACAGTAATCTTGCCACAGCTCTGATAGAATGTAGGCATTAGGGCTGTTATTCTCTTTCTGTCTTACCTCCCTTTATTCATTAGATATTTTAAAGAGAAAGAGAGCGAGAAATCAGCAGGGCTATTGGCTCCTCAGTATGTGTCTCCAGTGTAGAGTTTCAGCTGGGAGTGTGGCTTGGGTGTTCACTTTGTTATCTCTCCCTCCCTCCCTTGCTCGCTCGCTTCCTACCCTCCGCTCTCATCCTTTCGTTCTCCCCTTCACTCTCTCTCTCTGGTTAATAATGCAGTGTGTCTCTCAGGGCAGTGTTATACTGCAGTGTCAGTGTGGTTCTCAGCCACTCTACCTGTCTCCACAGTTCAGACGCTCGGGTTGCCCTGACTACACCCCCCACCCCTCACCCCACACCCGACTCTGTCCAAATCCAACCTGGGCTATATTTACAGAGAGAAAGAGCGAGAGGGACTTCTTCATCCAAGAGTACACTACATGGACACTAATTCTGATAATGTGGCTGCTGCTCTGTTGGAGGGCTTGTTCATGAACATAAAATAAGATTGGGGGGGGGGGGGGGGTGGGTTGAAGGGGCAGACAAACTGTAATGGATACCATGTAGGAATGTTAATGGAGTTTGTCTAAAGTCCGATGGCAGTCAAGGGTAGCAAAGTGAGAACATGCCCATTTTCCCATCATACCCTCAGTGCTAATCAGTTCCTCTCCTTTGCTGAGGCAGCATGTGCTTGAAATATGGTCTAATCTGAAGGCCGGCAACCGTGGGGATTGCAACGGGTCTGGAGAACCAAAAAGGAAAATCTCAAAGTTTGCTAAGTGCATAAGGCATAATCAAAAATCTCATAATTCACAGATGGTCATATTTCAAGATAAATATTTTTCATCTATCTATCTATCTATCTATCTAGCTATCTATCTATCTATCTATACCTATTCAGTAAATACAAATGAAAACAGATATGTATGGACTTTTTTCATATTACAAATGATACCCATGTCTGCATGGCTGCATGCAAGAGCTCAGCACAAGATCCTAGTTCACAAATCTTAATTGTAATGAGTCACAGGTTCTAACCCCACTTACTACTATTGCGTACCAGAGAAAGACACATAACACTGAGTGTCTCTAGGGGGACGGTCCCTGTCACTACTGATTGTAAATCGCTCTGGATTAAGGCGTCTTATAAATGTAAATGTAGCTATTGTTACTCAATGTTTCTACATTGAGCTGAGCAACTCCAGTGTCATTGATAGTGCAGACAAATATATTGCACTATTTCTGTTGGAAAACCGATAAATCACTAAACAAAAACATTTCCGCACTTAACAGGTATATCCAGCTCAAAATGCATTGGGGTGACACGCCTGCTCACTATTGTCACTTGTGTTATAAGCAGTGGTACAGGGCGTAGTGGTATGGTGTAGCATGCCCTCAGTTAATAATTAACGCTTGGAAAAGAGACCGCCAGCATTCAGAATAAGTTCTGTGAAGCCTCTGCAAAGGAGCTTGTGCACTTTGTAGGCTCTGAGATCCTGGGGAGTGTTTCGCATACTGCACATGTCCGGCTTTCTGCTCTTGAATGGAAACCATTTGTCGAATATAAAGAGGCCGCGGAAGCGTGCGCAGGGGCACTCTGGGAAACCAAAGCGGGTGAAATCTGCGATTGATATGGATATCACATTATGACTGTTTGCCATGCCCAGTGAACAGGTCATGATCACTCATACGATCACCAGCCCATTTACCACTGCGCGGAAGCGGCTCTTTTTGTTGCGTCTCCTTCCCGTGAATCAATGTGATTTTCTTTATCTGCCTGAGTGCAGCTTGAGCGTGGAATCTGCCCCCGGAATACGGGTACTGAGACGTGGGAGTCGCGTGGGCGAATGTGACTGGCATCTGCCTCAGTCCGCGGCCTGGAGAGCGGCAGCAGCACTCCATATTCAAAGTGACTTCCGCCGAGGGTCTCCCGTGGTTAAACCGGACTATTAGCGAGCAATGCCTCGAACACTGCATTTCAATTAACCCCACCGCTGCCAAGACTGGGATATTTCTGCAAATGTGCAACGGAAAAGCACGTCTGGTAAATAGACTGTTGCCTCCTGTGCCGCACTGCTGGGGGGCCGTACCGGCAGGAAAGATGCACAACAATTAGGTCACAGGAGATGTCTGTTCTCTCGCTGATGAAACAACTAATGGAATACCCTCTGTCCTTTTTTTTTTTTTCAAAACGGGTCTGATAGAATACCCCCCGCTGGCCACTTTATTAGAAACCCATACGTGCACGTCATCAATCTTCACCCACCTATTTAAAAGTCACACTTATTAGATTTACCGTTAGTCAGATCCTTACCAATGGAGCATTCTCAGCATATCAGCCAGTATGTTTCCATGCATGGTTATTGTAGTTTATAATTTCAGCTTGTTAGTGTTACTGCAAATTTTACCTACTACATCACATAGAAAAATAATAGACAAAAAATTTAGCCAACAGCATGTTGATACCTTGGACTGCTTTACAGCTTTCCATGCATGCTATACACATATATATCATACAAATTGATGCACCTTGTCACCTCATGGTTCAGTTTAGTCTGATTTCAGTCTGACTAACACAGCAATAATTCATATGCCATGTAAATGTACTGATGTGACAGTTGGACATTGCTGCTATGTTGTGGAGATTTTTTTACAGTTCAGTCCAACTAACCAAAATATGTGACTGATATTCACGCTACCCCTGAATGTATTAGTTCAAGTAGATCCAAAGTGGAAGGTGCTTTGTGCATGCGGCGTAATTCCCTCTTCAGAACCAAAAATGGTGCTGCCTGCCTTCAGATGTCACTGTGACGCTAAGGAATGATGTACATTTCATTTACAAAAGAAATAAAGGTGACAGGGTGGTAGTAGCCTAGTGGGTAACACACTCGCCTATGAACCAGAAGACCCAGGTTCAAATCCACCCTTACTATCATTGTGTCCCTGAGCAGGACACTTAACCCTGAGTGCCTCCAGGGGGGGACTGTCCCTGTAACTACTGATTGTAAGTCGCTCTGGATAAGGCCGTCTGATAAATGCTGTAAATGGTAAAGTAAAGTGCACAGCACTGTAAAGCTGACCAGTTCACCTCTCAGCATATGGTTGACATCATCTAAACAGTTTGTTTATTGTTTTTGGTCTGTGAAAACAAATATGTTATCAGTAGCCAATAGCTGCCTATAATTTGATTTCACTCCCATGAATGTATATGGGAAAAGGACAGTCGTCCAATGAAATGGCCAAGTCAAGACACATAACGAGCCTACAAAACTGTGCATGGAAACACAGTGATTATCAGGAAAAATATTTGTCCTCCATCCATCCATCCATCAGCTGTCCAATGGTCAGCAACAATGGCTACATAAGGTATAGCAGGATGGGTATTTAACAATTTTCGTCATTTGTAAATCACAAATGAGGTTCAGTCACCAACATGTGGTTGAGGGACAGTCCATTAAATTCAACGCCGCCAGCCTGATGACTAACAAGCGGTGAACCGGGTGTCACGAGCGATCTAAAAACAACAGCCCAGCTCCCTCTCACTCAGGACGTTCCCTGCTGTAACACATACCAGCGCTATGCTGTTATTCTGGCACCGGCACTCCCCTCTTCCTGCCAAAAGCTTCCCATAAACACACTTCCCAGCCTAAAGTTCAGACTACTCTGTGTTTGGGAAGGAGGGGGGGAGGTGAGCCTTGTCAGAGACCCCGTTACTATCGTACCCTATCCTTGTGTCTCCCATGTTATGACACTGAACTGCACATCACGGATCAATGCCACAAACACCGTCATGGTGGAGTCACCGAGATTGGCCCAGTGTGAGAAACCAAGCCAAGATACTTGTGCCTGGAAAGGTGTTGTGCTTAAAAATAACCAACAAGTTCACAGCTTTTGGGAATAGAAATACTTTCCTTTCACAATTGCGTTGCCGTAGGTTTTTATCACTGCTTCACGCATCTGGCACGTCGCTATAAAACATCGACAGAAGTTACATCGACCTTGCTGGCACCAGACCTGCCGACTGCATTGTCCCTTTAAGAGCTTTTCAATAGCCTTCAGTGCAACCGGCGGTCATTTGCATCCCTTCATTCACCAGATCCACTGGGGGAGCGAGAAAAGAGCCTTGCTGCTCTCATTTATCCTGGATCCCTGTACGATTATGTCAATCATGGACGAAATAATGATTTTCTGTATGTGCTCTTTACAAAACCCCACACTGCAGCCATTCAAAGGCATGCCGGATTATGCCAGCGCGCTGGTGTGTGCTGCATAGACAATATCTCGGTATGTGCCGCTTGGTGAGGATGGAGAGATGATGAAACATCGCTGTAGAGCAGGTGTAACCGTGATGCGGGTAAACCCGGTCAAAACACCAGCAGCATCCACCAGAGAGAAAAACACCAATAATGGAAGTGTGTTATGCATATATGGCACGCAGTTGTGTATCGCGCACAAGCAACTCCCGTCTGGCCGATGAGCGTCCTCGCGTTGCACAATTAACTCCAAAGTTCTCCGCTGGACAAGGTGATGCCGGTCTTGTCAAGGCATCAATTATTCAGTCCCAGAGTCTTTCTCCTGCTCTTGCTCTGCGGTCCTCTGGTCTTATCTGGAGGGAGAAGAGGAGAGGCCCTGCCAGGCCTGGAAGTAACGCTGTAGTCTGCCTGGCAGGAGCCGGAGCCCGGCACTGCTGTTCATTAAATCCGAAACGGGAGCACCAGCAGAGGAAGGGATAACAAGACCCTTGAGTCACTTGTGCGTTGGGGCTCCTGCTCTCTCGCTCGAAAAAAAAAAAAAAAAAAAAGAACGCGGCAGAATAAATATATTCTGCTCTCTCTGTTCACGTGCACACACACACACACACATGCAAACATGGACCTTGAACTCGGTCTCCGGCATGAGCGTGGTCTGCTGGTCAAGTCAAAGACAGAGGAGAAATGGCACCATAGGCTGCTGTACGTTTCGTGTAGTAGCAAAGGGGTCGTGATTCAGCTTGACGTTTGTGGGAGACCCGCCTCAGCCTGGGACGATTAAAACTCCGCGAGTCAACCCCATGGACCCGTGAACCACACTTTCAGCCCTCATAAAAGCGTCTCGGGGTCTCCAGCTCCGAACGCGGCCCTACGCGAAGCGGTCCCAAAGACCCGAGAGTGGCCCGGCGAGGCGAAACCGAAGGAGTCGCGCCGCGGTTCCCCCGAATGCCTGGACGGTGAGAACATGCGGTGGCCGAGAGTCAAAGGCAGCCGGGGCCGGCTGTGGAAACTCTGGAGAAGACAGGGGGGCTAAACACGAGAGTAATGGATTAGCGCAAACACTCGCTGACCTGGAATGAGTTTACGGGTCTCTTTGTGAAGATCGAAGTGCAGATACGCACTAACACAAACACGATGTTTCCACGGGCTTATGCGCCGTAACTTCGAACTTCAGCAGGGAGGCTTTTTACTCCCGATTAGGTAGCTGCACCGGGGCGTTTGTGGTCTTGTGAACCTTTTGAGTGTCATGAGGAGGGAGAGAAGAGGCGAGAAAAGAGAAAGCGAGACACTGACTAGACGAGCGTGGAAGGATGAAACGTACGTTTTAATCGCGACCGCAAGTGCAACTTTTTCCTCCACAAAATAAAAAAAGATTTATTGGTCCTGACTATGAGTTCTCCAATTTGAAACGTCCTGCGGTTTAGATACACCCAAAATACCTTTTTTACAATTCTAGTACACCATCACACAGACAGACAGATTTAATCAATTTTTAATTAACATGCGCAACAACTTGGCAATACCTAAACAGGACCAATGACATCATTTATTGGAATACTTTCGTGAATTTATTGGAATGGCCGAGTGGTAGTAAACTAGTGGGTAACACACTCACCTGTGAACCAGGTTCAAACCCCACTTACTACCATTGTCCCTGAACAAGACACCTAACCCTGAGTGTCTCCAGGAGGGGGACTGTCCCTATAAATACTGATTGTAAGTCACTCTGGATACGGGCGTCTGGTAAATACGGTAAATGAGTACCGCAGAACTGGGGAAGATTTTTTGCTTGGTGCTTCGCTGCACTCTTACTAGGTTTCTGGAATAAGGAGTCTGAAGACCCTACTGGATTACATAACTGTTTGGTGGGGGCAGGAGGTTTAGCAGTGTCGTCGCCTCCTGCAATTTGATTGGCCAGTTGTGCAGATGACCCGCCTACTTGGAAAATCTGTTTTACTGAGCCCGCCACTTAACAGAAAACCAGTGCACTTCATCATCTGAAAGAATCAGACTTTTTCCGCTGTGTCCAGGCATCAGCATGGAGTTTTTAGAAGGTCACATTTGACAGCAGGTCTGTGCAGTTCTTATTTATGGCTTTTCTTTTCCACCACACAGAGAAGTCAAAAGTTGTGCAAAGAAACTGTAAAATAAAACAAACCCAGAAAAGGAAGATAAAACGCTGTATCCCTGAACTCTGCTGGCTTCACGCAGGGACTGGGACGCTTTCTCTGATTTCTGGAGCCAAGTTCCTTTAAGTCCGTGGGGGGGCCGTGCAAAGCTGTGACTCAGTACTCCAAATGAAACTCGAGCCAAGACATCTGCACCGCAAGAGAAGGGGGAACGGGACCGACTCTGGAAACTCTCTCGCTCCACAACCCAGCCCCAGCCCGATAATGGAGGGAATTGGGGGAAAATGAGCGTCTTACGTGTTGGATACAAAAAAAAATAATAAAATTTACGCACAACGATGTGTTTTTGTGGCCCTCGCACGAGCGAATGAAAACTTTTTTTCCCCCCCTCAGTTTTTCAGACCCATGTTATTTTCAGATTCTTCCACAGCCTGTGATAAAGTCTACAGCCCCAGGGAAGAGCGCTGGTGGTGGAGGGGTGTGCCTCCGCCTCGCCTGTAGATCGACTCGGTGCAATTTTACTGTAAAGATTGTGGCGTTGTTACATCACTCCGCACGTTACACGCATGCCGTTGTTTTTGCCAGTCATTTGTGCAGAATACATTTGTTTCTTGCCTGTGTGTGCTTCAGGTTATTTCACCGGCCAAAAAAAACAAAGCACTTTATGGATTTCATATTGTTGCGGAGCGTTGTCTACATCATGGCAGATCTGTAGGAATTGCTACGCGGCGCACTGTCGAAAGCTGAGATGGCCGACATGTTATTCTTTGGATTACTGTGGTCTGGACTGGTAGGACGCGTCAGAAAGAACGTCAAAATGTTTGTTCTTTTTCATAATACGACCATTTGGTATATGCGAGGGACCGGAGCCAACTGTTACACACACTGTGCCACAGTTATTTAAAATAATAACAGTTCGGCATGAATAATAATTTTCTGCTCACGCGACTGAAGTGAAGTGCCCTGTGGCCAGGCCGTGGAGTGCAATATAGGAAATCCTACAAGATGAATGCAGTAGAAAGGCGCGGGGACCAGGGCTAATTATCCCGGTGCCCCGGCGCTTCACGTGTGCAGAGAGGGACATCTTTAACATGAGCCACGGCGCTGCGGGTGTGTGCTGCTCTTGCACGCATGTGTGCGTGTGTGTGTGTGTGTGCCTGACCTCCCGTGTCCCAGAACATGGCCACCACACCCCCAAGCTCTCAGCGCGTATTCCACCCTAGACAGGCCAGGTTGCCAGAGCTACACAACTCCCACCCATTAGCTGCAGGAATCCGAGATAACCATGGCAACCAGTCTCTCACCCCCGGGGAGACGAGCAGTAGAACTGAAAGGCTCCATTCAATTTCCACATCCTCAGCCCACTGAGCTGACAGTCTCACAGTCTTTCTGCTCGCTGTGGGCTGGGGTATGGGGCTCATTAAAAACGCACACACACACACACACACTCACTCACTCGCTCGCACACAAACACACACACACACACCTCACATAATCTCCACATTAGGTCTCTACCCTCTTTTTTGCATGCGTGAATTACATCTGGCCACTTAAATAGCCTGACGGAAACGTCCTCCTCAAGATCGGGCTTTTCCCCCTTTATTTAAAAAAATTATACACACAGTATTTCCGTGTTTGTAGGGACGACATGGCAAATGTCTAAACACACAAACAGAACGTACATTTCCACATTCTCCTAATTAAACTCGTGGTCGAATTTTACTAAATTACCAAAGAAAATTGACCAATCAATGCGTATTGCAGTAAAAAAGTTTCCTTTTACGCAGATGTCTAAGAATCTATAATTGAACCAATTCTATGGACAGCCTAGTGCTGAATTATGCAACATGATACAACATTCCTATTCTATACATTTCCGTCTACAATTTAGTCAATAATTTATTCTAGTGAAACTAGTGAGGTAGCTGAAGAGGCCGAAGAGGGGTTGCTGTCTCCACCCTCGCCACGAAGGACACACAGGAGCAGAAGAGCACTGGGGATCTGATCTGCTGTAGCTCCGTGTGCCTCGAGCGCATGGGCTACCGAGTTCGATCGCCTCCCGGTGCAAACACGTCTGGCCCCTGTGATGGACCGGAGACCCTTGCAGGGGTTGCTTGTGCCTTGGTGTATAGATTGCCGGGACGGCCCCCATGACCCTGAACTAGATAAAGGCAGATGAAGACCAGACATATCTGAAGAGTCACACCAACACACACTACTGTGGTTTTTTTTTTGGTTTTTTTTATTGTATTGTTCCTATTCACCCTGGTGCCGTTTTATCTCCTCTCCACCAGAGGTGAGTCAAAGGCCGGTCCAGTCTGCGGCCATGGAGCGAGCAGGTCGATGTGGCTAAGCACACAGAGCTGCGGGGGCTATTGACCATCGCAACTCCTGATACCGCGGGAGATTATATCTGCAGGGGCCTTCACGTATTAATCAGCCGCGCCGAGACGACAGCAGCCGCTGCGGCGCTAATGGCGCGATTAAGGCGGACGGGGAGCAGACACACCAGACTGATCGGAAACCAGCAAAACGCGGGTGAGGCAGAGGGGACCTCGAGTCACGGGTCGGGCAAATTGCGAGGAAAGTTGGCCCCCCTTCAATCACTTGTCCGCAATTACGCGGGAAGAGGTGAGCGTGCATGGCGGCATCTGGACGCCGGATCGCTCCCGTTTCCGCCCCTTCGCCGCGATGAATCCGAGCTGATGAGAGCGGGGAAAGGTTAATGAAGCACAATGGGAAATCAACCCCCTTTACCCGGCACAAGACGCTCGGAGGAGAGATGCTGCGGCTCCTGTCTTCCGAAAGCGAGGCTGCCAGCTCTGCCCGGCTCCCAGCGAGCCGCAGTGTGGAGGACAGCGCTCACGCCCAGTCATTAGTCCGACCGGGGCCCTGAGACGGCACCGCACCACCCAGACATCAGACTCGCGTCTTCAGCTGGGCGGCCGACATGTTACTTACGAGTCAATCTGCTCTCTGAGGTGCCATCCTGGGTTCTTCCTGGAAGGAGTCTGCTGGGTTTCCATGAAGACCTCTGGATTTCTACTGGCAGGACAGATATTTTACATTAAACCTGTGCTGTGGTTTGGGACACTGTGCCACTGGGTTATTGTAATCTTTTCCAGCGGTGAAGTAGGTGAGGAGAGTGAGAAAATTGAACCTGAGATTTATTATTTGATTTTCAGCATATTTTGCTGATGATAATCGATAGCTTTTTGATGGTCGGTGTTGCGATCATTGGTAATGCCCTTGTGGCTCTACCTTTGCGGGGCGGTGGTGGCCTAGCAGTTAAGGAAGCGACCCCGTAATCAGAAGGTTGCCAGTTCAAATCCCGATCCACCAAGGTCCCACTGAGGTGCCACTGAGCAAAGGAGGGCACTAGCCCTGCACGTCTTAGAGTCAACCATAACTTTTCAAGGAGGGGTTGTGAGTTCAAATCCTGCATCGCCAAGGTGACAACTGAGGTCCCCTTGATCAAGGCACCGTCTACACATACTGCTCCCCAGGCGCCTTTCATGGCTGCCCACTGATCACAAAGGGTGATGGGTTAAATGCAGAGAACACATTTGTATCACAATGACAAAACAATCCCTTTCAAGATGTAAGGGCAGATACGAGGGCTGTCTGGCACGTTGAATTTAAATGTCACCTTATTGTAAAGGCTCAAAAAGCACATCTGTACGATCAACCAGCCAGTAATCAACACGTCAAGGAAACGGATGAATGATGGATGGGTAGGGCTGGCCCAGTGGTCCTCATATACAGCTCACCATCTAAACCACAAAGACAATCCTTTTTTCTTTTTTCTTTTTTTTACAAATCTAGCTACTAGAATAGTGCCACTTCTGCCTGTGTAGCTCCAGGGAGCCTCAACCTGTAATTAGCGATTGGAAGTCAGTCTGTGTAAACTAATCATTTGTTGGACTTATGTCAAGACCTGTCTCTGCCTCAGAACCTTTTTTTCAGCACCCAACCCCAACCTCCACCCCAGGAAGGCCTCACCTATAAATAGCTGGGGGTGCCGCTGCCCCACAGGCACAGGAAGTTGCAGCAGCACCCAGTAGGGACCTGAGCTCTAAGCCTGCCTGGGCCGTCAGCCAGGCACCAGGGTGTTGAGAGGACCCTCCCAAATAACCCCACAGCTCCCCCCCCACCCCCCCACCCCCCTCTGGCTGGAAAAACTTTGATCCCGCGTGAGCTTCCTTCAGTGTGGCAACTCCTGCCATTTTAAACGAGCCCCCGCCCTCCAGTTGGTCTCGCCCAGCATTATTCGGAACTGGCCGACCTGACTCAGCCTGTGCAGAGTTGGAGTTGGTGTTGGCAAGAAGGCCAAGGCGATGACAGCGGAACTTGACAGACAGGTGGGTGTGGCCCCCACGCCGTAATTACGGCTGTGGCATCGGCGGTCTGGGACAACAAAAGCTGGCTGATGCCTGGATTTACGAGCCGGAGCCGTACAGCGTGCAGGGAGCTGTTTTGGTGTCGGTTGACGAGGAGGCTGTTGGCATGTGTGAAGGGTGTGGTCCGCTTTCCGTAAGCGAGGGCGTGCCTCCCCGCCACCACGTGTGTGTCTAGAGAGCGCCTTCGGCCAGCCAGGCATCTGGCGGGCCCTGTGTGAGAATATCTCAGACTGAGGGGAGTCTGTAGCGCCGCTCCTCCTTAGACAAAGTTCATCCAAGACACATGTTTATTCGGCAGCCGAGGAGGGCAGGACATACTCGGGGGGGGGGGGGGGCGAAGCACAATGTTTTTTCTCATGGCACAGCCCATATTACTCAGCGCGAGGGCAGAACAGCAAATATTTGTGATGGGGGGGGGGGTGTCAATAATCCGCATTCAGATTGAAGACCCCTTCCTCTCCATCCCTCGTTGATGGCTTTTGTGCTGTTGGGGGGCCGAGTGGATCACACACACCGCCCAGCTCTTCGCTGACGTCAGCTCTGAGACTCATCCGACTCCACCAGCCCGGGGACGACTTTCGCCGACAGGGCCGCCCCACGCCCAGTCCCTCCACGCTGATATCTCACCAGCTCCCCAGAGCCGGCCTCCACCCACTGTCCGAGGAAGTTCGCAGAGAGAGAAAATGACCCCTCTCCCTTTTTCTCTTCGTAAGAAATAATAATAATAATAGGCTGAGATATGTGCCCTGACTCACGGATAATTAGATTACACAGGGAGCAGTGCGAATGCTCGTGGTCTCAGATTCACTGGGGACTTTTTGTCACATTTGTCACGAGCCCTTACCTCAACTGGAACATTCGGCTCAATGAGATAACACTGGCTGAGGGGGCAGGGGCGCCATGATTAGTCTCCGCGCCACGGCCGGATTGATTTCACAGGACGCGTTAACGTATCCTTCATCATCCGAGAGCGTTTAGTGCAGAGATACGTGCCGTTTGTTAAATATGAGAAATAATAATTGAAGGTGCTCTGGTTTCACTGCGAGGATTCATCTTCATTGGGGCCTTCTCTGGGGCCGAGTGCACGCAGGGAGGTGGGTGTTTCAATTTATGGGACTCATAAGATGGTTTTAAAGTATGAAATGGTACAAAAAGGGCGAAAAATATGCCTGAAGGATGCAGCCAGCATCTGATTTCAGAACCATATACTCTGTCCATCTGAGAGAAAAGCTTGAGAGTTTACAGCATTTTTAAACTTAACAGCAGCCTTTATGAATACATAAATCCACTTTCTGGCATTAAATCACGAGGTTGGATGCTGTCTCATTTTTATTTTTGTTAATAGCCCAATAACTGTGCCTCGTATTTCGGAGAGGTGGCTGTTAAACAGAGACGTAGCGCTTCGGACAGTTCGGTCCCAGGGTAAATTCCTTTCCTCATCCTGTCATCCTGCCAGCTTTTATGGATGGTGCAAAACGTACGTTTTCATCTTGAGGACGTCTTCCATGTCAAATGTACCCCCCCCCCCCCAACCCATTGCACTAAACAGTGAAAGGCTTGCGAAAAAGGGAGCAATAAAGCGTATACGGTACATAAAAGGAGCATATGTGGAGTATTTTCTTACAGGGTGCCGTATCGCTAGCAGCTGGAGATGAAATATGTAGTGGCAGTGGCAGGGAGTGCAGCGGTGGGGGGACTGGGAGACTCCCCAGGGCCCGACGCGCTTTGTTCCCCTCCCAAAGGGAAACGGATTAATTCATTGCTGGATCAGGTAAGCCCAGTGATTTTCCAGGGAGTGTGCAGCCTGTCTCCCAGCATTCGGGGGGATGTGGTTGGAAGTGTGGCTCACAAATGCCCCTCAGGCAGCGAGATCCCTGACAGGTACACAAGGACCCACGATGATGGTGTTGGGGGAAAAATCCACTGTCTGTCACGGCACAACTCAGGAAGCACTCTTGCCAGGCTGTCTCTGCCAGTGCTGTTGCTTGTGCAGTTAATGGTTGGGGACCAGTTCGGTCTGATATTCGTTCATGTCAGATATCGGTGGTATTCTGCTAACAGTATTCTGCTACTATTCTTAAAGTATGGAAGTTTTTTTTTTCGGTTTGTTAGTTTGTGAGCCCGCTGGCCAGAAAATCGGAAAGACGCCGCGTTCGGGATGTAATTTCGATGCAGACAAAGTGTTTTGGAGATGTGGGTGGGGAGGCGTTGGGTGTCTGATCGCGGGAATGCGTACAGCGGGGGATGATCGGACCTTGGGGACGCTCGCCCAATTCCCCAGGCCAGATTCAGCACACCTGGGTCTCCAGTCGTCCAGCGCCCACAGCTGTCTGCAACCCACGCACTTCACCCAGGTCACATCACCCGCCCCACCCCCCCCATAACACACACACATACACACACACACACACACAACCTCACTCTCTTCCTTTCTGCACGAACGCCGCCTCGGTGCGTTCATCAGAGCAGTTCCGCAAACACGTCCACGGGGATAACACCCAGTTTATAGAGGTCCCAGTTAAAGCCACTCAGAGGCCTATAAAGAGCAAATACTTTTCTGGTGCTTTTTAAATGATGGAACGAAGTCTCCCTTCCCCTCCCCGTCTCCTCGCGTCCAAAGTTCCTGGAGACGGTCCACCCTGCAGCTTTTTTTTTCCACCGCACACCGACACTGGCGCACTCTGCCACAAGCCGTGCAAGGAAAATCACCTTATAAGGAAGAGAGGCACACCCGGCCCGTCCACCTCCGCAGAGCCCGTCCGCAGCCCCTCTACCCCTGCAGCGGTGACCCCCCCAGTACCTCCCCCAGCCCGGTCACCCCGCGATGCCTCCTGACAGGGGGAAGATGACAGACCTCACAGACTGGGGCCGCGGGAGGCCGAGCCGGCGGCGTTTCCAGATAAGGCTGCGGCACAGGAAGTGTCCTGCAGGGCCCGTCCCCTCAGGACTCGGCGACCCCTCCTCCGGCACTCAGGCATTTCCCCTCGGCAGGATGTGTGTCCTCGTGTGGGAATGTGCGCGGAATGCGGCCCCGTTCGTATCTGGACTGCGTGCAGGGGATGATGCTCCAGCCGTGAAGCCGGCGCCATGAGAACGGCTATAAAAACAGGGAGGTTCTCCCCGACCTCTGCAGAGCTCAGGCCTCCGGCTGCAGATAAGGGATCATGTCCGTCTCCCGGCGAGCCTTGGTGGGTCCCAGGTGAGGCGTACGCATTACAAGGTTAAAAAGAATGCACAACCACATGACACCGCACCGCAGCTCAGAAGATACCATCACGTACCAGAGCGTCTTGACGAAATGTCAAAATGAGCATAGTCACTAAACACCTTCTGCAAATAAATACATTTGCAAAGATGTGTGGATTTATACAGGTTTTTGGGGGCGGGGCCAAAAGAAATCATTGCTTGACCACTTAGCATGATCCCGCCCGTAACAATTTACTGCAATATAAGCAGGATTGCGTTGGCATCAGTGGTTCCTATTACAAGCCACCACTTCATCCTAACAGATTTTGATTGGCTATATGTATTTGGCAAGATTAAGCAACTTATTGATGTATATTGCAAGACTCCTCAAGTGGGCAGACTGAGAGGAACGAGGTGGATTTTCAGGTAGGATATCGTCCTGTGATGCTGAATCAACTTATGTCTCCATCTCCGGTCAAATGAAGGTGTTTTTTTTTTTTAACAACATAATCATAGCGGGACAAAACGTTAGAGCTGATATAAAGGCGCCTACTAGTTCAGTTTCACACCATCCTACACTTCCTGGAGATCTCGGCGGCACATGATCCAAATAACGAGCCATTAATCAGAACGAAAGGAAACCAGGCTTTGTGGGTATAAAAAGCAGAGCGGAGACTTGCTTGTTTTATTCAGATTCTGTTGATAACATCACATACAGCCGTACAGTCAACCCTCCTCAGCTCCGTTACCAAGTTCCGGTTCAGAGGTTCACACGGCGGCCTGGCATTAAACAGCGGGCCCCAACAAAAAAAAAACAATGTAGAATCACTTCTATTTACAGCAATACCTGGAGAAAATGTGACTTCCTTTGGCACTTAGTTGATAACGGCCCCTCAAGCGTCCTGTTCTTTTTCCATATTGAATCAAGGTTCCCCAATGCCAAGTGACGCCGAAATGTGTAAGACTGTTGCATGAAACACGACCATTGACCTTTCCGACATTTACTCAAACCCCAGCAAGTAACGCATTTACTGGGGTGACCGCAGAGTTGTATGTCATGGAGGACACTTTCAGCAAGTACAGGCTCATTTTTGCTAGGCTCAGTGATTCGTGTGCGTTGGTTTGTTTCCTTGATTGAAAGCCACGTTCGGGACTAGTAGAGGCTGACCAACAAGCACGTGGCTAGAAATCCAGGTCCTTTTAATAGAAACAGCTCAACTGGCCTCCCTGGCCATAGCCTTGGTGGTCACCCTATCACCCTCACCCTTCACTTAATTGGTCACTGACAGAGGAGAAGAAATTACAGCCATAATCTCTTTAGCTTTTGCGTTTATCCTGCGATTCAGAAAATTTATTATTTAAAGATTTGTTCAGAAAAACACACAATTTCAGGCGTGGACAACAATGGAAAAACTGCAGTTTAAAAGGTGTTTTAATAGCGCTGAAGAATTTAATGCACTTTTGTGGGATACCGTAAAAAAATGAACAGCTACCTGCAGACCCTGCATTGAGGCAAGTCCAAATTTTTGCATTTGGTTTTCTGCTTCTTAAAATCCCACTGATATCTGCTCATTTATCAATTTTTGCATGAATCACAAGTATAAACACTGATTTGTCACTTCATTCTATTGAAAGCTTTAAGTCATTAAGCTCAGAGATGGTGCACAGTGAGTGGCTAATCATCTAAGCTGCCTTTGTGTGCATATGTGTGTGTGCGTGTTTTAACATTTGGAGTGCATATAACAACATGAGAACAACTGCATCACGGTGAAGCTCTCACATGCCTCTTCTGAGACACATCTGACCTTGTCCCCAACTTTAGGAGGACCCAACGAGCAATTCTCATACATCGTGTCTTCCTGTGTGATAAGTTCTCTCACACACACACACACACACACACACACACACACACAGTAGTGTTACAGTGGAATTCCTTTTTCCTTCTCTTGAGGATTGCATATGCTTTTCAGCGTGATTGGAAGGGAACTGGTAGGTAATCAAAGCCTCACGGTTCCTCGTACTGCCTGATCTCTGAAAAGAAAGTTCACCAGGAGGGCACTCAAAAGGAGGCGGCGATATGTAGTCAAACTGAAACCACTCAGGGGTCTTTGGTGTTAAGTCTGAAGTTCTGTTCTTCTTTGGGAAGAAAATACATTCAAAATATTTTTTTTTCAAGTATTTTGGTGCCCTTAAAAAGCTCCAAGAAAAAAAAAAAACAGACACAGACCAATATAAAATACAGAGAAAGGACCATCTTGGAGAAGCGATTCAGTCACTCATGAAACTGAGAGGAGGCTGGGGAGCTTTTCATAACTGAGCTGTCCACCTCCGTGAGTCCCTCAAACCCACAGCACTTCAGCTTTCCACACAAGAGCCTCACGTCCAAACAGATGCCCGTGCTGCTCCTCATGGCTTCTTGCTCCCAGCTTTGGCCTTTCCATTGGTCTTGATCTGGGTCATCTCCACGTCCGCCCCGGCGTCGGCGGGCAGGCAGCTGCGCATGCGCTCGATGGTCTTCTGGTAGCCAGCTTTCTCCTGCTCCAGGGAGCGAATCATGTGCTTCATCTTGCTCTCACGGGACAAGAAGTTCTCCATGTTTGCTTCCAGGCTCTGGATCTTCACTCGAGCTGCCTGGACGTGGAGAAGAAAAAGTCATCAATTAAACTTTTTTTTTATGTTTTGCGCCACCTGCAGCAGTGAAATGGTTTCATCACATACTGACACTGTAAAGTAATGACACTGTAAAGTAATGACTTTACGATGTTGGGAAGAACAAGAGTCATGAAAGATCCCAGATCGTTTCCAACAACTCACTTTTTTCAAGAAAATGTAACCAGCAGGAGCACAAAAGTATATGATGTCTTCCAGAGAAAGTGAGCCTGACACAAACAAAGGGTTTCTCATGACTCATCTTTACAAATCTCCTGCGTTTAGTCGAGGCTACAAACCTTTCATCCCTCCATCAAAATCCCACTGGAATAAATAGGTAAAAATGATCGATACCAGAATCACTGCTGTGACCTCAGGTCAATAAAGACTCTCAACGAGAAAATTTATTACTGCCTGAAATCCGAGTTGCGCATCTGTTCTCCATTCCGTCCACAGCCGCATTTACACTTGCGCTGGACTGCCACCTAGTGGCGACCAGGACAAACTGCAACTACAAGATTGGCATCACGTCTGTTAACATTTACAAAATAATGCGATCTAACGCGATTCTTTCGGTTTCAATTGGAATCATAATTCTGCCCCGAATTAGTATGCATACAAAGAGAAACATATGCACGCACTTGAAGCTTCTCCAGCAGCTCCATGTTCTGTTTCTTCAGCTGGGCATTGGTCTTCTCCAGCTTCTCCAGTCGGTCTGTGTCTTCACAGGCAGGAGGCGCCTCCACCATCTCGTCCTGCAGGACGTGATATTCTACCTCATAGGCATGCAGTTGCTTCGAGATGTCCATCTCTGCAGCCTGTAGTGACACACACACACACACACACACACACACAGTGAAGCCGGTATAAAACAGAACCAAGCCAAAAATAAAAAAAGAAGGTACCACGATAGAGGGGGTGAATGTTTAATGGCCCCCCTTGCAATAAAACAGGAAATTTGTTGTCGCTACAGCATACAGTGTTAGCCATACTGCATCATGTGACAGGTTTAGTATAAACCAGGAAACAGGACAGATAAAAAGATGGAAGCTGCATTGAATTACACACTGCGGCATCGAGTTACACGCTGCACGCCTCCCTGCCGTCAGCACCGTGTGAGGTATGAGCTCCATTCCCGGGCGCGGCGCACCCTCGGCTGCGTACCTTCGCGATGGTCTGCTCCATTTGAGCCTGGGTCAGGGTGGGGATGGTGGTTTTCAAGTAGTCCACGATTGTCTCGAAGCCGTCGCACTCCACTATCTCGCCCTCATGGCTGGCCAGCAGGCACAGGGCCACTTTAAAGATCACCTCCAGGCCCTGGACGAACAGGAGGTCTGCAGAGAACAGAGACACAGACCCACGTCCCTATATCATCCCCATCGGCGCAGGACAAAGAAGTTACTCATCCTCAGTCTATCTGCAAGACACATGAAAGACTCTCTTTTAAGCAGTTTTTCCTCAACACGTTTTAAAAAACATGTGGTTAGAAGAAGGAGCGGAAAAAAAAAAAAAGAATAAATTCACATACCAAATATGCGCGCAACAAAGGCCAGAGGGAACTGGGAGGCGTACAGCGTGAGGAACCAGGGCGCGGCGTACAGGCTGGGGCAGATCTCGTGTTCCTCCAGGTGGTTGTAGAGCCCGCGGTGGTAGTCGTGCAGCAGCCGGGACAGCTGGTACATCTGAATCTGCGCCGGAGAAAGGAGGTGGGAACGTGAAGGAAGCGCCGCGGCGAACTTTGGACGGGCGGCCGAACTGTCAGGCGGTCGGTTGTTGGCGAGAGGGTTACACATTACCCCCCCCCGGCGGCTGAGGCATTAACTCCGGCCGAGAGTAGATGCCTCGGGAAAGAACGTCACATTAAAGCCGATGACTGGGAGAAGGCTTGGACAAAAGGCGGAGGCCCTTATTGACTCACCGTGTTTCTTTTTTCCGTAGGCAGAGAGAGGCCTGCAGTCGGGCGTTGATCAAACAGAAAGTACAATAAAATAAAAGCGCTTGAAATTATAATGCCGTAATGGCACTCAGGTATTTCTGGCTTTGGGCAAATACCGACGCTCGTTCACACAACAGCTTCAGCTGTTACACAATAAGCCCATTCTGTTTGTTCCGAAAGCTGATGCATCCTATGCGCCGCACCGGTGGGAGAGGGTTCAAAAACGACCAACCGGACCGTAACCCGATGGCTGGCTTTCAAGTGTATTGGTGACACGGTTGCATCCTAGTCACTGAGAGCTCAGCGAGAGCCTGGAGCTGGTTCTTGAAAGGACGTTAAATGAATGACCTCCTGGTAAAAGCCATGGGGAGATGACAAAAGCGGCGATAAATAATAGCCGCGTAGGTAATGAATAGAGCCTCGCTAGGCAACCAGCGCATGAAAAGAGGAAGACAAAAAAAAAAAAAGCCCTTCCCTCAAAATAAACAGACTTTACAAAGAGCGGAGCGAGACATTTTACATTTACATTTACAGCATTTATCAGACGCCCTTATCCAGAGCGACTTACAATCAGTATTACAGGGACAGTCTCCCTGGAGCAATTTAGGGTTAAGTGTCTTGCTCAGGGACACAATGGTAGTAAGTGGGATTCGAACCCGGGTCTTCTGGTTCATAGGCGAGTGTGTTACCCACTAGGCTACTACCACCCTGGTAGACACAACGGTACACACACATACATATACATCAGTCATGCAAAACATTAAAACCACTAACAGAAAATTAGACCGTGTGACAATTGTGTCGGGACACCTCCAACACAGCGGGACTACTGGTATGCAGCGGTTACAGCTCATCAAAAGGACAACCATAGAACTAATGACCGGTTCATGAAGATCCTCTGTGTGTGAGAAGTGAACGCTGGGCCATTGGGGTCTGATCCACTGTGACAAACCTGCTGAGGCCTCCTGGTCATCGTAGAGCACCCAGTGCAACCACAGCATGCAGTGTATGCGGCTGTAGAGCAGGACGCCGGTCAGAGTCACAGCGCTAACTGCTGCTCACCATTAAAGATGCCAGAGCTGGACAGTGAAGCAATGGAAGAAGATAGCCTTCTCTGAAACTGCTGTCATTTTCTCAAATTACCCTCTAAAGCACAGGTGTCAAACCAGACCAAATCCCCATAATGCAGTGCCTCAGTTGCCTTGGTGAACGCAATCACATAATGCAGAGCTCGCTTTGCTGACAAACAGAGTTCACACGATGGTTTGGTGACTTTGAAGCATGAAAAAAAGAATTTGCCATCGACGTGGAAACTGCTCCTGTACAGATTCAAACGAAGCTGATTGAACTTCCGTGTAAAGTTTGCATTCAGAGAGGCAACTGAGACACTGCATTATGGGATCGGTGGTTTGTGTGTTATCAGCACTTCATATCGGCAGCCCATAATAATACATCTCTATAAAATAATCTCATCGGATATGGCCCATGGGATCACGAGTTTGACACCCTTTCTCTAAAGCAATCTGCAGTCACAGAAAAAAAAGATATAAATATCGGAACTTTTTTGCGTGGCTCTCATCCCAGCCCTACCTGGAGCGAGATCATGTCGGGCCGGTACTGCCGGCGGAAGCCCAGGTCGTACATTAGGAACTTGAGCGTGTCGAAGGCCTGCTCCTCGCTCATGTGTAGCAAAAGGACGCCCGCCACGAAGCTGATGCCCTGGCAGTAGCCCACCTCTGCGTCCAGCAGGGAGTAGGCCTTCAGCAGGTTGAACAGGGACAGCTGTCCTGCCCCTAGCTGAGCGCTGAAGTAGGAGTGTGTGGGAAATGTCCTACCTGATACACAAAAAAAAGAGAGAGAGAGAAGTCACCACTGAATCAGTCTCGACAACAGTAATTTGGAAGTGAAGTGATTGTCATTGCGAAACACTGCAGCACAGCACACGTTGTACACAATGAAATGTGTCCTCTGCATTTAACCCATCACCTCTTGAGCAGTGGGCAGCCATGAAAGGTTCCCGGGGAGCAGTGTGTGGGGACATCACCTTGCTCAGTGGCACGTTACCTGTTCCCTTACCCGCTAGGCCAACCACTGCTTCCCCCCATAACTAGTCAACTATGTAATCTATTAGTAGACATCCAGCAGAAGGAGAAGGTGAGGACCCTTCCTGAAACTTGCCCACTGCATGGTGCATATTGGGGGACACTAGCAGCATGAATCTAGAATTTACTGAAAGACATGAGAGAGTTAAAAACATACCTAAGTCAACCAGTATGGAGTGCTGCTGGGTGGTCAGCTGCTTCAGCAGGTCCTGGTAGGGAGTGTCCGCTGGCTGCTGTTTGGAGGGGAGCCGATGCCGGAGACGGTGTTGCTGGGACAGGAGGAGCCAGACCTCCCCACGCCGGATTTTAGGAATGCCTTGACGGAAATACAAATGAGATACAGACAGAAATAATTATTCACAAGTTTAGTTTGTAGATCTGTCCTGTCAGATTGAACGAGGCATCTAAATAGAAAGATGAGGCAATTCATCCCAGTTCACCTGGTTTCTACTGAATCGACTCTGTAGTATAGATGATGTAAAATACTGACCACAATAAATCATTTAAAAAGTCTTCATGCCTTTAATGTGACCTGTAACCTGTACAACTGAACTGAATAAATAGATTGGTTGCATGACTACAGGATCACACAGGATCCACAAGATTAAGAAGCAATGCTGCACTACATGGTCCAAATCTGGCACTTAAATTAGGTTTGATAATGAAGCAACTAAACGGGGTGGTAGTAGCCTAGTGGGTAACACACTCGCCTATGAACCAGAAGACCCAGGTTCAAATCCCACTTACTACCATTGTGTCCCTGAGCAAGACACTTAACCCTAAGTTGCTCCAGGGAGACTGTCCCTGTAACTACTGATTGTAAGTCGCTCTGGATAAGGGCGTCTGATAAATGCTGTAAATGTAAATGTAAACCCACTGAACACATACCAGATGGCTTGCAGAGGGTAGACTATCAGCAGTACCAAGTTGTTCAGTTCAATCAATGTGAAGGACCGGCTTGCAGTTATATTTACATTTAAAGCATTTATCAGACGCCCTTATCCAGAGCCACTTACAATCAGTAGTTACAGGGACAGTCCCCCCCTGGAGACACTTAGGGTTAAGTGTCTTGCTCAGGGACACAATGGTAGTAAGTGTGGTCTGAACCTGTGTAACCCACAAGGCTACTACCACCCTGTTCTACTTACCCTTGCAGAGGGCACTGTGGACCTCCTCCTTGTCCCACTGGACTTTGGTTCTGCATGGCTCACTCAGTTTCTTCTCCCAGAACACCTGAAGCTCCTTAGAGTCCTGCCCAACCTCCTGGTAGTCAAGCTTCATCTTGCGGATGTGCAACTCATCTCTGCTGGCTATCATACAGGGAGAGATCACGGTGATGTAACAGTGAGTGAGGTCAAGGGCTTGATGACACCCAAACCTTGACAACATAAATCATTTGTGTCAGTTTGAAGGTAAGAGATGAAAGGGGGGTCTAAAAAAACAGTAGCTGCAGCAATCATTTAATTTGGAGAGTTAATGTCCCTTCCAGTGTTTACCAACAGAGGGCAACGTGAGACTGAAAGTCAGCATAATCGGTAGAATTTCCTCACTTGCATTTGTGGACAGTTAATAAGCCTGCCGTGATTAACGGGGCACTGAGTAGAACCTCTGCATCTAAGAATTCCTCAAAATGACTTCCTGAACACCAGACTCACTCACTGTCAGACATTCCTCTCCCGAAATAGCCATCGCAGAAACTCAAACAGGCGTGGGAGCATTTGGCGCTCTTAAAAAAAACACCGTGTCAGAAGCCCAGCTGGAAACAAACTGCAGATTCATGGGTCTGGTGGACGAATGAGTGCGAGTTCAGAGCAGTTCAGATAGGTACCGACGTCCCGCGTTCCAACAACATTTGAGTGGGTGCGGTTGGAGCCAGCAAGGTGATGCACTGGGTGCTAACTGACCCTCCAGACGCTGGTTCTCTTTTTCCATGCGGAGAAGCAGGATCTGCTGGTGGATGGCATTCTTCCAGAGCGCCCTGTAGTCGGAGGACCCGCGCCGGCCACCGCCTCCAGACAGGGAGTTTTCAGGGCAGAGGAGGCTGGATAAAGAGTCCCGACTCTGGACTAAGGCACGTGGGGAGAGAGGCAGCAAGTCCATGTCTGGAGAAAATCAAACCATTGGTATCATGCAAGAAAATGAAAAAAATAAATAAATAAACGAATGCACAAAGATCACACACACACACACACACACACACACACACCAGACTGCTGCATGGACCCAGATGTCTTGATCATGGGTGAAGCCACCCTGAGGAAGATCTTCTGACGCCAGGACACTCGACGTGGAGTGTGTGACGGGCTGACAGCTGTCACTGAGTCAATGCTGCATCCTGACAGGGTCCTCTTCCTGGTCTCCCCATTACTGAAACACACACACACACAGTCAGTGACCGCAACAACTTCACCGCAAACAGGCACTGCACTACACACACACACTCACACACAGCCATTTACTTCTGTGTACAATCTAGAAATGAAAAAAAAAAAAAGACATTCACCTCAACAAGACAAACACTGCATGAAAAGCAAAACTGATTAATTAAAGCACAATTAGTATCATAATTAGTATACAAGTACCTGCAAACGAAGAAGAAAAGACAAGGTTTGTTAAGAGGGGACATGCACAAATCCTTAGGATGGGGGAAAAGGGGGGGGGGGGGGGGTTGTTTATGACGGGAAATAAGTTATTAACGTCAGGAAGAGATAAGCTCTGGACTACTGCCCACACCTACTGCATTTAGCCCGTCGCCCACCATGTACCACATGATATTTGAGATGCACTACTGTAACAATACAAACCTAGAATGCCTACATTTGGTTTTAAAACCGGATTAAAGGGCGGTTTTCCAGTGTCTACTCCACATGTCAGACGTGAAACACTGTATATTAACTCCAAGCAGTTACCTGTTTCTTTTGCATGTCAATCTGGCTAGTGTAGCTGGCAGATTGGACATAGTCTAGACACTGCACTAATACTGGTCTAATACCGGACATAGTGTAGAATCAGCCAATTTACATTTTGCCGTCAGTCAAAACAGCCAAAATGTGGTACCAGATGTGGTAGTAGATTATTTGGTTTGACACTTGCCTGTGAACCAGTAGACCACAACGTCAGAGGTTCAAACCCCACTTACTACCATTGTGTCCCTGAGCAAGACACTTAACCATGAGCGTCTCCAGGGGGACTGTCCCTGTAACTCGCTCTATAAATATAAATAATGTCCCAGATTAATTATATATTTCCCTGATTTGTACATCAAGGATGCATCTAAACACGCTTGTATTTAAAACTGCAGAAGATACATGGTCAGGCTAGACCACCCAGTCAACTTTTCTTTTTTTTTTTTTACACTATTTACTCCAACTCGCTTCTCATCAGACAACAGGGTTTAAAGCCGGGTCATGGCAGCCATCACTGGACATTTAAGACTCGGTGAACTTTGGCTATTATGACAGCGAGTCAGGTCTGGAACCCATCACCTCACCAGAGCGCCAGTCTGGTCTCCAAGGCAACAGGAGCACCGAGCCTTGGCATCTCTACTCCAAACACAACGGAACCAAAACAAATTCTATCAACCGAGGCAAGGACACGATGCCGCATCTCTCAACACCGGCCCCACACACGCCACGAAACCAGCAAATCGGCCATGAAATTGTGTCTTAAACTTGTTTGTTCTGGCTGCATCAGCAAGGTGTTGCGCAAGCACTGTACAAAACACACTGGGCCTGTTGTCTGGGTGAAGTAAGGGGAGCTGTGGCAAGCTGCAACAGGAAAATGTGTTTTAACGGCCCAAAATGTCAGAGTAGACTTAAAAAGCTTCTGCAACATAAAGCTAGGGCCGGGGAAATATACTGACATGACGAAAAGATTGTTAGCGTTAGAATCTCACAAACCATGATATCATGGGCCTACTATTTTAATCCCCAGCATTCCAAGGCAATACCACAGCTCCGTGAAAACATGAGTGCAGGCTTGGTAAGTGCAGCTTGCTAGATATTTATTATAATAAACAATATTGGTCAAACAAAATTATAATGAGGCCTGTTTTGTAAAAGGAACAGTGCATGTGATTACTGTTATTGTGGGTTCTGCCTGGAAAGCCATAAAATTGTCTTTTTTCCAATAGATGAAAGTTCATAAATTCAGTAAAAAGATAAAAGCACAGCCAGATAATGTACGTACGTGCCAATTAGGAGGGCCGGCAAATGGTAACAGACTTCCAGAAAGGGACTTTATCCTTTGAAGCCTTTGTCTACTGCAGCTGCTAAAGCGGCCAGCTACGGGTAACTATTATTCAGTGCTTCAACATGCCAGCTCAATTAACCCAACCTGTTCCTCTCTCCTGCACAGAGCACAGAGCGTGGGGCGGGGGGGGGGGCATGGGGCATGGACAGACTTGCCTCGCCATCTCGCCGAACTACGAACCGAAGAGCAACAGGCGCTCTCTGCACGTGCCCGATAATTGCAGCGAACACCGCGGGGCCTTGGGCCCTTTCATCGCAGATGGAGGGCCGGCGAAAGGTCGTGATATGCTTTCAATTAGTGACCCACTCGACTGCAAATAGAAAACTGGCCGGCGTTTGAAATGGAAATTGGACGCCCGGTAATGAGGGAAAAGGCCGTTCTCAAATCAAGCACAGGGAGTCCATTTCCAGCCAGCGGCGCGCCTGATTAGACGTCCGGGTAAATCCTTCGAGATTCATCAACCTGCTTACAGAAAGTTCTGCGCCTACTAGACGAGTCAAAATGATGGTCTATTATTAGGAAAAAACCTTCATATATTGTTCTTGAGTACCACTATATTTGATTGTACAATCCCGTGTTTCGATCCTGTGTTCCCAATCCACTTTGCGGGCTTAAATTGAATCTTTAAAGCATCTACTAAAAATGAGTTAAAAAACGTATAGTAAATAAACTGAGAAATGATCAGCTGACGCAGGCACTTCCAAGGTACATGGGTAATATTTTAGAAAGATACTAATAAAAAAAAATGAAGCAGGTTAGTTCACAGCATGGTTATATAGAGTTGCAACGTGTGAGTTACACAACGCAAACGGCAAAAATTTGTCTCCAGTAGGTTATGTTGACACACACAGGACAAGGAGCCTATCAGGTTTGTGCTGTTCACCCCTGGTATGGGTACCAGCAGGGGTTTTGGAAAAAGACAGAAAAGGGCTCTATTCCAAATAGAGAGACAGACAGTGTGGACGTAAGCGCCACATGGCAGAGACAGAGAACGTGGCTGCCGCCTTCCCAATCCCTGGTTTCCCAGGGACGTACTCAGCCGTTGTCGCAGCAACTGGGGCTGGGGAGGGGCTTGGCCCCTGCCCCCTCTCACCTCTTGAGGGTCCCGCTGTCAGCCAGTGACCCCAGGGAGCCCAGCGAACCCTGGTAAAAACTTTTCAGGAAAGTGGGAGCGGAGAAGGAGGAAGGGAGGACGAACGAGGACGTCTCGCTCTCGGAGACACTGCGTGTCCTTGTGCAGCCCTCAGGGCTGGGGGGCCAAGACATAAAAGGTCCACAACAAATACAGGTTACTAAAAATATCATGCTGGGAGATGGAAAAAAAAAACAAAAAAAAAAAAAAACACCAAACCACTCTATATCATCAGCTGTCATCAGTCAATTTAGCGCTGTGGGGCTTTAGTAAAATCAAGAATACAGAAGAACACAATTATTTATTTGTTTTTTTAAAGGATTTTTTTTAATCTAATGACATATGGATGATAACTGATTTTGATTGAGCTGTTAGACATGCTGCACTGGGGTATTAGTTTTTATGTGAACTTTGACATAATTAGCTTGGGGGGGAAATGCTCAGGTGAAAGTATAGTCAACCTGAACAAAACTAACTGCTGACCTAAGTGTAAACTCAAGATACATGTAGATACAGCCGAGTCAACAGGAAGTAGCACAGTACCTGCTCTGGAGCAGCTCTGGGGCTACAGACTGCTGCCGGCGCAGCGGGGCCTTGGCGGTCTGCGCATGGAGGTCGGTGAAGGAGATCCTCTTCTTGACGGGTGGGTGGCTGAAGGTGTGGGCGCGGCGACGGAACTGCGGCGCATTGGGGTCGTCGTCAAGGAACCCAGGGGGAGTTCCTGGAGGGGAGTCTCCTGGCGACTCGTCCTGCTGGGAACGAAGTCACAGTGTTGCTGCATGACACTGTCACAGACAATTCCAACGTTCTGCACCGACTGTATTTAGAAAGCCAGAGCAAACATTTAAGATCCTCAACAAAAAAAATGCCAACCAATTATCACAGAGGAACTTAAGGTCCAAAGCCCAAGTTCTGAACTCACCCATGCGTCCCATCTGATAAGTGTGCAACCAGAACCCGCACAGGACCTGTATACAGCACAGACTCTCTGCGGGTTCTCTCATCCATTGTATGCTAATCACTCTTGTCTTGTGATTACAGATACCACACACACACACAGCTGGAGGTGGACAATAGGTGGACCCTAACCCTGTTTACTGCACCATGTGAAGCACCGTTTCCCGCTCTGTCTCCCTTTTCCTTCTTTTCGGCTGCAGTGTCAGAACAGGGTTTCCTCTCCCCACACGGTTTCCTGCCTGGTCCACAATATTCCAGCACCTCATTACTCAGCTATAACAGAATCAGGAAGGATCCAGGCACAGGAAAACACCTTCTTTACATAGGATCTACACAAAGTGTTACTTTAAGGAGTTGCTCTCGGTTGTAATTACAAAAAAATTATATTAAGCTTCAAAATTTTAAGGGTACTCATGGCTCAAACCTCCAAGGAAATCTACTAATAAAAAAACAAAATGTATATTCCTTTACATGCAATCTATTAAATAATTCAAAACTTCAATCAAGAGGGTAAAACGTAACATAATAGGATTGTTATTGCAAAAAGGGGGAACGTTTAGATATTCATTTGGCATGTAAAGCATGAAAAATCAACTGCAGTTAAATTACATGCACCATTTGAAATTAACCTTTTACACATAATAATGGGACAGTTGTCCTCAGTGACACAGTATAAAGAATGACCCAATTAAAAGCAAGTTCAAAAATAACCCCCTCATCATTCGTGCAGCCAGGAATTAGTTGAAGTGGGAAAAATGATTTCATACTACAGAGTTTTTAGGCTGAACTGATTTTCCAACTGCAGCAAAACTGTTGCTTTGCGGAAATTAAATTCATTCGTAATGCTGACTGGTGCTGCTGTCTGTGCTCAGGACTCAAAGGTTAACAGCAATTTTTTCATGAGAGATTTAAAAAAATTGCATTCATAAGTGCTTTTGTGAAAATCTATTGCAGGCCTTGTACTTAGAATTAACTGAGCAGAACACACCCTCTAACAGTTTGCCTATCTTTTCCTTTACGTCAGCATTACACTGAAATTCACTTAGTCAGTGGTCTGCCAGCACTTTTTAACTCACCCACATCCCTAAATAATAGTCTCTACCTTTCCCTTATTTTTGATTTACCCATTTTATTTTTATAGAAATACTAAGGGCAATGCTACGTTAACAGTACATTTGCATTTTGACATATTAACTGCCATTCTAATATTCAGGGACAACGGTCCCCTTTCGTCCTTCATCGCGGTTTCCTTCAATCATCCTTCTGCCAGGTACCCACACAGTTCTTCACACAACATCCATACCTTTCCAACTATTCTATAAAACTATTTCATTTAGAGCTTGGCATAGATCTTCTGTGCGCTCTACTGTTAAACTGCGGACAACATTAAGACACACCTTAGTAAGTCAAGCTTCAGTTCTTTCCGAACATCTAATACACCCCAGACACAGGCGGATTAAAGCGCTGAGAAATGGATACTGCCGGGAAAGTGCACCTAATCCTTAAATCTTCTGCATGCAGTTTCGAGTCCATCCAAGCCTGCTAAGTGATTGGAACCCATCCTAGACAATGTAAATGGAAGACAAATGACTTTAAAAATAATAATAATAATATTAAAAACCACCTTGAGGTTTTCCATGTCATCATCTTAACGTGTGGGAGAAAGTGGCTACACTCATTCTACACTGGGGCAGGACTCCACCAAACGCTACTGCAACTCTGAAGCATGATGAGTGCCAGCAGAAAATGTTGCCAGACTTGGTGGTTTCCTGCAAACTGGGCAGGTTTTAAATATCTTATATGTGTGTATTTCATTTACATTTACATTTACAGCATTTATCAGATGCCCTTATCCAGAGCGACTTACAATCAGTAGTTACAGGGACAGTCCCCCTGGAGCAACTTAGGGTTAAGTGTCTTGCTCAGGGACACAATGGTAGTAAGTGGCATTTAACTTACAATAGTTTTTAATAATACATTAACAAAACACAATTGGTTTTGCAACATGGGTTGCATCCATCCGCTATACTTGGCAACACTGCTAGCAGGCTTAGGTAGGTAGGTACTCACTCGGTCAAAGCTGCTGGTGCTGCCCATGCTGCCCAGACGACCACGCATGCGGTTCGCTCCCTGGAATTGGGAGAAAAAACTGTGAGGAACACGTACAAAAATCCAAAGTGACAATTGATAGCATTCCGAAAGATATTGCATTCAACTTCAACATTTGGATAGGTTTCATTTACGACATATATTTACATTTACGGCATTTATCAGACGCCCTTATCCAGAGCGCCTTACAATCAGAAGTGACAGGGACAGTCCCCCTGGAGACACTCAGGGTTAAGTGTCTTGCTCAGGGACACAATGGTAGTAAGTGGGGGTTTGAACCTGGGTCTTCTGGTTCATAAGCGAGTGTCCTTCCCACTATGCTACTACCACCCTGCATTTTGCGTTTCATGCAAAACCTTGAGGATAACAACAATCTGTTATACAGATATGAAATGACATCAATGTCCTTATAAACAAGGTCTTAAATCTGTCCATTGCCAGAGAAGAGATTTTTGCTCTGCTGATGTCAGCGACACTTCATCTACACACACATATATTTAGGATATTTCGGTGTAAACACATCAACAGATGGTGCACGTCTCAAATACGCAGGAACCACAGAAACAAAGGCTAGTATTATTAGTCCATGTGCAATGCAGAATGTGGGTCAAGCCAAATCCCTCTGATAAACACATACCCGAGAGAAGATGTTCTCCAGTGAGTTGGTCAGGGAGGTGCGGGCTTTGTTCTTCAGAACATCCAGTTTAGAGAGCCCACCCCCCGCGGCGCTGTCCGAAAGTGTGCCACTGGCAGAAGACTGAAAGGGCAGAGACCAGTCAATGTGTCATAACTGGAATCCGGGGTCATCTTTGGGGTCATTAATGGTCATCTTGATCTATAATTTCAGTTAATTACATGTTTCCAGGTTCTATGGTGACCCCACTAGGTGGTTCATTTGTCTCTCTCATACCTGCCTATATTTCACCACCAATTCATCCCATTAAATATTAGTGGCAACTTTAAACAAAGGTCTTTCAAGGTGTTCATACGAATGGACATAGGCACAGGAAGAAGAATAAAATAGAAGAAAAGCTATGAAAAAGAGATGCACCCCAGAGGTGTGTACACGGAACGTACTTGAGGTGCCTCTCCTATGTGGACGTGGGTCTTCTGCTTGGTCTCACACAGCTGCCGGAGGTGCAAGATGACCAGCTCGTTCTCTTCCTGGTCGGAGGTCGGTTTCATCCTCTTCACAGAGAAACGCCTTTGTTAAGAAGCTACGCACCAACACGCTCCAGCTTCGTTACTATCAATGCGGCAGAGCTCCTACCTGTACGCGCTCAAAAATATCGGCCTGCTCATTATCGCTCAGCTGGGAGAGGTATTTCTGAATGGCCAGCTTTGCCCTTGGAGGGTACAGACCTACATTCGAGGAGAAGGAGAACCTTTACTTTATTTTGCACGCATGGCCGTTTTTTTAACACTGAGCAATGAGATTAAATTTTTTTTATTTTTTAGAAGATGGCCCCTGAGGTGGTACCTTCTATCCTCTCGCAGAGCTTGTGAAGGTCGTGCATGGGACAGGCCTCACAGAGCTTGACCTGATTCTTCGCACTCTGCAGAGCGGCTGCCGCGCTGAAAGCCTGCTTCATGGTCAGCATCACCTCGTCCACCTGTGAGGCAGTTGTGACAATTTTCACACAGCAGTCCTCACAAATTAAAATCACGTGACACGACCGGTCCAGAATTGCTCCCACGTTGACACAGAGCGGTTCTTTTTGTTCCATCCGTTGTAGAACATCTAATAATGATAACATGATTTTTTTAAAAACCCCACATTCACGCCACATATCTCTGTCAGAGTCACTTGAAAGCTTGGAAGCATATCGAAACAAACACAACATGAATCCAGTTTATTTAATGTTAACTACATACTACCAGAAGTGTTTTATTACACCACTGCAGCAGTATTGTTATGATATTTGAACTCATGATGCTCCTTGATACCCCCTTGTGTTTGATGTAACCACAATTCAGAACACAGAAAGTATAAAGCATTTGCGCACATAATACAGTGTGATATGATTATGCACTGAGCTAAATCAACAGTTGCTGTTTGGGGTGTAGCAGTCAGGGAGAACATTAGGTCAAAGGTTATTCTCGGACCGCCTGCAGCACTGTTCCCATTGTTCATCCCGCAGCTAATAATAAATAACAGTTTATAGCCCTGGGAGCGCGGGATGAGGGGAAAGTATGGCGCTACTCACCAGAGACTCGCTGGCACACTGGAACACGTAGCAAACATACGGACTCGGACCGGACTCCGCCGGCTCACGACAAATGAAGCCAAAGTGGTCGGTCTGTTTGATACCCTGTGTTGGTGGCAGACACATCATTATATGACCAGGAATTAAGGAGGATTGGGGTAAAAAAAATTATAATGCATATTTTATTAGGATTGAATATGAATAAGATTATGAATTAAAATGAATTGTAAATAATTGGAAATGAGTTGGGAAAATCAAGGCTTGTGATGCTTTATGATATATTAGATTAGTGTCTTATCTGTCATACACAAACAGAAAACGTACCTGAGAACAGGACGAAATGTCTTTGAAATTCTTCTCAAGCACCACAGTCTTGCTGTCTGGACTGATGAGATTCACTTCGAATCGGCCGACCTACAGCAGGCAGAGCCGAATTAAGCGATTCATCTTTCATTCATTCATGTGAGGAAAGAATGCACATTATGATCTGCATCGGGTGCATCATGACAAACTGCCGGCTATTCTTAAACTGTTTCACTGTAAACACACTCACAAGGTCGCATATGGCGTTCAAGCGATTTTCCACTGACTGACCAGAAGGAAAATAACTTTCTTGTTTTTTTTCTCACTCCACTCCACCGCCTCTTTGCTTTATAGGGCCGCACGGCGCAGCCTTGGGAGATGACAAATGACTTACTGGAACGTGCATTCGTTACCAAAGAAAAAAAAAAGAACCATCACACTCTACATAAAAGGAGTGCTGCCTACTCGCAGCGCCAGGCTTTCCTCCGAGGTGCTATAAAGTGCAGGCCAGTAATCGAGACTGACTGCTTCACACATTTAAGTGATTCCTGTGGCATTCGACACAGATGCAGAGCCGAGAGGAGGGGCGTGTAACGGCCGCAGCCGAATAACATTCTTCTCTCTGTGCAAGTAAAAGCCTGTGTAAATATTCCAAGGCCACTTGGGCAGAGTCTGTAAATCAACAGTGGCCCGTACAGACCAAGATGAATGATCTTACTGGCCACTCCTACATGGGCGTAATACGGAGACGGACAAGTAGGCCATAAACTAAAGGAGGAAAGTAAAAAAAATCTAGTTCAAATGAATCTACACAACATCTCTCTTTTAATTAAGAGATAAATTAAGTTTTTTATTGTTATATGGAGCAGTTCACAGGTATGATGTGAATGCCAATGATATAATATTATAAATTAATATTTATAAATCACAACTCACATGTGCACACGTACCTGAATACATTGCCCTACAATGAACCTACACACTAAATGCAAAACAGTCCATGTACATGGCAGTCTTTTTATTTGCTGTATTTTATAGGCAGTAGCCTAGCTGGTAACACACTCACCTGTGACCCAGAAGACAACAAACCCATCTTACTACCACTGTGTCCCTGAGCAAGACTCCAGGAAGACTTCCCCTGAAACTACTGATTGAAAGGCGTTCTATATAAATGCCGTGAATGGAAATATACATTAAAACGGTGTTGCCGTGGATCCTGAGCCGTGATATAAGTGTGTGGGCTACCTGGAAGAGCATGGTGCGGTTCTTGTCAGCGTCTGAGGGCTGCACGTGGTTGGGTGCGCTGGCGTGTCTGCGGCGAGTGGAGGCCAACACCGAGCCCTCCCTCGCCCGCCACTGCAGGCTGCCCGCCAGGCTGTTGCAGCGCATTCTAACCTCCTGCTGCTCCTCCATTCCGGAGTCCTCCAGGATGCATTCTGGGAAGGCCCCTCTGAGGCTCCCCAGGCTAATGCTGCTACTCATACCGAGGCCTGGCCCGCTGTCATCGCCAGCTTCCGATTCGCTGCCCTCCTCAGTCACGCCGCTGTCTAACTCCAGACTTTCACTCAGGGACGCGCTGAGGGGGTCGTCCCCCAACAAGAACTCCACGGGCGTCTCACCGGACCCCCGTTGGCCATTGAGCAGTCTCTGGCGCTTGCGCTCCAACTCGTGCTGACGGAACTTTTCGATGCAGTCATCAACGAGAGTAGAGGGGGCCTTCTTGTGACTCACCGTCACCTTACCGCAGTAAAGCACCTCGAACTTCTGCGAATTGTAGAACGACTCGTCGCTCTCCTGTTTGGGTTTACTGTCCTCCTGAAGCGCAGCCTTGGAAACCTGCCTGATGCTGCTGATGACCTCCGGGACCTGGCGGAAAAGACCGGCACAGCACGATCATTTCACATGAACGCAGCAACGACAGACAGTGGAATTAAACCCAATATTCAGCAGCGACAAGCTGCCGGGAATCATTATGGACCGTGCGGAAACGTGATATGCTCTCGCGGGCCATTTGTTTATTTATGACTGCTTGATCCCGGCCTGATGCTTTTCGGGGCCCTCAACACCAGAGCCGTTTGATGTTATGAAGGTTTCAGTTTCATGTTTCACCCAGACTCAGACTGTCTGAGACGAACTTTGCAAGGAACTAGAAAGTTTTTCACTGAAATAAAAGATAGAGGGTTGCATTTTAGAACTAGTAACCGTACAAACCGTACATGCAACAATATTCTCTGATGGAGTCTGTAATGGTTCTACAAAAAAAAATTCTTCATCTTTGATCTCCCTCTCCTACTGCAACAAATAAGATAAGAAAAACCTTTATTTCAAGGGAATTTTCTTTTTGTCCTGAAAACAAGCACAATGCAATGAGAGGGGAAAAAAACGATATACAGGACAAACAGTCCTCCAATGTCAGAATTAGACCTTGTGCCAAAGAAGAGTTCCTGCACGCTCCTGCGCTCCAGACACGAAGCAGGACCCGGACGACAACACCAAAAGCAGCCAAGCAGCCTTGTCGTTAGTTCCTGTGCTGCGGGGTCCAGCATGCATCACAGCTACAGATATTCATACCCCCCTTCATTAGTCGAGTCTGAAAGCCTGGGAAGAACCCATCTCCTGTTGCCATGAAAAAAAAAAATGTTTAAAAATCAATACCAGCACTCTCGCTGTAAAGCAACAGACTACAGACAGCACAAGCCACGAGGTTAAAATGGTGCTCTCGTTCCAGGAAGTTGTGGAAATTAAAATCTCGACCCGACTAAATCTCCCCTCTGCATAAAAGCTTCAGCGTTGATAACGCGCCTCTGTTGGGTTCCAGAGCTGATTCCAGGGGAAAGTTCGTTCGGATGTGTGCGATGAGGCGGGGGGCAACGGGTGCGGGGTGAGGTTCGCTCTTAAGAACACAGAAAGTTCATTGAGATTGGGACGAGGAGGGAGAGCCAAAATAAATACATTTATAAAAATGTAAGCCTGGACGTTCCCTTCACAAAGAGACGAATTGTGGAGGAGAAGGGGGGGGCGTTGACTCTTGTCTACAACTGACAACTGGCTGTTTTCCCAGGAATACTTGAGAATTTCCATTAAATCTGCCTGCAGACGCAGCCAGCATTTTTCTTGAATCATCACCGAAGCAACTCCACCCCGTGTGACCCCCTGCTGTGCATTTGCATGCTGGGGAATTTAACCTTCACAGGTTCAGTATCTGAAGGAGAAAAAAAAAAGGCGTCTCCACAGCATGTTCAGAATGGGGCCTTGCTGCTATCGGCTGTGTTATTTTGTCTGAGGGACAGATAAAGGCAACACGCTGCAAGGCGGCAAGGTTGTTTGCTGCCTGTGGCAGACAAAATCATCTCATGAACAAGTTTTTATTTTTTTTTTTTTTGCCCTAAAGAACTCATCAGTGACACCAGGTTTGGTTAAATATCCAGGCTACTGGAAACCAGTGAATGATAATAACACTGTTGTATTATACATGACTCAAAAAAATAAATGGAACACTTAAACAACACAATGCAACTCCAAGTCAATCACACTTCTGTGAAATTAAATTGTCCACTTAGGAAGCAACACTGATTAACAATCAATTTCACATGCTGTTGTGCAAATGGAACAGACAAGAGGTGGAAATTGTTGCCAATTAGCAAGACTAGAGCTTTGGTGGGATCATGAGACGGAGTCCACAACCCACACAAGTGGCTCAGGTAGTGCAGCTCATCCAGGACGGCACATCAATTCGAGCCGTGGCAAGAAGGTTTGCTGTGACTGTCAGCGTATTGTCCAGAGTATGCAAGCGCTACCAGCAGACGGGCCAGTACATCAGGAGACATGGACAACCCAGCAGGGTTCCTTTGTGCAAGGAGGAACAGGAGGAACACTGCCAGAGCCCTGCAAATTGACATCCAGCAGACCCCTTGTGGGAACATATGCTGGTGCGGTTGGCCCTGGGTTCCTCCAAATGCAAGACAATGCTTGACCTCATGTGGCTGGAGTGTGTCAGCAGTCAGCAAGATGAAGGTATTGATGCTATGGACTTGCCTGCCCGTGTCACAGACCTGAATCCAGCTGAGCACATCTGGGACATCATATCTCACTCCATCCACCACGTTTTACCACAGACTATACAGGAGTTGGCGGATGCTTTAGTCCAGGTTTGGGAGGAGATCCCTCATGAGACCATCCGCCACCTCATCAGGAGCATGAACAGGCATTGTAGGGAGGTCATACAGGCACGTGGAGGCCACACACACTACTGAGCCTCATTTTGACTTGTTTTAAGGATATCAAAGTTGGATCAGCCTGTAGTGTGTTTTTCTACTTTAATTTTGAGTGTGACTCCAAATCCAGACCTCCATCGGTTGACCAATTTAATTTCCATCTGTAATTTTTGTGTGATTTTGTTGTCAGCACATTCAACTGTGTAGAGAACAAAGTATTTAATAAGAATATTTCATTCATTCAGAGCTAGGATGTCTTATTTTCGTGTTACCTTCATATTTTTGAACAGTGTATATTAGTTTTAAAGGGAAATATTTTGATTAGAGAAAGAAAAGATATTGCTTACATTTCACCGACAAATCAAAGATCTAGAAAACGCAACAAAACACCTGAAAAGTGACCAGACCTGGTCTCCTTTAAACTTTAAACTCTTAAAGAAAACAATACATTATTCATAAAGTTCAGTAACATCACACCACCATTTAATCTGATCAATTATTTGCAGCAAGTCCTGTCAGGAGTAGGCGGGGCTACAACATCATGATCTTCTCCTGCTTCGCTCAGTACGTCAACAGCGGCAAAACCTGGTGCCACATCCTAGCAGAAGCAGATTCAATGTTTGCAGAGGCACTGCCTTTCCGATAGGATTTACTTAATTGAAAAAGATTAATCACAACGAGGGGTAGGGTGGGGTGGGTGGTTCATGTGAGGACAGCTAGTGCTACTTCAGGGCTGCTTCAAAGCAAAGCAGAGGTCAGAAGGGAAACACTGGGTGCTGTGTACATAAACACACGCGGGACCGGTTCGGAGAACTGTTCACACTATACAGCTCAGCAGTATATGGGTCAATGACAATAAATCCTCTCAAATGAGATTTTAAACTGAAATGTCAAATCGTGCAATCTAGGTTACCATTACAATATTTTTTTCCTGCAAAATGATTATAAAGCAGCTTTTGAATGAAATTATGGATGCAAAAAATAGCATCGTATCACCCAAATCCCTAGAGTCAGCTACATAGAAACCCAAAGCGGTGGGTTAGCCGTTTTACTGATGAAGGAACTAAATTTTACAAACTTTTTTTTTTATCTTAAATGTGAAAAACTAGGCAGCAGGGGTTACAGCCTTGAGTGTAGATTTAGATTTACAGCATTTATCAGACGCCCTTATCCAGAGCGACTTACAATCAGCAGTTACAGGGACAGTCCCCCCCTGGAGCAACTTAGGGTTAAGTGTCTTGCTCAGGGACACAATGGTAGTAAGTGGGATTCGAACCTGGGTCTTCTGGTTCATAGGCGAGTGTGTTACCCACTAGGCTACTACCTAGTGGGTAATGTAAGCGTAATGTAGCGTTTTTTTTTTTTTTTTTTAACCTTTTTTACGTTACAGTGTCATGCAGGTAAAGGCGGTGGCACGCGACAGTACAGCTGTTGAAAAGAGATGTTTTTGGAACGGTACAGACACTACTGGTACAGGACAGCCATTGCAATGTGGCATGCGGTGCAAGCCACGCTGTAATGACTGATCTGTACCACTAGGGAAGGTACCATGACATTTACATAAATAAATAAACAAATAAAAATGTACACGCCTTTACATGCATGACAGTGTCATGTATGCAATGTGTAAACGTGACAGTACCGTACACTCAAAGCTGTAACCTCTTCTTAAACTAGGGGTGGTAGTAGCTTAGTGGTTAACATGCTCATCTATGAACCAGAAGGCTCACGGGTTCAAACCCCACTTACAACCATGGTGTTCCTGAGCAAGACACTTAACCCTGAGTGTCTCCAGGGGGACTGTCCCTAAAACTACTGATTGTAAGGCTCTCTGGATAAGGGTGTCTGATAAATGCAATAGATGTAAATTAAATAAATGATCTCTAACTCTTTTCCCATCATTCAGAGTAACGTTGTTGTGCTTGGCTCGCTGCTTTTCCCACAGATGGCTGTAAAAAACACCTCCAAACATGTCAGTGTATCTGTGTGCTCTGCATAAAAGTTCCCGGCCCTGATCCAGAAGAGACGACGCCCTGCAAATTTCAGTGTTTTCCAGGACTGGCGCAATCATTGTGAATTGTTATTCGTGGAATCGGTTGATTTCCAGCGGGGAATCGTTAATGTCGGCATTATCAGCAATTCATTTTGGGTTCTTACATTCAATCCACTGAGAAGGACATCATGGCCGTCACTCTGCTTTCATTTCCTAAAGAAAAACGCAACAGGCAAAAGGGACTGGGCAAGACGTTTAGCATTTCATGGGACGTGGGACGGAGAGATTCCGTAAGTCTCTCCTGCCAACCGCCGTCAACAACAGCTGACCACACATGCACAGACCAACAAACACACACATCCAGTACACCATAGTGTTTTCTTTTGTGCAATACATGTAAATATATCCACTCCATAAATTCTACATATACATACATACATACTTATGGGTCAGTGGTGGCCTAGCGGTTAAGGAAGCGGCCCCATAATTAGAAGGTTGCCGGTTCGAATCCCGATCCGCCAAGATGCCACTGAGGTGCCACTGAGCAAAGCACCGTCCCCACACACTGCTCCCCGGGCGCCTGTCATGGCTGCCCACTGCTCACCAAGGGTGATGGTTAAATACAGAGGACAAATTTCACTGTGTGCACCGTGTGCTGTGCTGCTGTGTATCACAAGTGACAATCACTTCACTTTCACTTTTTTTTTTATATACATATTTTTAAATACAATCATCCACAGTTATTTCAAGATTATTGAATTGAATAGTAAACTCTTTATATTGTACTGTCGGCATAGTCTTTATACAATTTCTTTTTTTTTTTTTGCTGCTCTTATCATGTCCTGTTGCTTTCTGTGACAACATAAATTTCCCAATATAAAGGACCCTCTATACCTCATTAGCCAATTTTTATGTCCGACCCTCTCGCATCCTTTCTGGCGGAAAAAAGGCATGATGAAGGTGGTTTACTTCAGTCCAGGGGTAAACAGTAAATGGCCGGCTGCCTATTAATCTCAAAGATTTAAAGACATTGTTCCATATTTCTGCCTGAAGGGATGCCAAAAAATAAAACAAAACCTTTAATGGTTGCACACCGAGCCACTACGGTCACTTTCTTCCTTTATTCCCAACTCAATTGGAATAGAAACAGTTGCTATTTCCTGCGACCTCCTTCCTCCCTTCCACTGCCGAACAGGAGCCAGGAGCGCAAGACAAGGTCTCCTGCAACCATGACTCAGCAGTTCACTCTGCACCACTTACTCCCAGTCCGGCTCTCCAGGCACGCCAGGTGGTGCCGGGCACCGGACCCGCCAGCGAACAAAAGAAGGGCGCGGGTCTAAAAGCCGGTTCGCAGACCGCCAGTCTGCGTCTATTTGTGCAAACGCCTCGAACCCGTTGCCGTGACTGGGGACGTTGAAGCTCGGGCCAACTTCACATGCACGGGGCGCTCGTTCGCACACAAAACCCCTTTTCAAAAAAAGTCCAGCAGCTGGACTGCAGCGGAGTCTGACAAAAGCAGTCCAACGTGTAAAGCGGCCGTGGCTTTTAAAAGGTCCGCCCATTCCAAATATCGAGTTCTACAAGGCTATTTAAATAAATAGAAAGCTGCTCAGAAGTCGCCAGCTTCCAGCTAGGACTCTCCTGGGTCTAAGGTTACAGACCAGAGGCTCTCCAACAGCTCCGGTCTGTCTGGGCTCCGACAACATATATATCGGGAAAAGAACTTTGGCTTTAAATGGCCTTACAGGGACATTTTTTTTGCTTCTCAAAACGCAGAACATGGGCCGGACGTTCCTGCACGCCACAAGACATCTTTTGCCATATCCAGACGGGACGGAGGTCTGGTTTTCGGAGCACCGGTAGTTCCAGGGAAGTAGTTGAGTGAAGGAGCTCGTGCCGAAGTGGGTGAAGGGAGAATTCCTCATGCCCCATCTGGCACATGCCGCAAGCGAGCCAGTTTTTCTCGCATAACAACAGTCCAACAGCTCCAGTTGGCTTCTGAGAAACACGCGCGTCGTACAGACGAAGACAGGACAGCTCTCGTCTCCGCCACACGCCGAACACGGACCAATGAGAACCAATAAAACGGGGGGGGGGGGGATCTGGTTATGGAAACAGGTTCGACATACGACGCTAAAGTATATAACTGAACAGGAATCAGATAAGAAAGCTTGGTGTTGTGACACTTTTGACATTTAAGGTGTCAAACCAGTGAAGTTGACAAAAGCAGCCTATTTTGTTTTATTTTGAAGGTGTATATAAGGTTTATTTTAAAGAAAATCTCCTGTTGAAGTTTTTTGGCCATCGATCAACTCTGCAGCCTGACTTGGAGTGGCTTAAGATCTTCTGCAAGACAGCTGTCACTCAGTCGGCTGGCATTTCTGTCACAATGTTAATTTCCCAATATAAAGGACCTTATTAGCCTACTTTTATGTCCTTTCTGGCAGAAAAAAAGGAACGATGAAAGTGGTTCACTTCACTCCAGGGGTGAATAGAAAATGGCCAGCTGCCTACTATTTAAAGACCAAATAAAACGTATATTTTAAAGAAAAAGACCCCTGTTGAAGATTTTGGCTATCGAACAACTCTGCAGCCTTGGGCAAGACGGCTGTTCTTTTTTTTTTTTTTAATAAACGTTCCAGATGCTTAATAAAGCCCGAGACCAGCCTTTGCTTCGTCCTTTTGTCTCGGATTCACGGTTTCAATGTAAAGGTAAAGGGCATTTATCAGACGCCCTTATCCAGAGCGACTTACGCTCCGTAGTTACAGGGACAGTCCCCCCCTGGAGACACTCGGGGTTAAGTGTCTTGCTCAGGGACACAATGGTAGCAAGTGGGTCTTCTGGTTCATAGGTGAGTGTGTTACCCACTAGGCCACTACCACCCTACGTTCCTGTGCATCGACGTCAACAAAACCACGTTAATACAGTTTCGTGTGTGATCATCTGAAAAACGTCTCTCTACAATCCCCTGGCCACAACTTCAGCAGATCTGTGGGTGGTTGAAGACTAGTGGGTAACACACTCGCCTATGAACCAGAAGACCCAGGTTCAAATCCCACTTACTACCCTTAACCCTAAGTTGCTCCAGGGGGGGGGGACTGTCCCTGTAACTACTGATTGTAAGTCTCTCTGGATAAGGGCGTCTGATAAATGCTGTAAATGTAAATCTGAAGTCACGTGACCCCCCCGTAATTAACCCTTAGTTAATTAACCGCGCCAATTACCTGGCTGGGGTCCTGGCTTCTGAAGACGTGGCACACCACCTCGGACTCGGGGTTCTCCGGCTGGCCGCGTATGAGGTAGGCGAAGTAGGAGAGGTCGTTGCTGTTGTGGACGAACCGGGAGATGAACTGCGCCCTGTGCTCGAAGATGAAGACGGCGGCGCTGCTGCTCCTCGCCGGCACGCAGCGCACGAAGGGCGGGACGAGGGCCAGCAGGACCTCCCTGGCCTGGCCCTCGCCCCGGCGCCGGATCTCCGCCACCAGCCACGGCAGCATGGGCAGCGTGGCCCTGCGGTCCAGCGGCGACCAGCCCACGTACCACAGCGCGAAGCGCCTGTCCGGCTCCGGGCCGGGCCGACCCGCCATCGCCGCGACCGAGGCTCCGGTTTAAATAACGCGACACGCGACACGCGCGGCAACTTCAGTCCATTCTGGTAGGAGGGGACGGAAAGTTGTCACGGCGCGGGATAAAGCACGGCGGAGTTCGTGTCGCCCTTCAGAGTGTATCATGTAGAGAAAAAGAAAACGGAATGACGGGAATATTCCACCGCTCCGACTTAATTTCCCCTCAGTTACAAAGAAAATATACCGCCTGTGGTGAGGGGGAAATGCGGCTCCTGTCGTCGTCGCCCCGTGCTGCGCCCGATCGCTGGCTTTGTTATTGTCCCCGCGTGCGACTTTCGCCACCAACCAAAAGAGAGAGAGAGGGAGAGAGAGGGAGAGAGAGACCCCGTGCGCTCCCGCAGCCCTCGCCCGGGAGGAGTGGCCGCGGCTACGCGCGTTCCCGCTCCGAGGTGGGCGGAGACGCGGCCACGTGAGCGCGCGTGGCCGCGTCACAGTGTGGAGTCGGCGGCCAGCGGGCGCGAGCAGGTCACCTTACAGGTGGCCCTGGGAACAACTGTCCTGCAAATACCTGCAGCAGGCCTGTGATTCTCATGACCATTCACACATGTGGCGTTATGTACTTAACAAAAAAAAGTGAAATAACTGAAAACATGTTTTATATTCTAGTTTCTTTGCTCTGATTACTGCTTTGCACACTCTTGGCATTCTCTCAATGAGCTTCAAGAGGTCGTCACCTGAAATGGTTTCCCAACAGTCTTGAAGGAGTTTCCAGAGGTGTTTAGCACTTGTTGGTCCAGCTCACCCCAAACCATCTCGACTGGGTTCAGGTCCGGTGACTGTGGAGGTCAGGTCTCCACTTTTTGTTAAGTACATAACTCCACATGTGTTCATTCATAGTTTTGATGCTTTCAGTGAGAATCTACCAACGTAAATGGTCATGAAAATAAAGAAAACACATTGAATGTGAAGGTGTGTCCAAACTTTTGGCCTGTACTGTGCTGTATATATATATGTTTGTTGTTGTTTTTTTTAAGAAATTAGTTTCTCTGACATTAGATTTGCCAGGCTTTAAATGTTTCTGAAATTCCTGTGCAGAACCAGGTTACCAGTGACATTTAGAAATAATCCAGAGACCCCAGAGACACTGAGGACTGCATGCAAAAAAAAGCAGTCACAATAATGACCTGGAATGTACAACACGTCTGGGATAATTAACTTTAATACCATAATAATAAACCATAAACCATAATAAGCCATAATGTTTGAAAATTCTGTCAGTTCAGTTGTCAGAATAATGTACATTTTATATTTACGGCATTTATCAGACACCCTTATCCAGACCGATTTACAATCAGTAGTTACAGGAACAGTCCCCCCCTGGAGACACTCAGGGTTAAGTGTCTTGCTCAGGGACACAATGGTAGTAAGTGGGATTCGAACCTGGGTCTTCTGGTTCATAGGAGAGTGTGTTACCCACATTCATTGCAAATAAACAGGCATTATTTAAATTTGTATAGATTTGTGATATTCTTTTTTTTTTTTTTTAGGTGCACAATTGCTTCGGAATTTCAGTTGCATAATTTGTGGTATAAGAGTAAGCAACGCATTTTGTTGGGTGTTTTAATTCTGTTTGCCAATAGAAATATTAGAACCCATTAATCCAGCACACCTAATAACCCCCTGAAAAATACAGCGGCGGCCTTAACTCAATTCACGCTGCTCTCTTCTCTCTCTCTCTGTAACAGGATGCCACGGATGTAGGTTCCTGCTCTCCCCGAAATAGAAGAAATATGCGGCGCACGGAGGCCGAGTCTCTGGCACCGAGGCCCAGCGAAGCGCCAGGGTTACCATCACAGGCCAAATATAACCAATGCTAAACGGTTGCTGCAAACAGTGCAGAAGTCGGGGAATTATTCCGAATTTGTTTTATTTAAATCACAGAGCAAACAAATGTAAAAGCACAGAAATAACTTTATTTAATACAAGACAAAAAAAAAAAAAAAAAAGCTTGGATGTAAACATCACAGAGATCAGAGTGACGCTATGCAAGAAGTCACACAGTCTCAAGAACCGCTGCCATTTCTTTGAACTGTCTGAAGAAATTCTGGAGAAAGAAATAAACAGCATTCAATACGGCACCAACCAAATCATACAATGTAATTTGGCTTAAACCCCCCCCCCCCCCCCCCCCCCAAAAAAAAAAAAGGCCGACCTGGAACTGAGGAATGGTCATCTCGAAGGATTTGTGTGTAACTTCTCCGGAGGAGTCTGCCACCTTCAGCGAAAGGGTGACGTAAGGCGAGTTTAAAGACCGGCACGTGTCGGAGCTCACCGCCATCGCCAGCTTCCACCTCAAATCGACCAGCTGCGGGAGGATTTTGCACGTCCGTTCATCACATTTACATTTTCATTGTTAAAAGTGATAAAGTCAAGCGATTGTAATTGTGAAACACTGCAGCACAGCACATGGTGACACAATGAAACGTGTCCTCTGCTTTTAACAGTCACTCTAGTGAGCAGTGGGCAGCCAGTGTGCGGGGACGGGACGTCAGTGGTGCCTTGCCGGATCGGGATTCAAACCAGCAACCTTCTGATTACGGGGCCGCTTTTAGTTTATAGAACTACTGCGCGGTGCCCAATATAGTTTGCACAGTAATATTAAGATATATCTTTATTGTCATTGTCACTTTTCGAGGAACAAAAAATTTAAGGTGCAGTTGATTCAGTGAGGCACATAGTAAAAGGTCCCCTATTATGATTTTTTTTTTTTTACTTTGTTATTAATATGTATGTGACAAATAAAATTAGAATTTTAATACGAGTTCCCCCGGCCTGTCTGTGGTCCTGCTGTGGCTAGAAAAGGCGACGCGCGCTTTCGGCCATTCTGCTTCGCCGCTCAGAGAGTGGCAGCTCGGACGGTCGGATCCGGAATTTGTCCACTTATAATGTCATTTGGGGAAAGGTCACCTCCCCTTTCTCAGGCTTTTTCTGTCCCTCCCCTAAAACATTACCACCCCTCCCAACCGTCACATTCAGCACAAAATGTAAATTTTGTAAATGTTTTTTGTTTGCTGGGAAAAACTTCGACTTCCTGTTTGTGCCCGACAGGAACTGTTGGTGACGTCATTTCCGCGAATGCCCCCTCAACCTCTATTAGGCCACTCTCCTCCTCATCAGCATTTAAAGCTACAGACACAGAAATGCCGTGTCTGGCTAAAAGTGGCTGTAATTCTGCACCACGGCTGAATTTCGGAAAGATACAGCATTAAAGGACACTAAGACCGATATAAAAGCAGAAATAAGTCATAATTGGGGACCTTTAAAGACAGGAATAGGCTTAGACTTAAATATGTAACAGGACACATCTAACATATCTTCCATAAAAGGGTCCAATAACATACTTGTCCGATGCGGACTGCCGGCAGGATCTCCTGGCATGTGTGGATCATGGTCCCGCGCTCAGTCCACAGCTGGAGCAACATCTCCAGCACTGGCCTGGGCCACTTCGCGCTGCTCTCTCCCAGTCCGGCGATTAACTGATCAGCGGTGAAATTGTGTTTTGTCGCAGCCCTGCGATTTGTGAAAAACAACACACCGCATCTTTATTATGCACAAACAAGGGGTTTATGGGGTCACCCGTAAAGGTCAAGTACCTGAAATGAAACGATAACCATCTGACGACGTCTTGCAGGTCTTTCCACTCCACGTGCACACCAGCATTTTGGCATTTCTACATACATAGAAATCAGGCAACATGGAAAGATGCAGAAGAAAAAAATATATAAGTTTGGACACACCTTTTCTTCTCTTCTGCGTTTTCTTTATTTTCATGACCATTTACGTTGGTAGATTCTCACTGAAGGCATCAAAACTATGAATGAACACATGTGGAGTTATGCACTTGGAGACCTGACCTCCACAGTCACTGGATCTGAACCCAGTCGAGATGGTTTGGGGTGAGCTGGACCGCAGAGTGAAGGCAAAGGGGCCAACAAGTGCTAAACACCTCTGGGAACTCCTTCAAGACTGTTGGAGAACCATTTCAGGTGACGACCTCTTGAAGCTCATCGAGAGAATGCAAAGAGTGTGCAAAGCAGTAATCAGAGCAAAGAAACTAGAATATAAAACATGTTTTCAGCTATTTCACCTTTTTTTTGTTAAGTACATAACTCCACATGTGTTCATTCATAGTTTAATGCCTTCAGTGAGAATCTACCAACGTAAATGGTCACGAAAATAAAGAAAGCACATTGAATGAGAAGGTGTGTCCAAACTGTACTGTATATATGTATATATATAAATTCTACACACTGACTCACGTCACACATTTCAGCCAAATCTACGGCTCTTCCTCGACCTTGAAGATGGGTCAGGATCTGCAGGCACTAGATTAAAAGATTACGGTCAGGACTGCATGCAGCCTAAATAACAGCTCACGGCGCGTCATCGCCAGGTTCAACAGGGAAGGTCGGGACCGGACACAACTTCATGCACAACAACGTATGCGCACGATGTCGGTCCCTGTGCATGTACACACACAGAGTTGTTGTTGTTTTTTTTTTACGTAGAATGTTCTTATTGCGAATAAAAGGGACCGGCGACAGGGCCTTACCGCTTCTGCAAAAACATCTGGAGGCAGCCGCCCGACGTGCTCGGCGATCGCGTCCTCGGCTGCGGTAAGCAGGGGGGATTACGAGGTTAGCAGCCCGCAGCTCGCCAGATGCCCTTGTGCGCCAGGGCCGGCAGATACGCAAACGTGGGAAAACCGGGAGGCGACATCGAAGACGAACGCGGAAGTAAAGCGGGACTTACTGCATCCCGGAGAAGCGAACTGAAGCGCAGGCATGTCGCGGCTTGCTGGCAGCGGCGCGGCGGAGAGTGAAACACACGGGCAGGGATCCGGCCGAATGGGGAAAAACTGAGGCAAACAAAAACAACTGCAAAAACAACAAATCGCCACTGTCTCAAAAATAGTCTGTGGCGTTGCGTTGCCAGGGGCGCCCCCTGGTGGCCCGGAGTGTAAACAGCGCAGCACAATTTTATATCATTTTTACATTTACATTTACATTTACATTTACGGCGACTTACAACGTGCTTTCAAGTTACCATCGATGAGATCAATTCCGGTTCACTAGGACCCCAACTATGAATACATATTTTTATTCACTTGTAGATTCTGTACACAAGTTCGACAACAAGAAAGTTACAATTTAATCTAAATATTCTCTAAAGAGGAAGGTCTTGAGCTGTCGTTTGAAGGTGCTCAGTGACTGAGCTGTTCTGACCTCGAGGGGAAGTTCATTCCACCACCGAGGGGCCAAGACGGAGAAGAGTCTAGATGAGTGTCTTCCTCGTACCTTCAGAGATGGAGGGACCAGGCGAGCAGTACTGGAGGCATTTTAAATTTTAAAGAGTTGAAGTCGAGCTTTTATTGTCATTTCTGCTATATACATGTTAGATGGTACATAGTGACACGAAAAAAAACGTTTCTACGGAACATGGTGCCACGTGTAACATTTGAACAAAGTTACATACATAGGGTGGTAGTAACCTAGTGGGTAAGACTCTCGCCTATGAATCAAAAGACCCAGGTTCAAATCCCTCTTACTACCATTGTGTCCCTGAGCAAGACAGTTGCTCCAGGGGGACTGTCCCTGTAACTACTGATTGTAAGTCGCTCTGGATAAGGGCGTCTGATAAATGTAATGTAAACATACTGACAAAGTGCACGTGTGTGACAGACAAACGGGACACATGCAGTGCAGGACACATTCAGTAACATTCAACCAAAAAAACATGCAAACAATGACATAGACAGTAGTGAAAGGAATAATTAATGTGCAAAGGTACATATGGAACAATGCATTAATATATATTATTACAGAGAGATAATATTACCCAATTTAACAGTTGTACTGTGTGTATAGATGTATACGAGAGTTAAGATATATATAAGTGTGTCTCAACAGTAACGAATTATTTTAAAGATTTATAATTGCTGCATCCAAACAATGCTCAGTCTGTGACCAGAATGACACTGTAGAATCACGTGATCGTTGACGCGCTGGGAGTGTGGTCACGTGTTTAAACTAGCCACGTGGATTTTCGGTATTCAGCTTTCGTGTCGCCCTCTGGTGGTGGCAAAGTAAAATAAAAAATAAAAAAAAATAAAATTCCCATATAATAATTTATTTCAAAACATAAGTGACAAACATGTCCCAGAAAAGACAATCTGGAAGGATAAAAAAACTGAAAACATTAAAAACTTTATGATAAATAACAAAGATGTGAAATATAGCAATGATTGCTAATGGACATTGTAATCTGTCTGGTTGGTATAATTAACATTATGAATTAGAGTAAACAAATCCATCTTATAAATTAAAATATAAATAAACAAACATTCATTCACCATAGCCGTTGTCCCCAACTACTAGGCAACACATATTTCCTACCTAATAAGGATTTCTAGACTAACTAGGCCTGGTGTCAGGTGCAACATTAAGATCGGTCTAATTGGAGGGCTTCTCTTTGGTACGCAGGCACTGGGGTCCGACTGTTCACTTCCTGCCACTTGATTTGCTCTGATGAAGTTCGCCTGTAGGCGACCTGCAAAAATAAAAATATAATAATCTCAGGTCACAAAAGCCTCTCGGTTGAGTATTTTCATTCATTCCTATGAATCAGGACCACTTATGCCAAATTAAAATTTTGGGGGCTGGCACTGGGGCCTTTGATTAACCCCTTACACGCCGCTCAAACAGACATTTCTCAGACCATGGTATCTGTATTGGTATCAGTGCATCCCTAGTAAAGGCTATTCTGTGATATATATATATATATATATTAAAAACCAAACATGTAAAGAAAATAGCTTGACTGAACACAGAATAAATACATATTTCAAGAGCACAAGGACACTATGTTTATGGATGGTTAAGTCTAATCAGTTTTACTTATATATGCACTGAAGCTGTATTGCTGACTGTTTGAAACAAAAAAAAAATTAATATATAGTGTTTTGTTTTTTTGTGTACCTGTAGTAGTGATGGACCGTCAGAAATCATTTCAAACATTTAACATCTGACAATACAGCTTTCATGAAGCACTTCATATGACGGAAAAAATGTTTTAAAGACAATGAAACCATAAATGTTCTCTACCACATGGTTTATTTCATCAAGCAGCTCATTCTCGTTGTCCAGGTTAAGGGCGTACACCGTTGTATGCACCCATGCATTGTCAGTGTTCCTGGGGTCGTCAGCATACCCTTCCCAGATCTACCGAAAGCACAGATAAGACCAGGAGTTGCAGTGCATTGCATACACCATTTTACTTATTAGATGGTTCACAATGTTACTCTGCATATTCCACCATATTTTTGTCACGCCGATCCTTCAGCTTGGCTTCCAATGCATGATAAATCTTATTTCCCAGTAAGTGCTTTAGTCTCTCAGGCAGAGTCTCATCCACCGCCACGTCACCCTAAAGACGAACATACTGATCAATAGGCTTCTTGTCAGGACGTCCAGTACAGGACGTGATTGGTGACATTAATTTTTTTTTTTTTTATTCTCTTACCCCAGGCAGAGACCAGCCCCCTGCTGCCTGATTCCATGCCGCGAGAAACCTAAGGGCTGAACCCTCTTTGTCTCGCCTACTATAATAATGGTAAACCAGAACACAGCTACCAATTATTCACTAATTAAAAGTGAAATTACATTGAAAAATGTTACTAAAATAAGTGATGCACTGGTATTATTAGTTCCACATTATGATTCCAATGATTAAGTACATATGGGAGTGGAGAAATACATGACAAAAAAAATTGTCTCACAGAGTTATCACTATGTCCAGTGCAGGATTCGGGCCCAGGCAGCTCAGTGCCCCTCTCCCCCTTACCCCTGTACGACCACCAGGGTTTCTGCAAAGAGGGGAGGGGAAATGAAGACACTGGCAGGGGCAAAACGGAAAGCTTCCATGACTCTGACGCTCGCTTACCTGTATTCATCTAAACGTGAAAGTTCAGATCTGTTGAGGGGGAAGAGAATTTAAATTTTTTTTTTTTTTTAAATCAAATTATATACATCCGTGATTAATAGCTTGACAAAACTCACTGAATAGGCTCATAAACGGTGGGCATGTAAAGAGGGAAGTCAACCTGAAACACAGATGAGGATGTTATTAACAATAATTGCTGTATTATATGCCTTTTTCTTTATAGTACTTTAACAGGTAAAACGCAAATGCACAAAGTGCTGTCTCTTTGACTAGCAATAATTTGATATTTACCAGACCAAATTTACCAGATTAGCTACTTTATGTAATCTGTAAAATTGTAAAATTCTTCCGCACAGGACAAATTTAGGAATTCTACCACATAAGTGATAGTTGCTTTGGAGCTCAGAAATTATTCCTTATTTAATTTCTTTTAAAACCGATTTTTATTACACGTTAGCTCGCTGTTTTACGCCAAACCTGACAATGTCATAATGTAACCCCACTTAGGAAAATGCATAATTCTGTTAAACGTTTTACAATCGGAAGGACGTACCTCCCAGGGCACTTTCTCTTCCGGCACCGGGAAGCGCGTAACGTTGCTGTCCGGGTAATGTAAGTGACGTGCATAGACGTGTCTCTTCTCAGACTCGGCCTCCTCGGCCAGGGGTTCATCCGGCAGCCTCTCAGTGCTCTTATCTACAGACGACAGAAACCAAGATCTGAGGATCCAGCGGACCTTCAGCCACCAAACGTCTCCCGTTCACTTACTAAGCGAGGGGGCGTTCTCGTCAGCATGGTAACCTTGGGATTTGAGGGCGTCCATGATCCATTTAAGAGATTTTGTGCACTGAAACACCTAAAGACAGACTGGTGCATAAATATAAACAGATCAGAAACATTTATATAATCGAAAAATAACAATCTGATTCAACCTGCTGTTCCAGTTGGTTTAGTTTCTTCCCAACTGCAGCTGAATCTCGGTCGTATTTTCTCTCCAGGAGCTCAGACATGGTGTACACCCTGAAATAAAGATGCATCAGAATGCGCCGAGTGCAGTTCATTTCACGTTAGATGCCCCAAAACCGATATGATGTCATTGGGCCCCACCTCTCGGAGGTGTTCTGAATGTGGTATTCCATGCTCTGAATCCTTTCCTGATTCGTAATCATTAAATAATTATCTTTCATGAAGGCTTCCCAAGTCAGCAGTCCCTCTTCCTCGGCCTGCGACAGCTGCTCCCCTGTGCACATGGTTAAGAAGATGCTCACAAGTGTGTCTGTCGTGGCCAACATCCACCTAGACAGACAGACCTTTCACTGATAGAACATCAAAAATTTCATGATGATTTCACTTTCACCATCATGAAAATTTCACTTTCTGAGATTAATGTTAATGAGTTCCCCTGGCCAGTCTTTGGTCCTGCAGTAGTCCTGAATAAAAAGTGCTTTGGTAATTGTGCTCCGTCAGATCTGGAATTTGTTCCCTTGTCGTCATAAGAGGTTACCTTCCGTTTCTCATGCTTAGTCCGGCCACAGAACTTCCCAACAGTCCCCTAAAACAATATCTCCCCATTCAGTCATGCTTCCCATTCATGTAAAACAGTTGCATCATGATTGGGTGTAAAAATGAGCAAAAAAAAAAAAAAAATTTTATATATATGAAGTCATTTCCACAAATGCCTCCTCACCCTCCTCTATCCTCCTCATTAGCATTTAAAGCTACACACAGAAATGGCGCATCCTGGGGAAATATCATTGTGGGATTGGCTAAGTTTCGCACCGTGGCTGAATAAAAGAAACTTCAGATACAGTATTAGGGGACCAACAAGACTGATATAAAAGCAACATTTTCATGTCAAGGGACCTTAAACTTATATTTGAACGAGCAGAATTCAGATTTGCCTCTTAGATTGCTACACACTGAAATTACTGCTCTTCTTTTTGCAGCAGGGCTTCAGAATGCACTGGACGAGGAGGCACAGATGCTCGAAAAGGATGAAGGGCGGGGGTGCAGAAGGGCGGCTTTGGTACTCTTTGATCAGCTCATATCTCTGCAACTTCCAGATCGTGTCAGTGTTGTCTTGCACCTCCTGAAATGTGTAGCTGTCGGGTAGATGAGAACATAAGATTTCATTTTTAAGCATTCTTTCAAGATTTCAGACTACACATAAGAGAGGTGCCACGTCCCTTTTAATGGGATGTTTAATGTGATTTACAATGAAAGATTAAATTGTGCATTTGGGATTACAATAATATATCATATAATTCTTAAATAGCAAGACAAAGTTCTAAAAATAAAAAAATTCTGAATGTAACTGAAACAATTTCATTATTTTTCTATTAAAATACTCTATTTGAAAAGTCTTAAAACAAAGGTTGCTATATATTGGGACCAATGCAGTAACAGACGACTGACAGCATGGCAACTCACTTGAAAATAGCTATGAGGAGGTTGAGAAGTAAGATGTTGGCAAAGAGAAGGTAAACACACAACATGATGATAGTCAGCCATTCTGGGAAGGCGGGAATCTGGTCTGCGTTCAGCACAGGGCACCTGGGCAGCAGGGCATCCGAGCCATTGGTGGTGCACTTAGTCACATCAAACTGGGTGACTGAAGCGCAAGAGAGAAGAGCGCTATTTAAAAAGGAGCAGTTCCGTGTTTAGAAGACACCTGAAGGCTACTTACTGTCTGTATCTGTCGGGAGGTTGCCGAATATAATGAGGTAGGGTTCATAGAGGGCACCTCTCACGATCCAGTTCAGGCGGTCCTCGTTGTCTATCAGGATACCCTGTTTAGCCACTCCGTAAGCAACAACCCAGATGCTCAGCAGGAACATGAAGAAGAACAGGTCCATCATCTGAAGAACGGGAGAGACAAGGAGTCTCTGTAACGGCACTGCACCACATTGCGTGCAAAGCACAATGTTAAATGGAACACCCACCATTCTCTTGACAATGATTATTTTGGGACCCAGGGTTTTACTGATTATGAAGATGGCCATCAGACGCAGACAGAAAATGATGAAATCGATGCAAAGAATGACTTTACCTGCGTACAGCGCAGTTGTGGTCAGTCTGCATGAGAGATGAGGTCACAGAGTCACAGACGTTATGTAAAATGGAGAGTCCCAGGGTGCCTGTAGGTTAATACGCCCTTAATAGGCCCTTACCTACAGACCAGGCCTGCGATGAAGACCGAGATTGAGAGCACATCGAGAATGTTCCACAGGTCACAAATGTATGCCTTGGCTTTTTTGTTGATTCCAAGTCCATCTGGGTCATCAAAAAGCTGCACGATGTGTAAATTGTATAAAGAGAAAAGTCATGTTTCACCACATGAGCAGGACTGCAATCAAATGGAAATGGGATTCATTCACCAACCTGTCTGATCTCTTCAAGCACAAGAGAGGCCATCCACACATAAAGCAAAAGTTCCTTCCATGAAGGAGATGGCTGGAAGTCAATCATCAGTATGATGGAAAAGAGCAACAAGAAGCCAAAATAAGACAGAATGTTCCAAAAAAACTTGATCTGGGGAGCAGTGTAGAATCCGACCAACTTCTCGTAGCAGCTCAGGGGTTTCACATCCTCATCCTCTAGGGAGTAACTAAATTGATACAAAAAATAATAATAATAATGAGAACCAAAACAAGTAATTGAACTACAGTCAATGGAAAATCTGTATTAATAGAAAAATTTGGATAAGAACTGAAATATTCAGGGTCATATAAGGAATCACCACTAGATGGTGCTGACATCGCACCAGGAGTTGTCACCACACTCACTCTAACTTAACATATAAGGTCTACAGCAGGGGTCCTGGAGGGGAATGAGGGGACCTCATTCAACTGAAGAACTGGGTGATAAGTACAGAAGTTGAATCAGGTATTTTCTTGCATTTTAGCTTGCTGACATTTTACTAGCCTTACTCTTTCATACCCCCCCCTCGTCCTATTTTATTTGTATAACTTTATTAACAGCAGAGTGGTTCCAGAGTGGATGCATTTCTGTAAAAAAGCCAAATTAATGGAGAATTATGAAATTAATGAATAGGAAAACCTAATATATGAATAAAGCTAAATGACTATCAATATTTTATGACTTACATTTACATTTACAGCATTTATCAGATGGGCATCACCTCTGAAAATCCATTTTTGATACGGTCATCCAAAGCAAGTGATTATATTAACTGGACTACATTGAGGATATTAAGAATAATAATCTTGATGTCTCCTCAGATAGAACTAGAGGGAGCCTGAGTACTACCAAAAGTTTAAGAACCAAAGAGTCAAAGGTGAAGGGATGCTCATGCAATGCTCACTGGGATTGGTTTTCCACCAGAGGGTCGGTTGAAGTTAGCGAAGAGTCCATGGTGAGCTTTTCTTTCCTTCTGGTCAGTCGCTGAATTGTTTCATCATGCCTGAAATGTCATTTCACACACAAACTTATAAATGTGAGTAACAAATGCGACACATGGTAACCATGATTTCTAGGCCGTTTATTGAATAACCTTCCAATCTATCGAGATGTACAGTGCATCCGGAAGGTATTCACAGCACATCACTTTCTCCACATTTTATTATGTTACAGCCTTATTCCAAAATTGATTAAATGCATTTTTTTCTCAGAATTCCACACACAACCGCCCATAATGACATGAAAAAAAGTTAACTTAAGGAATTGGCATTTTTTCTTTTTTTTTTTTTTTATATATGAAAAACTGTACATTTACAAAAGAATTCACAGCCTTTGCCATTAAACTCAAAATTGAACCGGTGCATCCTGTTTCCCCTGATCCTTGAGTGGTGGTCGTAATCTTTCAATTACATTAAACACTATATATCATTCTTTGAAGAACATCAGATATAAGGACCCACCTAAAAGTTATGAATCCTGAATATATGAGAGGAAAGAAGAACATGGTGAGCATGAGTTTCCACTGCGGGTTGAACACCGAAAGCTCCCCATACCAGATCTGGGTCAGCAGGGCCTAAAGATAGAACATGGAAGTCACGAAGTGTAGTTATTTTGTTTTAAATGACTTCACTTTGTTAGTCTCAACTGAAGAACACACATTAAAACAAATCATTCATTTTTAACTCAACGTGGTTTATGTAGCTAGAATGTAACAGCAATGTTCAAACCGTGGCTTAATGATACATAACGGCCAGTTTGGTAGTTTGTCCATTTTGTTAAATATACATTTTATACTAATCTAGTGGCCCACCTGGACCCCTGAGTGAGCTACAAAATCCTTATCATCAGCTTCTAAGGCCAGGCGCAGGCAGGTGACATTGCCCCATGATGGCGAAATGCGGATCAGAAGTTTTTGAGCCCGATGCTCATCGTTCTTATGGCATTCACTGAACACACCTGGCAAAGAAAAATTTTGAAAATAGTAAAAAGTAATAAAACCAAGTGCACCACTCCCTTAATAAGGGACAAAATGAATGATTGGCAATTTATTAAATGATCAGAGGAATTATAGAGTAAATAAACACATACAATCTTCATGCTGGCACTAAGAATAGGGCTTGATTGCTAGTGTAAGGTCAGGTGTACGTAGGACTTACATATGAGAGGAGGAACCGGTATTTATTTGTTTAAAAGGGGAGGAGCCATGTGATTGCTCATATACACACTACTTCCTCATTCTGGATTATTTAAACTCCCCCCGGTTAACATGCCACATGCTCAAACATCATGGAAGTTTATGTTTCTTTCATGTTTTATGAATCATGAGGACACTTTTGACCTTACACTAGTGATCAAGAATCGAGCTTGGCACCAGTTTGAAAACAGTGCTCATAAATAGTAAGAACATACCAATGGCCCGTTTCTCATAAAGCCTGGCAAGCTCTCTCATCTCACTGACATTGTCTTCGTCGTCCTGGCTGACCAGTGCCATCTTCTTCAGCATTTTGCTTGCAGCCAAAGCAGCACTGATGCTATCTATGGACTGCAGAAAACATATTTACACATTGGACTAATTTTATTTGATTTTGGACAATGGAAATCCATTTCTTATTCACATAGTACCTGTTCCCAAGCTATTTCAGCCAGTTCCTTGTTATGCTGCACAATGGCCCAGAGAAAGAGATCTCTGCCCGGATCTCTGTGGTTTTCTTGGATCGTTTGTTGCAGTTTATCATAGAATGATGTCTAGATGGCAAAAGGTAAAAAAAATATATAAAATAATCTCAAATAATAAAAAATGTTTTCTTAAATTCAACAGACAACATTCATATGTGCTACATTCCATATTATATATAATATATGCTGATTGCTCATGAAAATCAGAAATTGATTAAAATCTCAAACTAGAACATTACCTATGACTCACAATACAGAAATGTCCAGAGGTTTTAAAGTCTTTTTTGATATTCATTAGCATAAGGAGCTCATACTCACAGGGTAGATGGGTTGGGTAAAACTACCCAGGAGGCGCTGCACTTCGGCTGAAACAAGACGAAGGGACACGTTTTCTCCCTCCGGTCTGTCGTTATTCGCACCCTCAGCCAGTTTGCGCATGAAGAAGCAGCTGGGTAGGTTGGCGTAGAGGTCACACAGCATCTCCTCGCTCAAGATGTCCCAGATGCTCACCCCCTTCTCAAACAGCAGACGCACCATCTCTGGCTTACGGCCAATCAGAGCTGAGAACATGGCCTTGTGCAGGTCACTGGACTAAGAGAGGAGAGAGGACCATTCAGCATGGAGGGCCACCATGCACTTCTCTCAGTAGCATCTGCACATAGTGCACAGGGCGTGGCAGACCTTCCACTGGTTCTCATCTGTGAGGATCTCGTTCTCCGCGATGTCCACGCGGTTCCAAGCCACCGCCAGCTCCAGCTGCCGCTCCCAGCCTTTCCGGTCAAAACTCTCACTGCCCCTGGAAGCTGGAGACATGCCAGGGAAATAAAAATATTATTAGGAGTCACTATCCCAATGTTTTCTGTGAATGTAAAAACCTAGTTTACATCTTTAAGACAAATGACAAAATGGCAGCTGATGGTGAATAGGAACTGATTTTTAAATCAAATATAAGATCAGGATTTGCATAAATAAATATGTACAGAAAATGATTGCTTCTTAGTTATCATCTAGGACAAAGGGACCTAACTACACACATTCTGTTGGTGTTTTTTTCTGAAAGCCAGAAGATAATGTAGTTAAAAGTGAGAGGGGTCCATGGGGTTGACTGACATCTCCTACAGACCATACTTCCTTATTCTGCAGGATTTAAACCCCCTCCTGTCAAACGTCACACACGCAATTTTAGCTCAAGGTATAAGTCCCTCCCCTCCCTTCCTGCATTTCTCTCCATTTTCTTTACACCTTGATTACATTGCAAATGCAGATGGATTTCAGCATTCTAAACTAAGAACTCTTACTGGTGAACTAGAGAATCTAACATGTGAAGATATACCCCCACTTATCATTAGTCTTCTGGTCTAATGGCACTCTCTCCATTAACTAAATGAAATTACTGTTACACATAATCCATGTAAAGTGCAGAGGATAGACACTGCCTGGAAATTAATCCCTAATGGGATCAGAAAATCCCATGAGGAAGCGTGATGGGCATCTTCCATCTGAAGTGTTGTCCAGGACACCCAGTCAGGGACAGATTACGGGTCGTGTGGGCCCCTGCGCAAAACCCCCCCTCAAAAAATGGCTGAGATGGCTAGTTGCTACGTCCCCATGCCACTTGTGGGACCAAACTAGTGCGGTGTACAGTATTGTAAAAGCAGAATGATGTTGACAATCTTTTGCTGCTTTTTACCTCAGAAAAAGTGAAAAGAAGGTAGCTCAAGTTGATACAGTAAGTTGGATCTCAAATTATAATCAGTACAGCCTCATGCCATTACCTCACGTTAATGTTAGCACCAGGTTACCAATCTCTGTTTATAGAAACAGGCAGCAACGTAGCACAACCAGATCGTACCATAACAAACATTATATGTTTGAATAATCCAGAATGTGCTAGTTCGAAATAGAAATGGAAATGTCTATAAAAGTGAACCAAAATGCCATGTACCTGTTATAATCTGCAATTGTTGCTTTGCAGCTTTCCCAAAGAAGACCATTACATCCTCGTAGCTAGGGGGCAGTCATATCATGCGCAGGGCCAGGAACAAATAAATTCAAGGACACCAACAGAATGAAATGGATCCTTGGTGTACCGTTATTACAACTAAGAAACATAATACAGACTTTCAGCCTGTTATAAAACTAGAAAATCATATACTTCTGGTAATGAATAGTACAGAATATAATATGCCATATATAATATAGTATAATTACAAATAATATATTATATAATATATAGCATAAGAGAGAGAGGTTTAGATAGAGAGAGAGATAGGTGGAAAGAGAGAGTGAGAGAAAGTCAAGGAGATAGAGGGACAGAGATGCAATATAAAAGGTAATGAGCCTTTAAAAAGGCTTTTGGTTGTTAATCTTGTGATAAGAAGTTTGGTTGTTAATCTTGTGATAAAGAAGTACAGAAGACTGTATAGAGAGTACAAAGCAAGTTCTCGAGCTGAACTGTCTGAATGAGGAGTTTTGATACTGGAAGGGGGGTTTAATATCTGCAGTGAAGAGTGCTCACAACACCTGATTGGCTAACTGGAGGAAATGTACCAATTTTGCAACACTCTGAGTGAGAGAGTGGGGGAGGGGTTGCAACTGTCTACTACAGCATGCTGTCTGCTGCTCTAGCATCGAATAACCATCAGACAGAAGTCAGAAAATATTAGAACTTGTCCAGTTTTAATCAACAATGCAAACTGATCATGCAGTTTGAATGTCATACAATTCATGCTCTAAATCAAAGCACTGTTGCTAATCATCCCATTTCTATTCAGCAGTCTGGTAATTTCCATGGGAAAAGATAAGTCTCTCCCCATGATTTACGCATTGCAAGTTCTCCAATGTGAAAAAAACTGTTTGCGTTGCAAATTGCAATCAGTCCCTGCACCCAGTGTGTAATAGTATGATGGATGGCCTTATCCTCTTCACAGACATATAGAATTGATAATGCCTTGGTTTTAGTAACATTCATAATGGTCAATACCTTTCAGAAAGGCCTGAAGAATGGCTACATCTACATCATTGTTCTTTAGGTCATTTGTGCTAAACACAGTCAGGAGGTGTGGCATCCTGAGGATGTCTTGAATCTGAAATTGAGTTCATTTGTAGTCAGTCGGAATAATAAAAGTCTTCAAATAACAAAAAACATTACCCAAATTACCTTTTTGGTCCACTCAAGGATCTTAAGCTCTGAGAAATTTTCAAATTCGAGGGAAAAATATTTCTTGAGCAGGGACTGTACGAGACCAATGCTCACAGAGGACACAGATTGGCCGGCAACCTGAGCAATGACGTCAGCTATGCGCCCCGAACCCTCAAACGTCACACATGGGGTGCCATTGAGCATGGCATTATAGATGGTCTGTTGGTACAATAGGAAATGTGAAATTAACCAAAGTTGGAGAAATTCAGAGCAAAGCAAACCATCCAGGACTTACGTACATCCAGGGTTCCAGGACCACCGTTCACTACCACACAAACCACTGGGATCTTCACACCACTTTCTACAGGGGTCATACAAGAACATAAATACGGGGACAGAATTTACACTATACAAATCATATGATAGTGGACGTCCCACCTCGATTTCCTAGGTTTTGCTCAGATATGAACTTCTCCAGTTTACTGCGCATCTTGATCTCCACACCATAGTGGCCGTGCGTCCCATCATCCACCAGCAGGAAGTGCGAGTGATTGTTATCCAGACAGGACAGTCTCCCCCGACTTTGCTCGTCCACAGTATAGTGGGCAGGAAAGCAACCCTAAGCAGAGAGTAGAGTAACAGTGGGGTTAGGTGGAGTAGCCTAGTGGGTAACACACCAGAGGATTCAAACCACACTTTCTACCATTGTGTCACTGAGCAAGACACTTAACCCTGAGCGTCTCCAGGGGGGACTGTCCCTGTAACTACTGATTGTAAGTCTCTCTGAATAAGTGCAGTAAATATAAAATGTAGAACCAGGCTGGAGTCTCATCTAGAAACTGATCACTTACATCAGGGTTGATCAGACATTCCCTATTATGAAGAATGCCCCATGTGGCCACTCCGATGGCAACAATACTGGCGTCTATGGAGCTGCTCAGGGTGTACTCCCGCAGGGCCGCCCCGACGTGCTTCATGACCCCGGCATGAGTTCCCCCAGTGATGATCCAAGCACCTACTCAACACACAAATCATAAGACGACCATATATTTCCATTCATGGCAAATTACCAAACACCGGTTGAGGGACCCGGGGTGCTGGGAGCAGGACACCACTCACAGAGACAGAGAGACAGAGAGACAGGGAGACAGAGAGACAGAGAGAGAGAGAGAGAGAGATATATATATATATATGGCAAGCCAAACAGGAAATAAATAATATATATATATTGACAGGGAACTGAATATATGGAATGAAACCCGAATATATGGAATGAAGTCTGAATATATGGAATGAAACCTGACATCATGCAGTAACACCACAAATAATTCTACCAACATTCAGTATAGGACTACCGGTGAAGAGATTTTTCAATAGCTCCACATCAGGCGAGCTTCCCACCGCCATTCCTACATAAACCTCCGCCTTTTAATACGGAAATGAAGGCAAGTAAATAGGAAGGAATTACAGGGCAAACTAACTTCAGCATTTTAAATCCGATCCTAGCGCTGCCAATTCATTTCATATATTCAGTTCCCTGTCATTATATATATTATTTATTTCCTGTTTGGCTTGCCATTATATATATATATATATATATATATATATACACACACACACACACACACACACACACACACACACACACACACATATATATATATATATATATATATATACATACATACATACATACATACATACATACATACATACATACACACACACACACACACACACACACACATACATACATATATATATATATATATATATAAAATAAAAATCCAATATTTACATTTATAATTTTCTGTTTGTGTACTTTTCTTTTGCAACATGTTTCCCTTCAGGATTCAAGATCACATTATAAGTGTGGCCTATTTGGTGCCATGCTTCATAGTCACAGTCAAGATTACTTATTGTCCACACACTGCATTACTTACAGTAAAATGGCTGAATCAATGGAGCATTAGAATAGACACGGTGAGGCGATTTTATTGGTCCTCTGGCTTTCCTGTTATTTGTTCGGTGCGGTAATGTTTGCCACCAGTTTCAGTCCATGGCAGATTTACATTGCATTGTACATTTATGGCATTTGGCAGACGCCCTTATCCAGAGTGACTTACAACAGGCTTTCATGTTACCATCAGTGAAGTAATCAGTTCTGGTTCACTAGGACTCAAAACCATGAATACAATCATTTTAGTTCACTTTCAGACAATTAGAAGGTTTCAAGTTAATCTAAATATTCTCTAAAGAGGAAGGTCTTGAGCTGCTGTTTGAAAACACTCAGTGACTGAGCTGTTCTGACCACAAGGGGAAGTTCATTCCACCACCGAGGGGCCAAGACAGAGAAGAGTCTAGATGAGTGTCTTCCTTTTACCTTCAGAGATGGAGGGACCAGGCGAGCAGTCCTGGGGGGTGGGATGGTGCGAGGTGCAGTGCGAGGTGTAATAAGGGCTGTGAGGTAGGATGTTGAGACCCCTTGTTTGGCTTTGTGGGGTGGGGGGGGGGGGGGGGTGCAGCTACTAGGAGCCAGTGGAGGGAACATTGCAGTGGGGTGGTGTGGGAGAATTTGGGAAGGTTGTAGACCAGTCGTGCTGCTGCATTTTGTATTAGTTGTAGAGGCCGGATGGCAGTCAGAGTTACAGTAATCCAGTCGTGAGATTACTAGGGTGTGAACAAGTATCTGGGTGGCCTGTGTTGACAGTCCATCTGATATTGTGGAGAAGGAAGAGACGGATCACTAACCCGTAGTCTCAGCAACCTTCCTAAGACCCCTCCGGAACTTTGACTTGAGATGAGAATTCATGGTGAAGTTCACGGCCCCGCCCGTCACCGAAATGAGCAGGTTGGGCGAGTGCAGTTTCCAGTGCTCAGTCATCAGCTGATAGACCGTCTGGATGGGGGTGTCCGAGGAGACCCGCACATACTGCAACACACACAGACATCAAACAAATATACATATTTCATTCTAGTGGGGGAAAAAAAAAAGGTTCTAGTGAAACTACTTGTTTACCTTTCCTGTTTTCTGACCAAATCCACCAAAACTAATGTACCCGAAAGCATCAGTGGGCGTTTGGCAAATGTGTTTGTGGCGGTCCCACGGATCCCGGTTCTGTCCTCCATCCGAGAAGGCTTCATGCGTGTGCTGCCGCTTCTGGTATCCACACATACAGATCTCCTTGCCTTTTTGTCTGTGTGTGAGAAACGTTAGCAAAGTCGAGATTTCACCCCAACACCACAAAGACCGCCGGGGTCCACTGGACAGTCAAGGCCACACCCTCGCCAGCACTGCAGCAGGACAAGTGACACTGCCAAACCGGCCAGAATGAATAAAACGGATAAATGAAGGAAAGGTCCAGCCATTGAGGGCGCATTTGGGTGCAAGTAGCCTAGTAGGTAGGACCCAGGTTCAAATCCCACTTACTACCATCGCGTCCCCGGGCAAGACACTTAACCCTCAGTGTCTCCGGGATGGGGGGCTGTCCCTGTAACTACTGACTGTGGGTCGCTCTTGGACAAGGGTAAATGCTGTAAAACTGGACTCACGCGTCATCCTCCCGGTAGAAGCAGCACCGCTTCTTCTTGATGTTCTCCTTCACCCACGACTTCAGCAAGCAGCGCTGCGAGGGCAGAGGCAGTTTGCGGGTCAGCTCGGCCGCGCACAGCTTCTCCATGCTCGTCTGCTGGTGCTGATGCAGACACTGACTGATACTGATACTGATATTGATGCACTAATGGCTGCGGCGAGGCTGCGCAGGAGCTACAGCGCCCTGCAGCGGAGGCGGACGACCCCACCCGACCGGACACCGACCCGAACCCCCGGACAGTGTTGTGAAATTATACATAAAGATAGTAAATAACGCGGTTAATGCACTCCTCAAATTTTATTAGAATTTTCCTTGGAACGATAATGCTAAAGAATTTTTTTCAGTCCCCTCAAAATGACTAAACGCACAGCTGTTAATGTCGAAACCGCTGGCAACCACTGTGAGAAACACCCCTAAATTGTGCCAAATTAGAACCCCCGATCCCCCCCCCCCGGGTGTCACGTGTCTCGTTCAAGGTCTCAGGCGCGAGCGGGGAGCGCATGTGACGTCATCGACCATCGATCTCGCTCAGGGCAGAGGACTGCTGGCCAAGACCGTACAGCGATTTAAAACAGTGGAGAGGAATCAGGAGTGCGGCCATTGTGCAACACTTCAGCACAGCACACAATGAAATGTGTCCTCTGCTTTTAACCATCACCCTTGGTGAGCAGTGGGCAGCCGTGACAGGCGCCCGGGGAGCAGTGTGTGGGGACGGTGCTTTGCTCAGTGGCACCTTGGCGGGCATTCGAACCGGCAACCTTCTGATTACGGGTCCGCTTCCTTACCGCAGACTGCATGGCTGTACTGTTCTAAAGATGGTGCACAAGAAAGCCCCACCACACACCGCCACCTTCAGAAACTGGGCCGCAGGGCGGCATTCCACCAGTACTGCCGAACGCACCGCCAAGAGGACCGCTGCCCTGCTGAAGAAACAGAGGGTAAAGGTGCTAGACTGGCTAAGCATGTCTCCAGACCAAAACTCTATACGAGCATCTGTGGGTCATTATAAACAGGAGGCGGAGGACTGCAAGTTATCAAACGTCCACCAGCTCCATGGTGTCGACATGGCAACCAGTGGCAACCAGTGGAGCTCTAGTGATGCCCAAGAGAGTTGTAAGGCAGTGCTGGAAAACATTGGTGGCCACACAAAATATTGACAGTTTGGGCACAATTTTTACATTTTCACTTACTTTACTTTACTTTACTTTATTTAGCAGACGCTTTTATCCAAAGCGACTTACAAGAGGAAGACACCAGCAATTCTCGTTCGATTTCTAGGGGTGTATTCTATATGTATGGGCCTCAAATAAGGGGGTTTATGTTGTACAAGTATTTAGTAAGTGAAATAAAAGTAAATACATAAGGGGCAGCGGTGGCCTAGCGGTTATGGAAGTGGCCCCATAATCAGAAGGTTTGAATCCAAAGCACAGTCCCCACACGCTGCTCGCCAGGCGCCTGTCATGGATGCCCACTGCTCAACAAGGGTGATGGGTAAAGGCAGAGGACTCACCGTGTGCTGTGCTGCAGCGTTTCACAACGTCAATCACGTCACTTTCATAATACACTGCCATAAACCACTTACAAATTGGTTTTATACATACTGAACACAAACTTTTCAGTCCTGAAAGTGTTCCTATGTTGAGTGCTTCTTTTTACACATGTTAATCATGAAGCTGCCTGTGTGAGTAGACTCCATAGAATAGGTGTAGTGGGTAAAGTAGTTTTTGCAAAATTTAAATCTAACCAGTGATATTGCAAGAAAATTATTAATCACCTATCATATGACAGCTCACCTTGACCACAGCCAGAAGATGGCTCGCCGTTTTTCCCACTTGCCAGCCATCCAAAGTGTCTGGATATATTTTACTAGATCTGAACATTTCTGCAACAAAAATGAATTAAATAAATATTTTTAAATATTAAATATGGCATTTATCCAGTCCACCTTACAATTGGTGGGTGGTAGTAGCCTAGTGGGTAACACACTCGCCTATGAACCAGAAGACCCAGATCCAAACCCCACTTACTACCATCACGTCCCTGAGCAAGACACTTAACCCTGGGTGTCTCCAGGGAGGATGGTCCCTGTAACTACTGATTGCAAGTCGCTCTGTATGAGGGCGTCTGATAAATTCTGTAAATGTAAATCAGTAACTACAGGGACCATCCTCCCTGGAGACACCCAGGGTTAAGTGTCTTGCTCAGGGACATGATGGTATATTATATTTATTTTTGGGAAACTTTTATACCCTCTAAAACAATCATTATAAGACAAGCCAGTATGTGCCGATACTGGCGTGTTTAAACAGTAAGGCCAAAACTGCTGACTAACGAAGAAAGCAATCCAGACACAAGAGGAGAAATACCAAAGAGGCGCCAGTCAGGTGAAACAGGACAGAGGGATTCCAGCAATGAACACCAAACTGCATGTGTTTGTATTTTGGGGCTTTTCTCATTAAACCAGTAGACCCCTAACATTCCATCTGTTTGGCACTGGGAGAAGGGAGCAATGCATCAACATCTCAGTGGACGATCAGTGACAATGCATTGCTGCTTACCTATACCATCCATTTCTATTGTCTTCGATCTTCACCCTAGTCACACTTTAAGATCCTTTTTGTTGGTTGCTGTGCAAAAACAATCAGAAAAAAAAAAAACTAAATCAGCACACTTCGGGAAACTCTCGTGGTGTTTTAGGCACAGTGTGTCTGTACACTCAGTCATTTGTGGGACTAACACACTCTTTTATTCCATTTGATTCAATTTTACTTCAATTTATTATTTGCAATATTCAATTTATTTGCCATAAATTGAGCTAATAGATTCCAAAAAACAATTTGTGCTTCACGCTGTGCATGTCTACAAAACGCAGGCAAAATTGTGTTTCTTCTTATTCTTTTTTTTCCTTCGTTTGAGTTACCTGAGGTGTTTGGGGACAGTGCTCACTGAAGCACCTCCTACAAATCCAACAATAAGGGCTGAGAAGACCTAAAACCAGGAAGCTATTTCGGCCATACCATTTCTTCCAGGTGCCAAGGGGGGTTTGTTGGGGTTTGTTGTGTGATGTGTTACTTGTTGCATTACCCTGTGTTACCCTGATGTCCTACTTAGGTTTGGCCAAGCCACTTTAAATGTCCCCTTTTGTCTCTTTGTGCCGTAGGGCAATTATATTTAATTGATGTCTTATTTGTGGTTTTGTGTGTTTCATGTGTTTGGTTGACCTCTTTTATGGGCCTAGATATGTGTTTGGTCCCACGCAATGTTCCTACTCTAAGCTTGGACTGAAAATCCGGTATCTTTTTGCCTGACTGTTTAGTCTTACTTAACGGCTTCTTTCATGGAATTGACACACAATTGTGTAGAAAGATTTTCTGTGTGTGATTGTATGTGTGGTGCATGTGTGTGTTTTCTGGGGAAGCGGCTCAGAGCATGATCAACACAATGTCCAGCTAAAACTGGTTAACATAGTGAAGCTCGTTCGACCAGCATGGGGTAATGGTTTCACACTTCACACCAGGTAAATCCTTCATCTGCACCTGACAACAATACAGTCAAAATGAAATGCCGATAAGCATGTACTGAGATTATATTACCTATCTTTAAATATATTTAATTTCCTAAAGCAGTGATAATTATATCCATTGAATGTATAAAAAGTATATGCTGCATTTTCATGACTTCATGTTATTTTTGATCTATATTATTTTTATACATAAATACACATCAAACATGCCAGTTTGTAATAATTAAGTGTAATATTAAGGTGTTCTGCTGCACTCTAAAACACCAAAAAAAGCAATAATTATTTATTCATATTTCTCTGTAGATTGCCAAGAACCCGTTGCACGTGGCCAATAAAATGTTATAATAATGAAAGGAATTCTCTTTAATGCTCGAATTCATTGTTAAACAGCACTTACTCATTTCCAGATCTTGCCATTTCCCTTTACTCATGACTTGGCCTTGTCCCGCAATGTGATTTCAGAATAAAATAAATAAACAAAAATTTAGATTGCAAAAAAGCTGAAGCATGGATGGCATTCCAAAAGCACGTTTTCCTTTGCATTTATTGCGTTTCTCGCTGCAGTTGTCACAGCAGTGGTTGCCAGGTGATGCACCAAGATCGGTTTCATTTGTCTAGTTGTACCGGTTCACGCCCTGCGGGACAACAGAGGATATCTTACCTTACCTTTTCACTTCACCCACACGGCAACGGTTAACGGAATCCTCCACTCGGACACCAGCAGTCTCAACAATCATTCCTGAGGCTGCACTACCTATAACACCTACAACTGATGAGTCTGTATGTACCAAGACTGAACATTCTAGTAGTTGTTCTATAAAACAATTAGGTATTTATGTAGCGAAGCCTTAAAGTTGTGAATAAAAGACTTGTACAATAGTGTAAATTTGCAATCTGGACATTTTCAGCTATGTGTTTACGCACTTTTATTTCCAACAGTTTAGACATTTAGGGGTGTGTGTCTAGTTATCTTGCAGGGATGGCAAAAATCATACTCTTGTACAAACTACTTTCCTTGGGACAACACTGAAGATATGACAATTTATTACAATGTAAAGATAGAATAAAATATTTACAAAACTGTGATTGGTGTACTCCATTTGTGTAAAGCTTTGCTTGAAGGTTCTTGTATCTTCCTGTATCCTTTGGTTTTGTTCTCTAAGGGCTTTAAAAAATTTCACAACTCACAAAGCACCAGTACAGCACAAGATTTATTCACCAATATACAGAATTTCCCTCTGCATTGCAGACTTTATAGGTCTCACACATTTTATTTTACATTTTTATTATTTACAAAGATTTAAAATATTATTTCTCCCCCATTTACAACGTCAATAGTACAATGTGTCAAATATTAAATGACTCGTGTTGTGGTATTTAGATGTGTTTCAGTCACCAAGAGCCCAACCTGGACTGAGATTTTGAATCTTCAGCATTTCAAAATCTCAAGGTTTAAAAAAAAAAAAAAAAAAAAAAAAGTTGAAACGATCAATTCAGCAGCAGCAACTCTTAATTTTAGTTAAAAGGGCCTGAGAGGATAAACTGCAGACGTTTCGGTGACTACCAACAAAGTGTCTTAAACTCTATCTTAAAACTCTAGAAATAAATAGACCCTTGCATAGACTTACTTTAGAAGTTGAACCAAAAAAGGGGGCTGTGGTCATACTGGAGTTACTGCTTTGACCCCCCCCCCCCCTTCCAATGCTCCTAAGGTGCTCCAATCTTACAATATTTGGTTTAAAACAAAATGTAAATATAATAATGATGATTGTTATCATCCCAGCAGTTGAGCCACTTCTCTTTTGAAAGCATTTGTTGGATGGGACTGGTCCTTACAGCAAAAAACACTTAAAAACCCTGAACTGTGTGTGTTTTACACTTAGCACATCGACATGGGTCACAACAAGATAACAAAACAGAGCTGATTGGATAAAGTGCATCATAAGAGGACAAGCACGCTTACAGTATCACATGCAATCGATACACATGGGGGGGAAATTTTAAAATAATAATAATATCAATAATGAAATGTTTGGCCCGACAGAAGCACAGACCCCCTTGTCTGTAGGAGGTCAAAAGGACTTTAACAGCAGCGAGCGACAGACAGACACACTTCACCGGTCATGAACTCTCGGGATGTCCATACTTTACACATGATCCCCATTGCAGCATATGCTCACGAGAATTTCTAGCATGTTAAAGTTACTCCTTCCTACCGTTTTAAAATCAACAAAGTTTTGTTGATTTATGGCTAAAATAACTACAAATAGGCGCCATTAAGAACAAAATGTGTCACTTGATGGGGAGAGGGAAGAAGAGAGACACACATATAAACTCATAGTAGTCAGTCTTAAAAAGGCTGTGAAGGAACACACACACACACACACACACAGTGAAATAACAGGACCCTTGATTCAGGCCTTTCAGATTAAACCCTAAAATCACCGTTCCAACTGAAACTCTATTCACCATCAGAAAATAAAGAAAAACAAAATTAATAAATAAGAAGGCATGAACTTAAGACATAAGGTCTGCTGAGTCACTCTATTGGCACAAGGTGTGTTTTCCAGTCTGTGCAGAACTGCCTGTGCAGTAATATTTTAACTTCTATCCTGGATGTGTACGGTCATGTAAATAACTAAAAAATTACAGTCAATTTACAGACATAGCTGCAGATTCTGCAGACACTACAAATAAAAAGAAAATGGTAGCCGATATAAGAAATATTGTTATACGGATGCTGTAACACAGTATGAAAAGCTTTTCACATGCCAGACTCATGAAGGCATAAATGTTCAGTAAAGGTCCATACTGGCCTATCATGCTGTACAGTGTTAAATTGAGGACGCCTGGACAAACTGGGGCAGTGACTTTTAGAATCGCAGAAGTTCATGCACCGGTTCACCTAAAGCACCATCCTGCCCCGTTCCACCAACAGCTGCCCTGAAGTGATCTAGGCTTTCCTACGGGACCTGGCCTCCCCAGTCAACATTCCTGGACTGTGACTCTGTTCGAGTGGCAGACAGGTACGAGATGAGGTAGAACGGATGTGTTCATTAAAAGAAAAAAAAAAAAAAAAAAACGACACACCGACCGGGGAACGACAGCCACACACAAAAAGGTGATGAAAGACACATCAGCCTCAAGACAACCACACCAGATGGCCCTTGTCACGAAAAATACCCTGCTTTATACCCCAAAAATATTATTAAAAGACTAAACTTGTCCCTGCAATAAGAAATTAGGTTTTGAGGGAAACGAACAAACAAAAAAAAAAAACATGAATAATTCTGTGCATATAAACATCTGGTCCTAGAGCTGCATACAGGCAACAAACATTCTTGGCTCCATAAATATTCTATGCGAGCAGCACAAAAAAAAAAAAAAAAAAAAAAAAAAAAATCAGTTATTTAATTTAAAAGGAATTGAAGTTTTCAACGCATATTTCACAGAGTGAACAAATGAAAGGAAAAAAAGAAAGAAAAAGATCAGGAAAGAAATGTGTCTTATTGCTGACAGCTTAGAAAAAATAGAGACTATGTGAGAGAACCAAAACTATATATATATATATTAAAAAAAGTTCATAATGACATCCAACCAACAGCATTTTCTTTCCCTTGGTGTGTAATAGAAGATTCATTTTTAACTAAAAATGTCCTCCGTAGACGTGGAATGGTCGGGTTGTGTCAGCAAGGGAAGCAGCTCACGCCTGGACGTTCCAAGACAAGAGCGGCTCCTCATCCAGCAACAGAAGTAAGGTCCATGCTGATTGTTCAATCACGTTAAATGGCCCTCGAAACAGTTTGGTCAGGTGGTTGAGAAGACACTGAGACACTTATTTTGGTGGGACGGCGGGACCCTCCTCCGAGGCGCTACACCTGCGATATGATCTGCATGTTGAAGCTGGGCGAGCGGGACTGCTGGGTGAGCGGCGCGCCGGGTGACAGCAGCGGCTGGGCCTCCTCGGGACGGGCCAGGTGCTCCTCCTGCAGGCTGATGGTGGAGTAGCGGTGGGTTCCGGCTCCGGATCCCCCCCGCGGCGCTCCCAGGCCCCCGCCCTGGCCTCCGTTCAGGCCGACGTTCGTGCAGTCAAATGACTTGCTGGAGGAGGCGCTGGAGGTCCTGACCAGCCTGGGTCCCGAGGGGAAGCTCAGCTGCTTCTTGACTGGGCCGAGCTCGATGGCGTCCAGCGTGATAGCGGGGGGAGACGGGGTCCGTAGACGCTGCTGGGCCTGGGACTTCTCCATCAGCGGCTCTCTCTCCTTTTCCCTCTCTCTGTCGCGGGACAGACGGCTCATTACTCCTTTCCTCACTGCCCCACTGCCACCGCCGCTGCTCTTCTGGCTGCCGCTGCCTCTGGACGCCCCCTTGGTGGCGCTGGGCTGGCTGCTGCTGGAGGCCCCGGAGGAGAAGCCCTCATCGGGGTCATTGATATTAAAGGACTCCTCTCCGCCGCTCATGCCATCAGCATCTGTGCCACAGAGACAGAATCGCGTGCGAGAGTGGGGTGCAGAGGAAGGAAGAGCAAAAAAAATAAATAATAAAATTGTGTTACACAGAGCAAAGCGAAATGAGAGTTGGGTTTTCATAAACAGACCAAAAAAAAAACATGATCTCAATATTTCTATTTTCGTATTTATATGGTGTCATTATTAGGTCAACTTTGTACTGTAATTCATTTTAAAGTACAGAAAATTCATACTTATTAAATTGTAACGATGAGAGAAGAGAGATTACCTTTTCCCAAAGTAATTCATGTCAAGCAGGACATTAATTCACAAATCTAATATAGTGTCAAGTTTTACAATTTGATCACCTCATCAGTCAAGCATAATTTAACCTCGATTTCATCCACTTGAACAGAAAAAAAAAGGTCAGATCTCAGTCTTGTTTTGGTTCATTTGAAGATAAGAGATAACACCGGCAACAGAACATAACTGTCAAACGATTCCTTGATTTCAATGGACTAAATGAACTACTTTGATAAATCAGTCATCAATGAGAGACAGTTCGTCTGGGGGAACTGAATATTCCAAACCACACTTCACAGGAATTAACATTCAATCACACACACTTTAAAATCCTGGTTCAATTCCTGTAAAAAGGGAGGAAGAGAGACACAAGATGAAGTTAAAATTAACTCATTGTTTCAGACATGACAGACAGACACGACAGCATTGTATCGCCACCATGCAGAATTAAACAAGCAAACGCGTTTCTCTGGGTTGCGCTATTCCGCAGGCAGGGGGAGCCCAAATAAAAAAAAAAAGGGCAAAAAAAGGGGCGAGAGAGACAGAGTGAAAGATAGAAGAGGAAAAGCAAAAAAAAAAAAAAAAAAAAAAAAAGGAACCCATGCATATGAGAAGAACACCAGCACATCTGCCCTCCTGACACACTCGTCACTTCTGTCCAAAGTCAGCTGGTAACCACGGAAACCAGCACGACGGCACAGGAGAGCCCTATTCCTACACAGCGGCTGCAGAGCTGTTGCAAATGCATAACTCTGTGTGTGTGTGTGTGTGTGTGTGTGTGTGTGTGTGTGTTTGCGCGTGTTCTGACCTCCAACAGGGATTTGTTTAAATCAGGCTGCTTATCTTTGTAAAATAATTTAGAGGATTTAAAAAAAGCCCTGAACGTTTGCTTTATTACAGTATTATGCACAAGCTGCTTAACAAATGCACCCAAGCACTAAGCTCTCTGCTCTGAAACGTATCCAACACGGACTGACAGGCGAGGAAGATAAGCAGTGCTGGCGTTTAAAGCATTGATTCTGGGATGGGGAAAGGCAAAATTAGACAAATTCTGCATTTAACGTCCTCGTTGGATCTGCAGTGAGCTCGTGTCTGTTTAAAATTGCCTTTGCATGCACATGCGTTGTGACAGTGCAGCCGCAAATCACTGAGCACGCTCCCTAAAATTAAATAAAAATCACTGTACGTGAAGGCATTCAGGAATAAGGGTGAAAACAGTCACCACGTTTTTTTTTTTTTTTGGTTGTTTCATTCCCAACGTCCACTAGGGGCAGCTATGAGACCAAGAATGAACATGCATGCATGAACAAGTACTCAACAGTCACCCTTTTTTGGATGATGCTATGGTCTGACGTTGAGGAGAGCAGGCTCAGTAAGTGACGACCACCACCAACCTGACACAAGGCATGTTAGGGATCAGAGATAGAATGGGGGATCCATGCAGATGTCCCTGACCACATCTCGCCCAAAACCCAGAAAGGACCAGTGACCTTGATCCTGAACAGGTCGATGTATGGAACCCAGGCATTTGGGGAGTTGCATAGCAAGTATCTACTGAGGAAGTTGATGAATTAGCAGAGGTACCCAAAAGGGAACAGGTTGGGGTTAGGGTTGTGGGAGGGGTCCAGAGAAGCCCCTCCCGCTGCCGCCCCTGAACTGAATCTCAGCCTCCGCCTACCCTCGTGTGTGACCGTGAGTATGTCGCTCTGACCCCTCCCTCCACGCTCTGGATGGGCTGCAGGCTCCTGGAAGGCGTGTTGGCTGGGATTGAAGGCGAGGCTCAATTCTGCATCGCTTGAGAAGTCAAAACAATCTGGGATTCAACACAACAGGGGAGACATGGTCCTTAATGGCGGCCCTGGACACACACTTGACAACAGCCGTATCGATGTTCCCTTTATGGTACTGTGCCTCAAAACCACAGCAAACTGCGCTTTGCCACTGCACCAGCACCATCAAAACCAGCAACTGGAACCAATAAGAGACTAAGAGATTTAAAACTGTGTTCCTATGTAAGGTCCAGTTGGAAATCTAACCTATGGTGACCTATAGTGATAACTTCTATATTCTGGTCAACTGAGAGACATTGGTCGGCAGTGAAAAAAAATGTCATTGTTCTTATTATTTACTTTACTTGGCAGACACTTTTATCCAAAGTGACTTACAAGAGGAAGACACCAGCAATTCTTGTTTGATTTCTATAGATTTCAGTTTACAAAACTAAGAGCCCTGATAAGAACTAACTTGTCAGAAAAAGAACAAGCTCGGAAATTAAGTGCTAGACGAAGAATTTTATTTTTTTTGTGCAGTGTATGTGCGTGTGTGTAAGTGTTAGATTCGTCTGAAAAACTTTTTGAACAAATTGGCCTCTATAGCCTCAGTTTCTCCTGATGAACCTACATTACCTGGAAATGTCAGCCCTGTGTGGTCAAACACGGCTTGTGCAACCAGCAACGCGGTGTTGCTGGATCCACCCGTAATACTTTGTGTTTTATGAAATTGGTTCTTAAATCCACAACCTGTTTTTTTTTTTTTCTTTCCTTTTTTGCAGTGGAAAAACACTCAAAGAACAGAGACAGACAGTGAGAGCAGCAAAAACAATGACTGTAAAGCTACTGGTCCCAAAGACGACACAAAAACAATTTGGGATGAGAAAAAAACACACAAAAAAACCTGTAAAAGTTCATGCATTTACGAGAGGTATTTTGATCAAAGCTTTTCGATTTTCCAGAGGAGGTCATAAATTAAAAATCTAACGCCTTTCCTACACCGCCAGACGTTTCCTAAACTAATTTCTTTATGGACCATTGGGCTCCCTGCCACCAGCACATCCTGACACAGTTTCAACATGACAGACTGACCCTGACGCCGCGGGGACCCACTGCGGAGCTTCTTACCCTCTCTTTTCCAGCGGAGCCGGCGGATGGAGGCTGCCGTGATGGCCGAGCGGGAGATGCGGCTCACCGTGGGGGTCACCTCCACCTGAAGGACCTTGCGGCCACGAGAGCAGTCTGGGGCACTTTCTGGCAAGGAGCTCTTCATAGCATTCCCCACCTGGTTTAAAAAATAAATGTAAAAAATGCAATGGTACAGAGATCATAATAATAATCTCAATAACCAAAAACATACAGCATAGGATCCACTAGCAACGTGCAGAGATAGCAATATTTGTATCCATATCAATTTCCATATGAGGCAGCAAAAATATTTGTAAAGTGTTAAATCGGGTTTCTTTTTTTTTTTTTTTTTTTTTGCACGCCTGTTTCCAGCACAGTTAAAAGCAGTCTGTACATTCAATAGATATTTAGTACATCTATAGGTTGTACCTATTCAATAAGCCATTATAACATCATTTGCATATAATCCATTAAAGGCTCTTTCCAGAGCATACTTCCCGAATACAGATGAAACATTTTTCAAAATATTCATTGTTTGTGCTTTTGAATTTGGCTCCTGCTCTACATTCCACATCAATCAATCAAGTAATTAATACAAATTAGTGGATTGAGCCAATTCTTATTTGTGCTTAGGGGGAAAAAATGGTCCTGTCTGTCTCACCAGGAGAGGCTGGGAGTAGAGCTCCAGCTGGGCCCGGTACAGGATGTCCTCCAGGGCCTCCCTGCCCATGTCCCATTCCCCATTGTACCTGCACAGGAGGCAAGCCACGAGAAATAAAAGCCAGAAGACACAGAGAGAAGTAAGGCTGACATTTTGGGTTAATGAACCTAAAAGTGCAAAAGCTTCACTGGGGGGAAAAAATAATAAAGTCTTGTTTTGGATTAAAAGCAAGGCGTTCTAGACATGGAGGCAGCAGAACAATTCCGGGATCTATGTTTCAAACACAGCTAGAAAGCCAAACAATCCAGAGTGTGGGACAATGTGTGGGTTTCCACACAAACAGGAACCCCCCCTTCCCCCCAACTTTGCAAGAATGAAAGGACTTAATCGAAAACACACACAGCATCAATACAACTGAAGACAACATTTGTATAGATTTATCCATTGGAAGGAAAGTGAAGTGATTGTCATTGTGAAACACTGCATCACAGCACACGGTGACACAATGAATGTGTCCTCTGCTTTTAACCATCACCCTTGGTAAGCAGTGGGCAGCCATGACAGGTGCCTGGTGAGCAGTGTGTGGGGACGGTGCTTTGCTCAGTGGCACCTCAGTGGTATGTTGGTGGCTCTTGATACGAAGCAGCAACCATCTGATTACAGGGCCGCGTCCTTAACCGCTAGGCCACCACTGCCCCATATTATTAGCTGTGAAATTCCCACACTCAAGCCTGAAACAGGATCTAAGCTGCTGATGGTACACACTCAGTCTGACTGTCTGAGAAATTAACTGAGAAACTATGTGATCATGCCTGAGATGATCACGTGACTGACGTGAGCCTATAAGCACCTCCCTCTCCCACAGTCAGCAGATTATTACTGACATGTTTTTTCCAAAGGGCATTGATCCACTGGGCGAGCTCTATCTGGACCAATATGGCAGAGGTCTGACCAGAGGAATCGCACAGATTTACAGGAAAGCCGCTGTTTATCAGCACTAATCTGCTTTGCAAAGACTGTTCCCAGAGAAATGAAATCACCTGCTCCCACGATGCCCTCCAAATCTAATGAAAGACCCCCTAATGGAGCGGTGTCCTACGCGTGTCAGAAACAGAAATAGAATGAGACGTCATGTGCCGTTTGCTTTTGAACGTCAGAAGTCGGGACCTTAAATACTCACGTTGCATGATAGACAGCGGTGAGCATCTGCACCATGAACTCGGGATCCAGCATCATGCGGTTGCACGGCTCCCGCCAGCTCTTCTGCTGCTGCCGTGGGAATCCGCACACACACAACCTACAAAAGCAGAGGCCAGGAGAGTCGGTCACGATGCGGTGACTGTGCACCCAGACAGCGGGGTTCCGGCAGGGTGCAGTTGGGGGACCTGGAGGGGTTTCAACTGAGCAAACAATTAGTAGCCAGAGGCAGCCTGACGCATGGTCATAATGAGCCGGGCCTCCAATGCCCCACTGGTGGAGCGGGACATTAGTGGATGAAATGTTGACATGGAAACCGCTCCGAAATAAAAACAGGGGCATGGCTCGCATAATGAGGTGGTTAATCATGGACGGCAGAGGATAAACGCTGTTCTGATTATCTGGTGTGTCGCAACGAGCCCAGAGCAGGCCGACTGGCAGTTGATGCTCACTGATGTGAGTGCAGAGAGAACAGACCCCCACTGAGACGTAGATGGGCAAAGAAAACATTTATCTTTTTAATTCTCCTCACCTTGAACTCATCCTGCAGACGGACTGATAGGACGACTGAGGCATGTAGACTATAGCAGAGTTGTAGCAAAGCATCAGGAAACACAGCACCTCAAACCTGAAACGAGAGAGTCTCAAAGGGTTACAACTTTTAACAATGCATGCAAACGGTTTTCTGCAGGAAAGGCAACACCACACTCCTCGGATAAAAAAACATATCGAATTGTACTGAACGACCTTGAGTGTTCTCAAGGTCGTTCTTCTTTCATCAGTCTCCACAAAATAATTGTGTGCATCCTGCACTTGCATTTAAGTTGTTGTTATTGTGCACAGTTATTATTATGCAGCAGTAATAGTAGAATGTATTATTATGATGTCTTATTACAAACCAGAAGCCGGAAAATAGGTCCTGCCTCCCAAAACCACTATGTGATTTCAACTGTGCTTAAGTATTAGGATGATGACAATGCTATTGATCAAATAATTAAAAAAAAAAAAAAAAAAAAAAAAAGAGAAATGGCAATGGTTAAGTTAGAGGAAGAGGCATTTGAGCCTATGTCCTGGCTGGTAAACAAGGTAGAATGACATCGTGAGAATAGATAAGATCGTATGTTCTTTTATTTCTCTGACGTGAAATAGCCTTTTCTGCCTAACTACAGGTCATGGCTTCTGCTTGTAACTGCAACATTGCTTTCATTATCATGTATATGTTGAACACTAGGGTAGTGTTCTGCATGTTTGCTCTGCAAACAATCGGACAAATTTGCACTTGAATGCCATATTGTCCATTTCGATTTAGGTGTAAGACAAGCCCAAACGCTGTCAAACAGAAGCAATCTGGTTATTTCCACATCAGGAGAGACAGCAGACGGCAGGGATGGAAAACGAGAGCGCGCTGGCTCCGGCACACAGCCTGCAGTAGTGGAAATAATTGACCCTTGGAGGCGGAGGTGAAAGTCACTCCTAAATATCCTGTCAGAAAGCAGGACCAGACCGAACTTTAAAAGTGATTTGCAGCTGGAGGAGTGAAAAAAAAATTAGATAAATGCTGCAATTCTCTGAATGTATATACGTGTGTGGACTGTAGCATCTATCAGCTGATTTACACTGTAGAAGTTTGTTTACCTGTTCTGAGCGGTGAAGGTCTCTCTCTGAGGATGCAGGTCGCTGTACACCACCCTAATCAGGTCGTGCTGGCTGAGGGCGCCTTCAGTCAGAGCCATGGAGCCGAGACTGGAAGGCTGATTTGAAAAACACATACAATCATTTGTGCACTGAAGCTTAAACAGTGCAATAGTGTAGCAGAATGAAATCTAGAAAGAATGGACAGAAAATGTTATCTTTAGTCTTTGTGAGACTAAAAAAAAAAAAAAAGTTAAATAAACAAATTTGCAAGTATGTTTTTTTGTTTGTATCATATTCGATACTAAGGGGAATAACTTTGCCTTCATCATAATGCTCTACAGTGGGAGTCCAATTCCTATCTTCCACTTCCTCATCTGCCTGTACAAGACCCTCTGTGTCACTCAAACTGCCATCAAGCAAAACATCTTCAGTAGTAAACTTCAGTTAAGCCATCTATAAATTGTCATTCACATAGATATTTATGAATTGTACGTTGAATTATTTGTTGTAAATATCACATCATCAATACACTGTGAAAAACATCTGTGAATAACTTCCAGAAAAAAAGGGATTTACCACTAAATCTCCCAGACAACCATCAGATAGTATACAAAGGGGATTAAGTTTATATCTCATGGTATCTCACACACTGCTCCCCATGACACCTTTCATGGCTGCCCCTAAAAATGGTGATTCGTTAAATGTACAAACAGTGCAATAGTGTAGCAGAAGGCAGTGGTGGCCTATGGTTGCCGGATTAAATCCCGATCCAGCAAGGTGCCACTGAGCAAAGCACCTTCCCGAACCACTGCTCCCCGGGTGCCTGTCATAGCTGCCCACTGCTCACCAAGGCTGGTTGTTTAAAAGCCTTTCGTTGTATCACCGTGTGCTGTGCAGTGTATCACAATGACAATCACTTTCACTTTCAGTGTATCACAATAATAACAACAATCACTTTCCCTTGTGATGTTTTTCTGTGAGAGCTGCCAATTAGGGCTTATCTTTTTCACTCAAGTTCCTATTCTTGGGAATAACAAATAATTTCACACCAACAAAATCTATCCTTTCCCAGATGAAAATAACTAGCAAGCAGTTCTTTGTTGTAAGACATACTTGATGTGACTTTAGCGAATACCCGCAACACTCTACATCTATTACATGGTTTAGGTCATGTTCTAAATCTGGTCTTTAATAAACAGGACTGAAGCACTACTTTAAATTGAAGTGTTAATCTGAACATAAAAAAGCAGCTTCTGCACAAAGTAAGATTTCTTAGACTGATAATTCATTTTTTAAAAAATGTATTATTTCCTCTTGGTTTTTGTGTTAAGATATCCAGCAGTGACTAGTTGTATTCAAGCACCTCTCCAGCATAAAGATGGGAGTCTCGCTTATTTGGAACGTTACACAAAATCAATTTCCCCGCTTAACAGAAAACCTTTCGGTGGAATTCAAGTGTGGCGTCTGAGCCGCTGCCTTGTTTCTCCTTTATTAAACCCCGTGTACAGGACTGTTATTACTCTGGGTACTCTTCAGGCAGCTCCCAAATGACAAGCTAATTAGCTTTGACCTGTGCTTAACTGCAGTGAAAGTCAGCTGCGCCTGTTTGTGTTGCTGGGTTTCACTGCAGCAATTCAGGCTGGAGAAAGAGAAAGAGATGAGGCCAAAAGAAAATGAATGGAATTCAGATCTCCAGTTACAAAAACAGCTATAGTTGACAAAAAAAAAAAGAGAAAAAATAATATTCATTTATTTTCTTAAAAAAAAAAAAAAAAAAAAAAAAAAAAAAAAAAAAAACCCACAAAACTCAAGAATCTGTAAGAACTGTTATTCAACATCACTTTTATAAAATCACTTTCCCATTCATAGATTAATCAGAGTTCTGGACTAAAACCAAAATTCTCTAATCCATGACCGGTAACGGTTGATACAAGTACCAACCATTTAAATTAATTTTATACCATTAATTGAAGTATTGAGTACTCGTTACTTGAAGTATTGAAGTAGAATGAGTTTAGTCAATTCAGTCATGTTGCACACATTTAGAAATATGAATAGGCACAATAAAATAAAATGATAGCATGATGATTAATCAGAATTGTGAAAATATTTGGCCCAACTCTACTGGATGAAGAGATTCTGCTGTCTAAAAATCTGACTGTGGCCAGCAAGACGTCTTCCCCAAAATGGCTCTTGGGGTCATTGCCGTGATTACGGAGGGTTGTTCACCCTGAACGAGAGACAGGGACGTATGCTAATGGATGCCTGATTTGTAGTCGGTCCTTGTGACGTGTTGCGCTGGTACAGCTGCCTGCAGCCCCATAGTTAACCCGCCATGACACTGCGGGGAGAGGAGCCTTCAAGCCTGTAATTACGGCCATAAATCCCCATCTGAAATCTCTCTCAGCCTCCCGCAACAAGGGCTCGTCCACTACAGCGTAGTGCTATAAATCTCGGACATGTCTGGCTAAAACTGGACTTCATAAAATGCAAAAAACAATCATGTAACAAGCAAATTTTAATGACTAACATTATCACTTTATTTTAGATCAATTTAAAGCTGACGTCAGTTCTTACCTCGTGATACACAGATGGTTTGGACAGTGACGGTATTGTGAATGACAACAGCTTGCCGTTTCCATCCTTGTCCACAATTTCCTGCAACACAACACACGTACTTCACACTGGGCCACACAGAGAGAGGGAGAGGGCAAGAGAGAGTGTAACTTGTAATCCAGACTTTCTAGACTTCAACTGAAAACAATCCATCTTTCTTTTTTGCCTCACTCCTCATTCACCTAGACAGGCAGAATTTATTATCAGGTTCTCTGGATCTCCTGGAAGATCTGCAATCATTCAAGAAAGGCAATGTGACATCAACTGTGTTGCTTCTCACAACGTTCTGCTGAACTCTGGCTAATATGGTCCAAAATAAATTACACACCATACAAAAGACAACCTGGCAATGCTGGCAGCTCATGTGATTTTGGACCAAATCCTCATAGAGACGTCACTCATTGTCTCTCCCTAAGTAACTTTAATTACTAAGTCAATTGAGTTTCCCTGAGCATGAAAGCAGTTTAAATTCGCACCTCGTGTACTTTTCACCACACACATAGAATAAGTATGCGGAGCCCTTCTCCTCAGATTACAGCATTGGTTTTTAAAGACCTCAAGCTCGAGCATTACTCCTCGTCTGTACGTCAGCTAATTGTTATGTAAAGTAATATAATATATTTACACTGTGTACGTGACCTTTCTTTTTGTTTGGATCTGAATATCTGGTTCATGTTGCTATACCAACAATGGAAAGCAATGCTGGTGGTTTGAACAGCCTGTTAGACCTGCCCTGAGGCAATATTAACCTTCTAAATACACAATACAACAAGCTGCTACAGAGTCCTGACTGGGGAATTAAGAGAAAGGCCGATTTGTCAACGCATTGTTTTCAAAAGCTCAAGTTGAAAAGTCCTTTTATTTATACTCTCTTTTTTGCAAATGATTGGCTACATGACAGAAGGTGGTCGGACACCTCAACACCTTAAAATGGGTGAAACCTGCCTCACATGAAACTGAACCTGTTGCGTGCAACAGTAATTCAGTAAACTGGGGCAAACCGTCTGCCACAGGGACCTGGCCAGTATGGATTATTTTACTCCAAAGCAGACTAAATAAAACGAAGCAACAACCACAGATGTTTTTTTTTTTTTTTTTAAATACTATGATAATTATTATAATAGGTGAAGATGACATTATCAATGACCTGTCGACTATTTATTAATTGATAAGTCAACCTGAAAAAGTTTTCAATTCCCTATTTCTGACAGTCACATATGGGTGACGAATGACAGGAAACCTGTCCATCACCCAGTTTTCTTCAACTGGTCAACCCATCTGTTGATCTACCAACTCATTGCATAATGATCCAGAGACCCACCAAGTTGTACATTCCCAGCAGCAGGGCCTCGATGCAGCCGTTGCTCTGTCGGTCCCTGCTGCCGATGATGCGCAGGTATACCCACACCAGCTCGGGCAGGAACTGCAGGGTGAAGCGTCGCAGTCCCTCCTCTGAGCTGCGGTACAGCTCGAATAGCTGGTGGCACACTGGTTCCAGCAGCTGGGGACAGAGGAGCAATCCAATCAATCCATTGGACATTATTTACACGACACCTTTTGTGCAAAAAGCAATGCAAGGTCAAACCGTACAACCAAAATGCATGTCTCTGTCTGAATTAATATTATAAAAACAATAACACAAGTGGAGGAATCTCCTTCATGGAAGAGCGTGGCATTATTAATGCCTTAGGACAAGGAGTGTCTGGCTGGGGCCGATGATGTAAGTCTCTTCAGCAGACACTGGAGCTGGAGAGCAGAGATACCGCCACCCTGTGATTTAAGGGTCTTTGGTATCAGCACGGCAGGCCTCCCTTCGTCAGAGCGGACGTCCACACGTCCAGACAGCAGGAAAGGGAGGCAGAGATGTGGAAGATGGGAGAACTGAATATATTAGACAGCAAAAGGCTATATCTGAAACAGTGAGGTTCTAATGGTGGAAGAAATGAGATGATCAGCTTCATTTCAAATTGTATGTTAAATATTGCATTGGTTCAAACACAAAAAACAAGAAAAGCTGTATAGTGGGGAGGAACTGCTGTTGACATGCATTTCAGCAGCTTGGACATAAGAGGGTTGTGGCTTTAAGAGATCAACTGGCACCTTCAGCAAAACATGAATCTGCGAGAGCAGAGTGTCGGTCTCGGGCTGATAGGAGTGTTCGAGGCATTGCAGTGTTGATGTTATCCCACGTCACTGCTGAATCGAGAGTTCCACGAGCTAAAAATATCCAGCAGCTGTCTTGTGCTCCAAAAACAGAAAACCGATGAAAGGATAGAAGATGGCCAGCACCAATTGTACATTGTAACAGCTGGGCTATTTATTCGCTAATCCAGTCTATAATAAAGTATGCAAATATATTACATGCACACACACACACACACGTCTTTTGTAGGTTAAGAGAGATGAGAAAGGGGAGCTATAACAGGAACGTTATTATAGAAAATCAAAGAGCAGTTTTGGCAGAGGTCAGATCCTCTATGCTGGCACACCCTGAACACAGTCAGCGAGCCCCACGCCCAGAGCGTCTCTTTAACTAACCCGGCGTTATTGAGCCTGGCAACGGAATTGGGTCTTCTGCCTCATTGATCACCAGCCATACTAGCAATGTCATGGTTCAGAGGCCACGCCCGCACCGGCTCTCCAAGCCAGTAATAGGATGCCCACTGGAGCTCGCGGAACTTTGAATTAAGGGAGACCTGTGATTAAACCTCAACAGAAGGGAATATTCCAAAACACTTCTGCTGGAAAATGCCTCTGAAGGGTGTTTGTACCTCATCTGCATACTACACTATGTATCACACTTCCACTTGTCCAAGCTAGTTCACAAAGCGCAGGAAGTGCAAGAACGTTTAATTGTCAGCTCTATAAATTTAACTATTGGGTACATCACTTAAAAGTAAAAATGTTTCTATTCAACATATAGGCAGGTAGTGCTTAATGAATGTTAAAAAAAAAATCCTGTTGTTGTGTTTAATTTGTTTAACAAATGACAGTAAGCCATCTTTTGGCACATTGCATTAGTAGACCAGACAATTCCAAAAGTCACATAATAATAATAAAGACTAATCTACACATTCATCCAAATAAACTGTATCAAAAAAAAAAAAAAAAAAAAAAAAAAAAAAAAGACCTGTATGGAAATTTGAGGAAAAATAGAAGCAAATCATTGGAGTTATTCATGCTTTTTAGTAGATCAGTTTCCAGAGCCACAAAGGCTGATGGGAAGATTTATTCCCCTAAGGTCAGATGAAATTCACTTGATATTCAGCTCTCGAGGGCCAGAAGCTTTTTTTGTGCTCTGAGGCGCTACGCTGAGACAGGTCTGGGGACAGTTTTCTGACACTTTCTCCCCACTGTTGCACAGGGAGGTCATAAAAGCCTGACCCCACAAAAGAAACCAGTCAATCATCCCTGGTCCCCATGAGCATCGGCAGTCAAGCGAGCATAAAGCAATTCCTCCTTACATGATTTTGGCCGGCTTTGATGGCCATCAGGGCCCTCTGTTCACCCACCTCATTGTGGGGGTCCTGGATAACCCTGTAGAGCGATGCCACCAGGGTCTTCTTCTGCTGGAGGCTGCCGGCGTAGGTGGGGATCTGGTTTTCCGGTAAGGTCTAAGAGAGAAGACATATCAATTAATTTTTTTTTTAGCGAAAATGACCGCTAATTAAGCTGATGGCCTAGTGAGTAGCTGCCTATACTGAAGCCCATTTTTTCATCTGGAAAAAGACCACAACTGTCTGCGCCAAACATTGTGGTTGGTGAATGGTGTTGATGACGTCATTTCCGCGAATGCCCGCTCATTTTCACAGGCCGCTCTCCTCCTCATCCCACCTCTCTCCTCATGATCATTTATACCTACACACACTGAAATGGGGCATCCTGTCTGTAATTCTGCATCAAGGCTGAATTTCAGAAAGAGACTTCAGATACAGTATAATGGGACAACTAAAATTTCATGTCCCGGGACCTTTAAAAATACAGTGGCGTTGTCTTATTTAATGAGTTTACACAGGAGGCAAGGCTCTGAACATGGCTGCCGTAGTAAAACGACATACACACAAACAAAATGGTCATTAACAGCATGAACGGGGAACATTTAGACCATGCTCCAAACAGCCATGTGATATCCAGTTCCCAGGATGTGGAGAAGACCGAACTTCGCACCACTCTCTCTCTCTCTCTCTCTCTCTTCTCCTTACTGGTCCCATCATGCGGTTCCAGAGGTGGGACGAGGGCTGAACAGCTTGCTCCACACATGGCCGCTCACGCTCACAGCTCATCCCTGCGCACGTCTTTCAGCCGGCTGAGGAAACCAATTACACACTTTACGTGCCGCTCGGTCCCCCGTGGCGCAGATCCACAGCACGGCCCCCAGCTCGATGGTGCTTCTGGTGCACCACTCAACAATCACACGCATCATGAGAACACGCCGGCCTTAATAATTCTGCTTAATGAGATTTGCGAAGGGGAAAAAATTATTACTCCTGTATTTAACTCCCATAATCCTGCTCTTGATTAATGGCTGTGCAACATAGGCAGAATTTGAGAAGAACCAGGACATTGACCAGGAGGACAGAGCTGCTTAGCTTACCTTGAATTCTGAGAGCCATTCTTCCACCACACCTCGCTCAGCACTCAGCATCTTCTACAGAGAGAGATACAGACATTACAACACATTTCTCTGCATAACTTATTGCTATTAGCTTATTTAGTTCTAGAATAATTTCATGACTTGGATGATCTTCATCACAACATAGTTGAGTGCAATTTCTATTTTATTATTTGTGCTGCCAGCAGAGCATAAGTAGAGGCCAGCGATGCAGCTGACGCAGCGGGACGGGAATGAAGTGAGCCAAGCAAGGGAGGAAGTGGCCTCTCTCTTTCACAAGGGTAGACAGAAGTGCTAATAATGCAGCACGGTAAAGACTGCTTCTGCTGTTCGTCTGAATAAAACAGTACGAGATGGGTTAATAGACTTGTTTAGGTGTGCTATGAACTTCACTAGACCGTTCCTTTCATATTAACCAGCCCTATTTTGATATGCTTATAACTAAAGGTGGCAACAACGACAAAGGCTACTTGAGGGAACACAGCTACACCTATCAATATGTGTGTCGTGTTATGTTAAAGGCATATTCAATACTTGACATGGCATTAGAATATATATAGAATATACTTTGGTCAGTATTTTCTGTTCCCTATACCATCTACAAACTCGCCAAGTGATATACTGCTGATGGTTACACAGTGAAGCTTACATATATCTCCAGCCTTTCGAGGAACAAAACAAAAACCTGCACCAGGGCTTCAAGATCTAATGCGGTTGGACAGGCGTGATAAGAAACGCCACTTTCTAGGGTTTCCTCGGTCAACATGGGTTTCAGTTGACAGTATTAGCCTCGGGATTATTCTCAACTGAACCGGATCAGTTTAAGAGCACCAGTCAGATTCAGGATGAAAACAACCTCAGCTGAAGAACATAGCTGGTATTTGGAAAAAAAAAAAAAAAAAAAAAAAAAAAAAAAAAAAGACTAGTAGCCCCTCTTTGCTTGAAGTGTTTGTTCTTGCATTGGAAAAATGAGGATACCAGAGAACTTTGTCATTTACATTTACATTTACAGCATTTATCAGACGCCCTTATCCAGAGCGACTTACAATCAGTAGTTACAGGGACAGTCTCCCTGGAGCAACTTAGGGTTAAGTGTCTTGCTCAGGGACACAATGGTAGTAAAGGGGATTCGAACCCGGGTCTTCTGGTTCATAGGCGAGTGTGTTACCCACTGGGCTACTACCACTTTGTATACCAATTACTTTCCAAAAAGCACTCGCCGGTCTTCCACGCTCAGCTGCATGCCCTTGAACGCTCTCTCAACCCCACTGAGGGGCTTTCATCAGGCAGGGATCTTCGATCGATCCCACAACATCTACCACAAATGTGCTCCGCTGCCGGAGCACATCTCCTGTCTCCTGTTTTGCTACATTTTTACACATTTACATTTATCAGCCAGCGTTCGAAATTTAGGGAGACGCTACATTTCAATTTCACAGTTTGCCGGGCAAAATCTTCAAAACGTATTTAGATTCAGATTAGTGTCAATCGGTGTTTTGGAAACCCCCCCCAGTCTCATTTTAATGAGCCTGACCTTACTTGAGTAGAGTAGACGAAGGAATGCTTGGTTGCTTCGTTCATCAGGACGAAGGAACCAGGCGAATTATACAGCGAGGTGACATCTGCTGAAGTCCAGACTCACCTCGCCCTGCCAGATCTCAGATCTTCTCCGTGGGAAGCAGCCGCGCCGCCATGCCTTCACACATCTGCTGATCTCCCAGACTCACCTGCACAACGCAAACACAAGCTCATCAGGGCCGAACATAAAAGAACCAACACTGTGCGGGTGGCACCAGCACGGACACGACGCGGTCTTGGCTGCAGGCCGAGAAGAACCTGGAGGAGAAGGACGTAACGTTTCCTAATGGCACCTTATATGAGAAGCTTCATGGACGATTCAGACCTCAGTCAGCAAGGCATCACATGATGGTCTTAATACCATTAGATATCAGCTCTTCTGGAACTCAGCCATTTTGTTTTCACCCCAGTTAGCCCCGCACATGAAGTAAAAACAACATTTGGAGTAGGTGGCTGGGGTGGGCTGAAAAATCCATACACCCACAGGAGGAACTTGACAAGCCACGTCTTGTGCTGCTTCCATTTGACAGCAAGCGGACACCTACATACAGCGAGTGCATTAATTTCTAGTCCATTTTTCTGCCATTTAGCAGTGAAAGGCTCAGGATTTTGCCATAATATCTGCGGAATTTGGCGGCACTTAAAAGCGGAGGCTTGTCAAGGGCTCTTTCCAGCCGAGGCTTAAAGCGGGAATGTTCATGTTTTTTTTATATATAGACTGCAAACTCATCCTACATGACTCAGACAGCGGAGCCTTGGGGGCCCGTCTTTCTTTTTATAACCACGTTCAAATTTATACTTTGTCATAAAAAGAACCATGAAAGTCATGATTTCAGTAGGGTGAGCAAAACAGCAAAACAAAACAGAGACTTAACATTCCCTGGCATCTGAATGAAGGACTAATTCCACCCGATATCTTTTTTACAAGGATCTTTGCATGGAGGATCCTGACATATCTGACTTTGCCAGGACATTAAATATGGACTGCATTACTATACCACAAACCTGCATTACCCACCACAAACCGACAGATCCATGCAATAGGCCGGTGTTTCGAAAATCTCTTCCATGACACAGTAGCAGTTAGGATGAGGGATCTCTTATAGGCATATATATATGGACCATTACTTGCCCAATTGCTGGAAATGATTCTGAAGTCAGTTCTACATATATGAAATCATGAGAAACACACAGTTTCTATGGAGGAGTTACCTTGCAGAAAGCATGAACATTGCTGCCTAAGCTAAATGGCTGGATCGGCCCTCTTTACTCTCAAGTATTAACACACACCAAAACCTGCACAGGAATTCCCAGGGCAACCGCAACTCTGCTGAGGTCATTTCCTGCAGGCCATCAACAAGGCTTCCGAGGAATAAAGCGAGATAAGGGCGGAATCGGGAACGTCGCAGAGCCAGCGGTGAAAGCGCAGGCCTGAAATAACCAGGCCCGAGTAACACCATCCCTCAGATCTGCCGCCAGCCTCTGCGGAGAGCCGCTTTTTAATCTTCCTCTGGTCTCGGAGCAGAGCAGGAAACCGGCGGCCAGGGGTGCAGCAGAATTGTTGATGACCGAGATGACTTTTCCACCGGCTCGGCTTCTTATCAGGGAAAGGACAAGTATGGAAAAAAAGCGATGGGCGATCGGTCGGTACCGATCGGTCACAACATTATGACAGCTGAAGCGAACAGTGATTATCTGGTTGTAATGGCAGTGGGTGCGATACATCAAGCAGCGTGAAGTCAACGTGCTGGAAGCAGAGGCTGGTGACAGGACTAGATGGACCGACAAGGGCCAAGTTGTGATGCTAGTTGGCTGGACGGGAATAAATGGAGCTCATATGATATATTCTTGGCCTGCATTGATTTATGGTCTGTGTTGTCTGGTAGTTAGAGAGCAACGCTGGCTAATGAATGTTATTGGCTTCGCAGGGTTTTCACTTCGTATAGAAAAAGAACACAGGCAGCTGTCCTTTTAATATTCCTTTGGAATTAAAAAAAAAAAAAAAAAACAATTACCAAAATGACAAGCATTGTGTGGGCCTACATTGTTCTCCCATTGTTGACTATTTGCAGCTTTGGCTAACGAAGCAAGCAGAACAATAAGCGTTCTTCCCCTGCAAAGCCACGCACCCTTGCGTCCTGTTTACTTCGCTCGGGTTATTGGGGCGCAGGGTTCCACCGGCCTCAGCAGAGTGCGAGGGGACGCTGGCACGGGCCGAAAAAAAATCACTCCGCAGTCACGGGCAGTGTGACTCCATAATTACCCAATAGTAGCAGTGTCCCACATGAGCACTGTTTACAGACCGTCTGGACGAGGAGGGTGTTCGGGGGGCGGGCGGGTGGCACAAAGAAGCCCTTTCTCGCCGCTTAGCGCCATGTGTTGGCTGTAGTGTGCTCCTGAGAGCAAATTCGAGTCCGGAATGAACTGGGAGAAGGGAAAAGGAAATCCAAGGCAGAACAGAAAGTTTCTTGTACCATTGGATATTATAAATTTAATTGATGCAAGAATCTATTTATTTCTGGAATAATAATTTCAGATGTTGGCTGAAGTTATCCAGTAAAGGTATAGCAATTCTGATTAGTTTTTAAGCACCGTATATTTACAGCCTATTGCTAAATAGTCAAAGAAATATGCTGCTTGGAACCTACGCAGCCCTGAAATATATTTATTTAGTCTTCCTCTTTAAAAAAAAAAAAGAATAAGATTATTCTATAAAAGTACATTTGACAGCTCCTCAGATATAAGTTTGCAATCATTTACTAATGCAGATTGCGGGAACATCTCTCTGGCTTTTCATTAAACTGGACGTCCGCTGTTTCCTTCACTCCGATCGATCATGTCATCTGCGCCACTGAAATCTTTCCCATACCCACGGCCATTCCACTTAATTGCACGTGTGTGTGTGTGTGTGTGTGTGTGTCTGGAACAGCAACACTCTACTGTGCATCAGGCCATATCGACCCACGCACTGTCTGTTCCACCCACTCTACTCACCAGAAAACACAGTCGCATCCAAAACATTCACACGAGTTGTGCTACCTTCAACAGAAGCAACATTAGTTCTACATCAGCCTACTGGTCCAATTCAGCCATATTACTAACGTGTTTAATAAAGTCAACGTTTACGTAATACCCATATTAATTTACCTCCAACAAGAATGCGGGGATTGGGGGTTATACATCAATCCCAATCTGGCCCTTATCTACACGCCCCTTATCTGGGCACATATGACAGGCCAAATCCTGAAGATTTACAACATGCAGACACCATCCCATTGCCTACATTGAGAGTTATACTTCCACACAGCCAACACTTTCGATATTATCTTGTAGATGTGCCGGCGAGCTGGATTTGAAGTGAAGTGATTGTCACACGGTGCACATAGTGAAATTTGTCCTCTGCATTTGTCACCTGAGTGAGCAGTGGGCAGCCATGACAGGCACCCGGGGAGCAGGGTGTGGGGACGGTGCTTTGCTCAGTGGCACCTTGGCGGATCGGGATTCGAACCAGCAACCTTCTGATTACGGGGCCGCTTCCTTAACCGCTAGGCCACCACTGCCCCACAATTTGGGCTTGCCCACTGCTTTTATGATGGCCTTTACCTCTGCAGTTCTGCAAATCCAACCTTGTGCTCTTATCTTTGTGTGGACTGCATGATTCATTATGGCTGTTGGCCGTGCCAGACTGGCAGACTGGAGAGAATTACTGGGGTGGGAACCGCCGTCGGTTTGGGCAGTTGCCCTGCAGCAGAGCACAAGCTGCATTTCTTTGGTCAAAAAGCTTGAGCTATCCATGACAGACTAAAACGTCCAGAAAACAGAACCCAAGCAAGCAAAAAACGCTAAAATACAAGCACTTACAGAAAATATTATTTTTAATAATAAAAAAACTCTTTATTACAATCTTATGTAATGTAATAGAGAAATGCTGTGCCAAAAGTTACAGAACACAATTCAGCAAATGTATCGCTTTTTTTGCCATCTGGCCGGAGTCTCAGGACAATACACACATGCACAGCACATTTTAGAAACAGGTTTTGCCCCAGTGTTGTAAGACTATTCAACACAGAAGACTAGTAATATCAGCTTTTCTTTCTCTTTTCTAAGCCATAAAAAAATCTGGTATTGTTGCACCAGTACGCTACTAGTAGTATGGCTAGTGGGTCCTGTAAGATGTCCTATATGTCTGAGGAGGTGGTCCTCAAGTAAGTAATTTCATTGTGCTTGGTACATTGTACATATGACAGTAAACTACTTGCACTATTATATTGATATCACAGAACAGAAAACCAAGCTTCCTAACAAAAACTGGCATTTCTAGTGAGAGAATTGGTCATCCCTTGGGTGTTACAGCATGAAAGAAGAGGGACCAGAACCCTGCATCTGCAGAAAACAATAACTCACACGGTTCAAAAAGACGTGAACTGGGAATTTTGGGAACACAGCCATTAGGTTCCGTATCCCAGTGTTCAGGTCTATGTTTAAACACATTCTTTTGTCATCCACAAAAGCCTCTTAAAAACCTTTAAAGCACTTGAATCGCGCAACCAGCTGTCTGGGTTGGTACAAAGTGCACAGCGAGGCAGCGGTGCCGGTAACGCAACGGACGCAAGCCTCGACCTGAGCCAGCGATACTGGGAGGGACCCAATGCACAACCAGCGGCACGCTGCTTTACGGAACAAACGGATGCTTACATACAGTAGTCTACACACAGGTTGTGGCACTTTCTTCAGTAACATTCAAGGCAGTGTGTGTGTGTGTGTGTGTGTGTGTGTGTATGTATGTATGTATGTATATATATAAAAGAATTGTTTTACAATGGGGGGGGGGGGGGGGTTATTCTCATGCTACTTGATGGTTAGCATTTGTATATGTGGATAGACAGACAGATATGTGCAGCACAATACACAGATGTCTAAATTCTAGGACTTGAAGGGTTTTACATTTTTTTCTTTACATGCTTTTGCATTACCATCAAAAACTACCTAATTTCAGCCCTGCCTCAGGCCTGACAGAATGAATCTGTCATCATTTAAAAAGAGCTAATGCTCTCGTTTAAAAGTGCAAGGCTTTTAACAATGACGAGGGAAATCTCTCAAGGTCAGCGCTGCCATGTGCACCATGAATTATTGAACCTTTGTGAGGACAACAGGATTTTTTTGGGGGGGTGAAACCGCATCTGCCCCACACTCTCCCTCTAGATTTCAATCTGCTCATTAAAAGGCAAAAAAAAAAAAAAAGATATAAAGATAAAGGCCAGACACACACGCCGAATTGGACCCTGCACGGAAAAACAAATTATGATCTGAATCACCACCGACTTCGCTGATTTTGTGCGAGTCTACCACTGGAACCCAATCCTTGGTTTCTGCCTGAATCCGGGGCTCGTATACGTTTCCACAGTGCAGCAGGCAGCGCGAGCTCAGAGTACTACCGGCCGGTTTGATTTCAGTCCCCTGCCAGAGCGGCCTTCTCTCACCCAGGGAAATGAGGCATGCTCAGATCCACGCTAAAATTAGCACTGCTGCTGCAGGGCCGGGGCGTGTTGGGACAGGGGTTATTGCACCCACACTCTCCCCATTTATAAAAAATAATAATAGTATCATTTATAATGTCTTAATGTACTGTACTGTAATGTTATAAAGGTTATTATTATTATTACTGGGAGTGGACAGTGTTAGAAGTGTTTTTTTTTTTTTTTTTGAGTCCGTAAATTGTTCGTACAAACCCCCAAAATCCATCTGCTTTGTGAGGCCTTCACATTTGCATTTAAGGCATTTAGCTGTTCTGAAGCCAGACTGGTTAGGATCCAGGAGGTTGTTCTGTGATAGATGAAGTGATAGCTATCATGGACAAATCCTGTGGATTACCCATCCAAAATTATTCAAATACATCAAATGGATCCTTACAAATACAACTCAGAACATTACATTTTAGGTTTGGGACCCGTGACCAGTCTGGTAAATTCACAAGATTAAGTAATGTTCATGGAGCATTATTTTGGAAAAGTCGTGGCTATGAAAGGATCACTGGTGCCCTCCTGCCCTCCATCCAGGACTTGTACCTCTCCAGATCCAGGAAAAGGGCAGGGAAAATCATCTCAGACCCCTCACACCCTGGTCACTGGCTCTTTGACCTGCTGCCCTCTGGCAGACGTTATAGAAGCCTGCAGACCAGGACCAGCCGACACAGGAACAGTTTCTTCCCCCTCGCCATCTCCCTCCTAGACAGCTGATACTGTAAATCACCTCCATCATTGCACAATGCACTTTATGTACACTTGTATATAGGATTTAGTTTTTTTGCCTATTTATTTAATAAAAAGTAGATGTAGTTATTTATAACTCACAAACAAATCCACAACTTGTACAATAACACTTATCACATCCTTGCACATTGTTGTTTTTTCCTACACTGTACTTGAGAGACACCATCTACCGAAATCAAATTCCTTGTATGTGCTTGCACTTACTTGGCCAATAAATACGATTCTGATTCTGATTGACTGTGGGAGCGGCTACTCCAGTTATTACGACAATAGAGTCACTCAGTTGAGCCAATAAAATTGTTAGTTTACCACAGCAGAGAGAAAGAGAGTTAAGAGACAACACGGCTTTCTCCAAAAGTCGGAAAGTAGATTATGAAAACCGTTGTTTGAACGGACGGCGAAACATAATGGACGGCGAGCAGTTCAAAAACAGTGTGAAGCGCCACTACGAAACAACGCACAGCTCTTCCCCTGAACTCGAAAAAAACTCTAAGCCGAGTATGACAGATCAAGCCAACTCATCACACATACATTTACAGCGCAGCAACGTGCAAACTATTGTTCCTTAAACAGTGCGTGGATTTTGGGGCAACATAAAAAAATAAAATAAAATAAATTTAGTGATGGGACAGTTGAGAAGGAGTGCTTAAACACCTTTGCTGAAGTTTGTATTTATTTTATACTGAGGTTTCTGTTTTCTTTCATCTGATATAAAGGCCTTGCATTTGTTTGCTATAAGGGGAAGGCTACAAGACTCAAGATATGCAACGTTTCGGAACTTCTACTTGGACAAAATTTAATAACTGGACCTCAGTTACTTTTAATTGAATTCCCCACGTTACCCCACCATGCCCAACTGTCACCACAGACTGACTAACCAGTCTGCTCCAGCACACTCTGCCCCAGTATCATGAGCCAGGAAAGCCAAGAGCAGATGATCCGGATCACAGGACGAGCCCCTCCTGAGGATTAAATGCGATTTACCATCAGATTCCCCCTGACAGATCAGAGACGTATCCACACGTCGAGTGGCCATTTCTACAGGACTCTGATGAAATGGAGCATGCTAGCATCCTGTTCATGCTGTGGCATTGGCCAGATTATCCGGGAGGAAAAAAGCTTTTTATCTTTTTAGACGGGATGCCAATATAGCAGAAAATTGGGCATTATCACTGTAATTCACACAACGACGAATCCTGCACACACGCAATATAATGCAAATCTCTGATTAAGTCCCAGCTGATCTGATTGGTTTGATATTGGGAGTGGTGGTCTTAAAATGACTGTAGCATAGATTGAGATTGTGAAGTCTGAAGATTGTTTGACGGGCAAAGAAAACGGAAGGAGGACGCAGGACCTTGGATATTTCGTATCGACAGGATGGGGTTTAGACCATGTAGAATGAGGAAGTAGTGCGTGAGTGCTCCTCCCATTTTAAAGTTTTGCATGTAAAAACATCACTTAAGTTGATCCACTAGGTGACAGAAACAATTAGACTCCAACAAAAAGGGCAACAACAAAAATCGTATCCTGAACCCATACTTGACGTTACATTATCAAATTACTCTATCAGTCGAATGATTATTGATATGGTCTGATCTTTCCACCCCACCCCACCCCCTCCCAAACAGATAAATAGGTGTAAACGAACAGACAAACCCTAACCTCTGAACTTGAACTCGGCGGCTCAGCAGAGCACCGTGTTTCAGGATGTGTCATTTCCTTTTCCTGCTGTGTCAAATGCAGGCCCTGGAAGAGCCGAGCCAGCATCACATGAAAGAAAGTGGACTCGAGTTTCAGAGCGACCGACAGACGCATGGAGCAAACACCGCCTGTCATGGGGAAGTCAGAAGACCATTTTTTTAAGCAATATACATTTACATTTGGCAGATGCCCTTATCCAGAGCAACTTACAACTTCCACGTTTCCATCAATTCTTGTTCACTAGGACCCCAACTATGAATACAATCTTTTTATTCACTCTGTTTTAGATTCTATACACAAGTAAGACAATAAGAAGGTTACAAATTCATCTAAATATTCTCTAAAGAGGAAGGTCTTGAGCTGCTGTTTGAATACTCAGTGACTGAGCTGTTCTGACCTCAAGGGGAAGTTCATTCCACCACCGAGGGGCCAAGACAGAGAAGAGTCTAGATGAATGCCTTCCTAGTACCCTCAGAGATGGAGGGACCAGGCGAACAGTCCTGGAGGCTCAAAGTATACGAAGAGAAGTGCGAGGTGTAATAAGGGCTGTGAGGTAGGATGGTGCTTCTCCATGTTTGGCTTTGTAGGCCAGCATCAGTATTTTGAATCTGATGCATGCAGCTACTGCGAGAAATTGGAGGGAACGTAGCATAAGGCTTACAACTTAGCAACGAGTTATAGAGTCCAAAAATGCAACATTATTCATACGCTGCATCAAGAAGAATAGCAAGCAATGGTGGAGGGTGAAAAAACCCATTCACAGCCACCAAACCCGAGCCAGCAGGAGGGCGCATGTCCCTAATACCACACACCGTGCATCAGTTCAATATTACTGATCATGTCCAGGTCAATAATGCCTCTCACAGCCAACGAGAACCGAAGAGAGAGAAACGCTGATTGTGCGGTCTAACCCAGGCAGTCTACAACACGACAAGAATGGTCAATTTGAGATACAAAGACCTTGTGCTGCCTTCCAATTAAATACTCGAAATAATCGTATATATTTACATTTTACTATGCAAACTGTCATTAATATGCAATCATGTCAAATCCACGACCAACACTATTAATCACCATTGGTTTGTACCACCAGATGAAACATTTTTTCTGTGAATGGGGTATGTTGTATAACTGCATATAACTGCATAACTGCACTATGTGACGATCGTTGCATTGCATTAACTGCACCAAGAAGATCATAACGAAAATGTATCTGAATTCCAAGTATGCGTAGAAATGGCTTTGTCAGTAGCGACCAGCTTCAGAAAGATTTTGACCTCGGGATGACAGAAGGATTAAAGGTTAACTACAACTGCGGACAAGCGTCTGCGGCGTCACCACGCCTGCAGGGTGGAGCGCTGAAACCAGGAATAAAGTCCAACTCTAACCAAACAAAGCAAGTCACATGCATATTGATCAGCGTGATCCATGCTCAGGTAGTATCTGAAGCAACTTATGCTAACAGAGCCTAAAAAAATCAATCAATCAAAGCTTCAAGAGACGTACCGGTACCTCGGTACCTAAAGCCATTACATTCACGCTTTCCACTGACAGGCGCATGTGTGTGCAACGCCACAATCAAATGAGTCTCGCGAGTCATGTGACAGGCCGGTTTGACTGGCAAATTGAGAAACCCGTGGCGAGCCAGAGGTCACATGGTCCAGGTGGTGGAGGTCTGTGTCAATGGGATAGTCCTCAAATCGCTGCTAAACCCTCAGACATGTTCGTCGTGCGCCGCCACCGCCTTCTCAAATCCCATTTCACTTTGGTTCAGTGATTTCACACTTCGGTCCCTGGAGCACCAGGCGAACAAAGCACTGCCCCGTCAATCCAGGCTTCTTCCCAAACTTCTTTTCCACCAGGCCAAGCCAAAAAGTCGGCCACTCTGGCGTCCCGCGTTCGCCGCAGAGTCGGCCCGGCGAGTCTCAGCAGGCCTCCCAGGCGAGGCGCGCTTCGTGCGGCGGGCTGGGGGGGGGGTGAGCTGTGAGTCAGCACCGCGAGACTCCTGCGCGGTGCAGATTCGCGTGCTGACACAAGGCAGCGGGAGCGCTAAACGTGCACTGTTGCTCTTCGGCGCTGCCAAGATCTGCTTCACCGGCTGCAAGGCGAAAAAATTATTTAACATTTACATTTATGCCGTTTATCAGACGCCCTTATCCAGAGCGACTTTACAATCAGTAGTTACAGGGACAGTCCCCCTGGAGCAACTTAGGGTTAAGTGTCTTGCTCAGGGACACAAGGGTAGTAAAGGGGATTCGAACCCGGGTCTTCTGGTTCATAGGCGAGTGTGTTACCCACTAGGCCACTACCACCCTTTTAAACCTCGCGGTTCTAACCGAGTCCAGTAATTTCAACTACGTGTGTCACCTCGGGGCGCACCGGGTTTCAACCTCTCATAATAACACCAGAACGTTGCTCCACTGCCGCAGGCCCCGCGAGTAATAACGCACGGACGAAGACGAATGGGACTTGGGAAGAACCTCGGGGAACCGTCAAGTCTTTGAAATGGATGCCTCGTTAGAAATAAATCTACTCTTGAATTCCCTTCAAGGGAGTGAGTGAGGATCAGATTGTGTTATGTTACGTTCGAACGCTGAACTCAAGATCCCTTAAAAGGTCCCCTTTTATGAATTTTTCTTGCTTTTATATCGGTATTAGTGGTCCCCTAAAACCGAATCTGAAATTCAGCTGTGGTGCAGAATTAAAGCCACTTTTGTCCAGTACCACAACGAGAATTCCCCAGGACGCACCGTTTTTGGTGTGTGTAGCTTTAAATGCTAATGAGGAGGAGAGAGGCGGGACGAGGAGGAGAGCGTTCATCTCGGAAGTTGCTTCATCTCGGTTTCCTGTTTGGTGCAAAAGTTGTTTCAGAAAAAAACACCAGAAAACATTTTTTAATTAACCCATTGGATCTTCAGAGTCTCGCATTACGGACATTTTCAAGCCATGACCTTCTGTTTAGTTACTTTTTTAGGAGAGGGGCGGACAAAGCACAAGAAAGGGGAGGTAACCTTTCCCCTTATGACAACATAAAGGGAAAAATTCCGGTGAATTTCGAGCACTCTTTATACACATCGGCATTTCTAGCCACTGCAGGACCATAGACAGGCCAGGGGAACTATTAAACAGTGAAATTTTCCTAATAGGGGACTTTTAAAACAGTTTTGTTCCCCATCTCTATTGCTGCCCCCTTCCCACAGCTACTCTATCTCCGTATTTGAAAGTTTTCATTAAAGAGAAGAGTTGTATGAACTGAAAAAGACATTCGCCAGAGACAAGGCCGTGCCAAAAAACATTTCAACGTTGTGAACCGGCGTAAATATCGCTGTAGTCTGGTTTTCGTTCAAGCCTTACACAGAACCTGGTCTTAAAAAAAAAAAAAAAAAAAGCCGCCGTTCAAGCCAACCGCACACTGCGAGCTACCAGATCTCGGAAACATTTAAGCATTCATCCAGCCATAATTAAATTTTTAGCATATAAATACTTCATTAGATTTGAGCAAAATATAATTATCTTGACCTTACTTGCTTCAAAAAAAAAAAAAAAAAAACAATACTCGCAGCTACGCAATTACATATCATAGAAGCCGTAAAAGCCGCCGCCGTATAAACATCCGTCCTGTTTCCCTGTGTGGACCCAAAGGCCAGCAACTTTCTACACACCCAGCCGAGTCCACATACGTGGCATGTTCAAATATTTGCGTTAAGATGCTCCTTACAACGCACCAGGAAGCCGACGGGAACCAGGCTCCTGCAAACGCGTTGACACCATCAAACATTCCGAGGAGACGCGGGTGTTGGGGGTGTTGATTGTAATTCCACAGTGGTACCTGAATGCTGAAGGGGAAAATATGAAAAGGAACAATGCATGGCTGCAGTCTGCTCCGTTGAAACTGTAGATGTAGTAAGTTGGCTCGAGACACGGCGCACGCGGGGACGCCACAGATGGCCACGACTGAGGTGTGGTCAGACCACAGAAGCCTTTTCTTAACAATGCGGTTATAAATAGACCTCGGCCTCTTTGTCACCGCAGGGTGAAGTGGAAGAGACAATCGAGGGTCTAACCGGAGCCACAACTCCCGACGCAAGGCTTTGTTCTCGACAACCTCACGGTGACCTACCAACGGCTCTAATTAACAGTGATAAGAGGGAACCCACGAACTGGGACCTTCTATTACAAGAACATTCAGACGCCTCACACCTACTGCGTTCGACCCCTGCGTTCAACGTTGTTGGGCCGGCGAGGTGAATTCCAGCCTCCTTTGAGTTTCTGCCGTCAGCCGAGCTCCCACGACACCATGCAAATATCACCTGCGATCAATAAAAGCCTACAGTCTTAGACATGCGTATTACCGGTACCAGGTTCGTACCTACATGTATGCGTATGAACACAAACCACACACACACACACACACACACACACACACACACACACACACACATATATATATATATATATATATATATATATATATATATATATATATATATATATATAATGTATAGGTGTGTGTGTGTGTATATATGTGTGTATATGCAAGATATACATGCAGTTGTCGTGAACGGACGTTGCAGAATTTGACTGACAGCTTCCCACGCCGCACACGTCACGTGGTGCAGCCCCGACACGCGCGTATCTATACGTGTAAAGTCAGGCGCGTACGCGTCGCGGTTCGTTTACGCAACGTTCGCGGCGGCGGCGACGTCAGGTCAGTCAGGGGACCGCGTTGTAAAATCCGCTCGGTTCCGCGAGAACGTCAGGTGACGCGCCGGAGAACGGCCGCGGGCTCCAGAAACCGAGGGAGGGGGCGAGCGGTACTAACGTGACCGCGGTGACCGTAGCGCCGGTGACGGGGAGCGGAGCCGGAGGCGCCGAAACGTGACCGCGGGTGACGGGCTGGAGTGGAGAGGAGCGGAAAAGAGCGGGGAAGCCTTTACCAGAAACGTCGCTGCCGGTTCCGGCTCGGTTCGGCGCGCCTCGTGTTCGGTCTCGAACCGACCCCCCCCTGCCCGGGCCGCCGGGTCCGGGTCCGGCTCCGGTCGCCACACTCCGGCCGCAAATCGGGCTTCAATGATAACCTGACTTCTCTCCCGATGACTTTTTTTTTTTTCTCTCTCTCTCTCCCCCTTCCTGCCGCTTGATGGCCCACCAACGCACGCCGCGATTGGGCAGCCGTTTTAACGAGCCACGCAATTGGATAGGTGGCCCCGCACGTCCGGAGCGTCGCGGAGGGAGCGCATGGGTGGAAAATAAAACTTCCAAAATCAATTCCGATCGCGCGGTTACGTAACACTCGTGGGCATTATTTAAGACGAACCAATTCGGAGGTCACGTGGTATGCATACATACATAAATACATACTTATATATATATATATATATATATAGGAAGAGAGAGATAGCGCATCTATTTCTGCTGTATCCATTCACAAAAGATTTTTATGAACAAGATTTTTATCTACTGCGCGCCTCTGTTGGGGATCATCAGTACGCGCTGACCAACTAAACCGGCCACGTGCTTTATAATAACAATAATAATAATAATAATGCTTTATATATATAAAAAAATATATATATTAATAATAGAGGTGGCGATAAATTCTGACAGCCATGGTCACCTGAACGCGTGGCCGCATTCCTGGGGGCGACAGCGCCGCCCCGCGGCGACGCGTCGGTCTCGCAGGCTTCTTCGGCTGGTGACCAGCATCAATGTTCTATAGACAGAGACCCATAACCGAGTATGGATTTGATAGGGTATGCAATGGGGCAATGGGGCGAGGGTATGCAATGGGGCTGATGTGTTGTGATCATATTCATAGCAACAACACAGGGTGGGCCATTTATATGGATACACCTTAATAAAATGGGAATGGTTGGTGACATTAACGTCCTGTTTGTGGCACATTAGTATATGTGAGGGGGGCAAACTTTTCAAGATGGGTGGTGACCATAGTGGCCATTTTGAAGTCGGTCATCTTGGATCCAACTTTTGTTTTTTTCAATAGGAAGAGGGTCATGTGACACATAAAATTTATTGGTAATTTCACAAGAAAAACAATGGTGTGCTTGGTTTTTAACGTAACTTTATTCTTTCATGAGTTATTTACAAGTTTCTGACCACTTATAAAATGTGTTCAATGTCACCAACCATTCCCATTTTACTAAAGTGTATCCATATAAATGGCCCACCCTTTACATTAAGAAATTACTTGAAAACAGCTCATGTTTTGAACCTTTTATTGACGTTTATGTATTCCAAACGTGGTAAAAATGTGGTACCGAAGGTTCAGATACAGTTGGGGCGAAGCAATTTTAATTTAAGACGCTCAGGTAAACCTGACAACTCACGATCATGGGTCATAATAACAACATGACACAAAGGCTTCGCAAACACACGCTTTCAAATAGAAAAGCTTTACACTGATTACTAGCATTCATTATGATAGTCGAGCCACTTCCTGGTGGTTAATCAGGATTAATTTAGTCTTTCATGTAAACAGATATAGCATAGGGTCAATCTCACCACCAGTTTTGTCACTTTCTCGATCTACGAACTACATTTAACAGGCACGGTCAGTGTATGCAACAATTATTCTCTGCTGTCTAAAGTACCAAACAGTAAAATTTTACTATAAACATTTATTTGTGAAATTTTTACGAGTAGCAAGTTGTAATATTAAAAAACAAACATATCTAACAGTTTACAGTATCTGATTACCATGGCAATGTGTCTATTACAAAGTGTTAATTTCTTCCACCTGTAGCAAAAATAATTTAAGTATTTCATTTCATTTCATTTCAAATAGTCATGTTAACAGAAAATAGGAGTGCATTTAAATAACATCTTCTGTGAAGTAATCAGATGTGCTGGAAGTACCTCTGGACTGACGTTACTCCGGATGTAAATACACAGTAGTAGTTGTACGGAACATATGATTATTGCAAGGTGCATTGCTCGAAACCCAGGAGTGTTAAGGCCTTTCTTACATTGTTCTAAACTGGGCAAACAATGGCGGAAATGCCTCGTAGTTGAATGAGAGTTGCAGATAAAATCTCCAATGATCAGTGCACTCGGGATGCATAGACTAAACCCAGCAGGTTACGATGAAGCACAGTAAAAACAGGATTGGCAAATTGTCCCAGGACACAGACATATTTCTGCACTTGTCCTGTGTCGGGTAGCAATCAATCATTCCTGCACACACTCGCACGCCATAAAGTACCGGTACTGTCCAACCAAGCTGTGGAGAGGACCGTTTTTGTGGATTTGGCCTTGTACAATATTCAAGAAACAGGGCAGAATAGAGCACACACACACACACACACACACACACAGACCCACACACAGCTGTTGTGTTTTGTGCTGGTCTGTGCAGGAGAGACGTCGGCTCATGCCTCTGTGTTCCTCTCCCCGTTCTCGTGCGGCTGCAGCTGCTCTTTCTCAGTGCAGTCTTCCTGAGGGGGGCGCACTCGTTTGAAGAATCCCAACTGTTGGACAGACAGACGGACAGACATTCAGTCCTGTGCAGTAGTCTTTCAATCTTCCCAACAGTAACCCTGAAATAGTTCAGGATGGGAATATACCTAAAATGTAAAAGCACACTGATATTAATTATTAAAAAGTAAAAATGCTGATATATGTAAAGATGTGCTAGAAGAACTGGGTGTTGGTCTCTCCCAACCCTGTAAACTAATGATGAAAAATAAGGATCATTCAATATTGGATCAGTCTTTGACATGGGGGCTTTTGTTGCATTAACAAAATTGCTTGCAGCTTAGATCAAGGGGGTTCCCACTGTCAGACCTAAAATTCCCTGACTGTTCCATGACTTTCCCTGACCAAAAAGCAGAAATTCCACGACCTCTCGTATATACAGGGGCAGTGGTGGCCTAGTGGTTAAGGAAGCGGCCCCGTAATCAGAAGGTTGCTGGTTCCCCATCTGCCAAGTTACCACTGAGGTGCCACTGAGCAAAGCACCGTCCCCACACACTGCTCCCCGGGTGCCTGTCATGGCTGCCCACTGCTCACTCAGGGTGATGGGTTAAATGCAGAGGACAAATTTCACTGTGTGCACTGTGTGCTGTGCTGCTGTGTATCACGTGTGACAATCACTTCACTAAAAAAAAAATAAAAATGTCCAATATAACGTTTGTGTGCTGAGCATAAAAGGGCATTTAAAGGGGTTTTAGAATTCAAAACTGCACTTAAGTCATTGTTGGGATTTGTTGAGCACAATTTTAGCGCAAGAGAAGTTTTACGCAAAACAAAAACCTTCACTGGGAACAAAGACATGTAAATACTAGAGGTGTGAACCTTCATTGGCCTCAGGATTCAATAATGATTATCAAAGCCTCAATATAGATGCATCGTGATGCCTCCCGTACACTTTCCACGTTGTCACATGACGACTGGTAGTACGTCACTCTGCTGTGGGCAGAGTTGGTCGTCTGCCCCGGTCCTGATGCAGAGAGCGTGATGGAAACCCAAGCAGCGGCGTGAGATTCTTTTTCCTTCCCAGCAGGCCTCCTTTCTCTGCACGCTTCACCAGAGTTTCCTCTACTACACACCGACCCAAACCCGCTACAAACCTGAAGCCACAAACGGCAGAAAAATGCCTGGTCCAGACGTCAGTCAGATGAGCTCGGCCTGAACACAGACCATTTTTCTGCTCGCCGCGGGGCTCAGCTCGGGTTTTCTAAACAACATTACCGCTAAGACGATTATGTTGTGTTGTAGATCCCTGGACACTCAGAGACTGTTAAGATCAGGTCTTCCTCCATTCCCGCTTCGTTTGAGAACAATCGGCCGAAAAAACGTCACCGTGCGCACCGGTCAAAGTTCAATAAATCTCAACTTTGGTACGAGGAACTCCTACTCCTACTGTACTCAGATCAGGCCGCCACAGTCACTACCGGCACTAATTTTTATACCGCCGCCAGAAAAACCTTATGACGTAATCGATAAGGTTCTGCACTGCATCAATGCAATATCATCCACATCTTCATCGTGATGCATCGATTATACGCTTAATTTCAACACCTCTAGTAGATACACATCAGGTTTTGGCTACAGCACTATACGCTATTAACAGAATTCCCTGATAATTCCATGAATTGGCACCCAAATGATTACATTCCCTGACCTTCCCTGTCTGGAAATGCCTTTAATGAAATTCCCTGATATTCCAAAAATTCCCTCACCTGTGAGAACCCTATTAGATTTCACTGGTTTTTATTGGTGCTTAAGATTTTGAAACAGTAATGTATGTTAAATATGGACACGACTGATAACTGATAAACTCAACAACAATACACTTCCAGCCTTATGGACCTGATAACATACAGACCATTTTGCACGTCTCTGCTCATTTTGCACGTTTGTCTTTTGTGTCCTGTCTGAAATATCCAACATATCCACTTACAAGCATCCTACATAATGTTGTCCAGTTATGTCCTGTTCATTGTACAGAACATAATGTACAGTATTTAAGGTTTAGTTTAGTTAAGTGTGTATATACATATTTATACATATATATTTTTCTTTCTTTTATGATTGCCCTGGACAGGCAGTAAATGGAGTATTAGAAATCTCAACACCACCTGTATTCAGCAAAAAACTGATTAAACTAAACAGTTCCTTTGAGACCCGAGTCGCTCACCTTGTACATTACAAATATCAGCAGAGCCAGGAGCAGGAGTCCAGCCAGCACCGCTAAAGCCACGACCCACCCTGGCACGGGCTGCGCATAGTCCGTCTTCACCCAGATCACCGCCAAGTTGACCTACGGATCAGAGTCTCGTTTTCATTCAGTGCTACACGCTGAGAAATGCGATGTTGGACAGGCTTCGTTAGCAGCTCTGTTCTGCGCCTGTGATTTTTACACAAAGTCGTGGTAAATATGGTCGTGTCTAAAGCACCAGGCTGCTGCCAAAATACTGTTCCTCATTAAAACCACATGTGAGAACTGTATACGTTTCTTGGTTTATTGCCTGGTACATGCAATTTAGCTCAAAGTACAGGGTGTGCGGTTCCTGTTTTATATTACCAAATGCAATGGGCTTTTACAAAGTTTCTCTGACATGCGCAAAATATATTATACCTGCTTGTGGAAAAAAAGTCCCATCTGTAGGAGTCACAACTCACCGCAGTGCTGTTGGACGGGAACTCGGACACCAGGTTTTTGTAGGGCATTTCTATGACGTTGAATGTCGCTGAAGATCTCACGATGTAGGACTGGTTCTGACTCTCAGCCTGGAGGAAGATAAAAGCAGACGTGGTTCTGGTTAGAAGGTCAGCTCTGTGGGACACTTGTTAGGGGGGGCGGGAGAAGTTGGTTTTGCACCTTGAGGAATGTGGCCACGCTCAGCCTGGAGTTGATGAACAAGATGGCGCTTTGGCCTCTCTCCAGACGGCCAACCTGGCATTTGATCTTGAGGCACTGGGCTTTCTCACAATCCTGGAAGGGGAACAGGTGACACACAGAGGATGCACAATATAAAGTTTTGAATTGATCTGTACATCAAATCCATAAAAAAATAGATACAGAAAAGAAAAAAAAAACAGCAGTATCAGTATGTGATACTAACAAATTACTCCACAACATTAATATTTAATACAATTATGCTCTTTACCAACCATGCATTAGAGCCGTAATCATACCAGTGTCTGCAGATCTCCGTCCATCTGCTTTCGCTCCAGATCCCTACGGTGCACGTGGTTGCGGTTTGCCCGGTCCCCACTGGACAGCGTGACATTTTTGTCAGTCAGCAGGGGATTCTGGGTAAGATATGTGGGACATATTTACCATTATCAACACCCTTCCCAGTGATCAGTGCACTCAGGTGCTGAGGTTCAGGGAGAGAGACGTACCGATACATTGAGAGGGTTGATCTCCATATCCGTGCTGCAGTTCATAGCACCGTCCACCGTATATTTTGTGATGTAGAGCACTGAGCCGTTGTTGTACTTATATGGCACTTCGATGTCCAGCATGGCCTTGCTGAATGTGCTTGGCCCTTTATTACGAAGCTAGCAACACAAAAAAAGTTCATTATTTCACGAAAGTTCATGAAATCATTATAATAGCACCAGGTGTATATATTTTTATGTGTTATTCTTTAAATTATTGCGGCTTACATTATGAATGAAATGTCCTGGACATAAGATGGTAAAGTAGCCAATGACAGTGGTATAAGTGGGATGATTCACTCTGAGGTGATTTGATGACATTAGAATCATAATAGTGTTTATTGGTTAAGTATGTGGGCAAACATATACAAGGAATTTGATTCCGGTTGATTGTGTCTCTCAAGCTCAATGGGCAGCGGTTGGACTAGTGGAAATGGACACTGAGCAAGATACTGTCCCCACACACTGCTCACCAAGGGCGATGGGTTAAAAGCAGAGGACATATTCCGTTGTGTCACTGTGTGCACCGCTTGCTATGTTTCACGATGACAATCACCTCATTTTCACAACAGTATAAAAACAACAATATACAATACAGTCTATATACAATCGACTGCAAATGAATAAAATGTGTTTATGAACTGCCCAAAGCTTTTTTTTTTTTTTTACAACTAGCTTTAGTCCCCTTTCATTATATTTTATTTATTTCATGACTATCTTTAACTATGCACAGCTAATAAACAGAGCAGTTCAGGATGTCTTTTAATGCATGTTGCGCTGCTGTTTATAACTATGCAAGTGATAAAATCTTGATTACAGGGCACATCATTTGTTTATTGCAGTGCTTTATAGTTAGGGTGGCCACCTTGACAAGCAACGTCTCTCCTGCCTTGTCTGTGTCTTTGGGGGATTAAATAAATAAAAACAGCAGAATCTATTGGTTGAATATATTATTGCACCGCATATCATCTTTCGTTAAACGATTGACTGGACCTATATTAAATATATATTTTGTCCGGGAGCTGGATAGCATACAACACCCTGTAATTGTGTTAGGAGATAAGAAAAACCAAAAAAAGTCTAAACTAATCATAAATGAATAGAATAGACAATGGTTTTGCTCAAATCTGCATTTCTGATTTTATATCTAATATATGTGTGGTGTCCTCTGTATGGCTGTTTACCTCAACACTGCACATTGAAAAACACATTGTTGTGAATTATTCCTTACATAGACACTGTGTGAGCGCCACAATGAGAGCTATATCTAACCTCATAAACGTTAAGGACAAGTGGTCCGATGTCATCTTCTTGCTGAGGATTCTCCTTCGGCTGCCATTTAGCGATGGGGAGGAAGACCTGGTCAGGGGCAGATACCCTAAAATTGTGCGGGGTCACAAAAAAAACAATACAAAAAACATTTAGATTTAATTTCCATGCCAGTACTTACAGAGGCTCAAGTCAAATGGTTTTATACCCCCAAAAATTACGTACCCTCTTATTTCCACTCTTGCTAAAACTGCAAGCTTTGTAACGCTAGAGACCAGGTTGCTAGTGTTATTGAACTGGTTGGAACTAGAAGAAAAAGCCAGAATGAAAATGTCAAAAAATCACAGGCATGCAAAGACAAATCTCAGAAAGAACAGCAGGTGGCGCTGTTGTTTCAATATCTGTAGCTGCAAAACAGGGATCCAGGAAGTTCCTGAAATCAACTCGACATGTATGAAAGTGATGTATAATACAATGTTAAGCATCACAGTAATCTAATAATGCAAAAATAAACTATATACAAATACATAATAGCAATTTGCCATATGCACACAACAACGTGCATGCATTTCGAAAATATTTGCATATTATAGATATTTGCAGCTGTAGAGAATAACAGTTTCTGGTCATATAAAACACACCCCAGGACATGCACGTAACAAAGGTAGGAAGGGAGAAATTAATACTTCACTGACATATTGTTTACTGACATGTGTGATTGACAAGTCCCACAATTGAAATAAAAGTACCTGTGCATCTGCAAGTCAAATTTCACTGAAGTGTCCTGCTCTGAGAGCTGGTGCACGCTGAAGCGCAGCCCAGCAAGGACCTGAAGGAAATCACTGGGGTTAAGCACGGTGAGACCAACATGTCTTCCTGTTTCACCATGAAACCAAAGTTTCCACTGAATCTGATCAGACACATATCAGCAGGTTCAGTATGAAGCTGTAGGAAATCTGCCCACCTTTGTGCCTCCTTTCATCGGGTTTCCTAAGTCACACACCACCACTCTGGTCTGGTTCTCTTTCTTGTACGCACAGGACAGCCTAGACAGAGTCTGAGGAGGCGGAACAGAGCAGCGATCAAAACGTCAAAACAAAGGCGCCAGAAACAAACATGCACATCCGAATGAATAAAAACAGCTGAAAATAGACAGAAAAAAATCCCCCACCAGCCCATAAAAGGTCAAGCTAACCTCACTGTTGCGTACGACTCCAATGAAGTCTGCCTGTGGGGGCATGATGACGCGTAGCTCCGCCTCATATGCCCCCTCTCCGCTGTTCTCTGCCGTTACTTGCAGCGTCAGAGGGTTGTCGTCACCGATATAAATTTGCTTCTGGTCACTGTGGAGACGCAGGTGACTGTCTGACTCAACCAGGACGTGCTCGCATGTGGAGGAACTATAAATCGGGACGTGTCTGACTCACCTGACCACAGACAGTTTCAAGTCTGGTTTGCAGATATTGTCCTCCCCGCAGTCCAATAATATATGGGCCTGTAAACATATGCATGTGTTCAACCATGATACCTATTGTCCAACAATGCAGACTCGTGGCCGTCTTTGATGGTTTACCATGACTATGACATCATTGTTTCAATGAACTTCCAAAACCTCATAGTAAACTACTGCAGTTATCCAGAAGATTGTGAAGAAAATATTCATGCATAACCCCAAAAACAGCTGTTTGTGGGACTGTTAAGTTCACACCGTTATAAAATCTGGCACTCAGGCACACGAGAGGTAACGCCCTCTTCTCCGGACCGGCCCACACGCCAGCGGCCCAGGCCGCGAACAGCTCCAGCTCTGCAGGGTTCAGTGTGTGCGGCTACCTGTCTGGTCACATTGGCCGGTGTGCTCTGGTCAAGGATGGGCAGCAGTCCGGTTTTGTCAGCAGCCATCCCATAGTCCAGCTTGTACTCCATGAACACGGCGATGGGTGTGATCTTATCCCTGAACTCTGAGTCATCCTGTACGGAGAGAGGGAGGCGATGAGCTCAGTCCTGGGGAATTTCCACAGCCTCGACAGACACCCAGCTGAGGGCAACGCTCAGTTGCTCTACCACTTCCATTTATGCACAGGAAAAACAGCATCCCGACGAGAGACGCGTCATTTTTGGCCCAAGGGAAAAATGCGAATATATTTATATAAAGATTACACAATATATTTCATTTTATCAGCTCAACATCACAGAGGTTCCCATGTAGTGTGTTGATTGACTGTGTTGATTGGGTCCCAGAGCTGTGACGGGGGAAGAGATAAAACAAGCAATTCTCGCACCAGGGTTGAGGCAGCCGCAGCCTGTCTCAGTTTATGGCATAAGTACATGCACCCTAGAGACAAGAGAATCGAATTATTTCCCACATGCAGATATTAATGGCCCATAAACGTGTGTGCCATGCAGAAACTTCACTTCGCTTTCATTTGCTTCTCAGTGTTGTCTGTGTTGCCCGTTATGTGACTGTTTTGTATTATAAGGTCTTAGAAGGTGAAATTTAACAACTGTGCATGCCATTATAAATACCTTAAGGCATTTTTTTTAAGCAGTTTTTCCAACAGAGATGCTTTGCAAAATAGTTTCTGCGCTCACACAGCCTGTTTTTTGTGGTGTGTCAGCTAGAAAACGAACGTCTCTCTTCTGCTTTGTTCCTTCCGACTCACAGTACTGGAAAGGTCCGTGGGAAGCACTGACCTCTTCACCAGAGCAATCAGTAACCCATTCAGTCACCCATATTTAAAGAAATGACTTCATACATTTGGCTTGCAATTAATTATTGGCACCTTTTTGATGTGAGGTACTACAGGACCCCATTTTAAGACCACTTTGTTTCTTTGTAATATATAGAGAAACAAAATGTAAGCAAAATCAGCCAGACACTCACTATCAGGTAGGCTTCCAGCTCCTCACAGGCAGGGCCTCTGCCATTGGACACAGTCATGTTCTTGGAGTACTGGGACTGCCTGCTGTGAAGGAACAGCACTCGTTTCACCGCCCCTTTGTGCTTGAGTCTGTCCAGAACCAAATCGATTTGGAAATCTGCAAAGGACAGCGAAGTGCAATGAACATTATCGTTCCGTCAAAAGGTTATGGCGCCATGCAATTTGAGCCTGCCTTGGCTCACAACAATTTAATTATAACACATTAGAACATCCAATATCAGATGTTTGTAATATCCAATTCCTGTTTAAATAAATCCTTTTATTGATTTAGACTGCTTATTAACTGGCACAATGATTAAACAAGCACTGTTTGTAGATAATGCAAAGTTTAAAATTATTTTATTAACAATAAATCGTATTTACAGCTGACTTTTTCAGTCGGCCTATCATTTTGTCCTATCCTGAAGTGCTGTAAAGGCCAGGCATGTCAACGGGTATCAGTCCAGCTCACAGGGCTCCTAAAACAGGACCCATTAGCAGTAGGCAAGCTCCAAACTTCAAACGGGGTCGACCAAAATAATGAATTGGGTGCAACGCCTGTGGTCTGCAAACAGTAGGCGGCGTATCTGGGAATCATTACACATGTTGGGAGATCGGCGTGAGAGCCGGATGACACCTTCATAAAAAGTTCCGCACCACACAGTGCGCCCTAACAGACGGCCTGCAGCTATGCTTTAATTAGTACAGGGAGCGAAATTAAAGAAGTAAAAAATAAATATGACATTCAGTCTGTGGTTAAGACCTTCATCATCTGACTTTTCATAACAGGACCCATTCTTGAAATTCGGATTTATAAAAGGACTGATGACAGCCGGTGTGGATTATCGGGCACTTACTCAAGGAAGACGGAGCACCTCTTCCTCGTGCCTTCAGGCAGTATTTCACTCGGAAGCTGGGGAGAGACAGAAGTGAAATTAGCCTACAGCAGACAGATTCATTAAAACCGCCTGAGCTGCTAGGGGCCGCGCACAAGCAATTTCCTAAACTGTAAATCAAAGCACAACGCCAACAATAAGCTTTTCATTAAATCATTTATTAGTCTACACGCGCCATATGGAAGGCTTTTTGTTGTTGCTCCACTATATGGGAAACACTCAAGCAAACAAGCTACTTGTTATCAAAGGCAGACACTGGGATTTGGGGGTCGGGGGCTTCAACTAATGTTCACTGGAACAAGCAGGGACAGGAGAAAACGTCTGATTTGTTGCCTACTGCTGATGCTTGCTGCTGTGTTAAATAGTTAAAACTGTTCCAGCCACGAATGTACTGGCAGATGCGCTATACATGCATCACTGTGTAGCAATAATAAATAAACACATTAAAAATTCATGAATAAAATTAAAAAATAAATCTTGAGACACTATTGTGCTAGTGTCTCATGATTTAAGACATTACAAAAGAGTTTTATGATGGAAACAGGTATACATATCTGCAAATAAAATGAAATGAAGTCTTTCAAGTGCTGAAAGGACATGAAATCGTTCACCCAGTTTGCCAAAAAAAGAATGAAAAAAAGGGATGCCAAAACTGCCAAAGTTTGTCAAACAGCAATTTAATCATTTCAATTAAAACCAATACTAAGGCTAAACTAAACTAAGGCTTGAGCAAATGGAAATTTTATTTTATTTCATGTGTTGGCACGTGCAGAACGCTGCATCAGCTCTCTCACCAGGACACTAAGCTGGAGGTTCCCGGAAGGGTGCAGCTCTTCTCCACCGGGTTCAGGATCTGGGGGGTTATATCCAGGGTGGTGTTCACACTGATGACTGGCCGAGCCCTAAGAGGATGAACCGTTAACAAACATTCTGGAAGCAAATCAATGACACAATTCACACATATACAGAAATGGAGAAAGACATTTAAACAGAAATAATTTAATCAGAAAAAAAACGAAAGCCACCAATATGCGGTCAGCAAATCGATCTAGTCTAGTGTGTGAATAAACACCGCCTGAGGGGACATCCCAAATTGTGAGCTTGTGTGTCGGTCAATAGTAGTCTGTGACATACTGCGTGTTGGCAGAACGTTCGCTGGGTGTGTTGTTTAACTAGGCAGCCGCTGTTTTCTGTGTTAATGTTTAACTAATTGCACATAAAACCAAACTGGAGGGAAAAAATAAATATTTTAATGGCTCTACTGGTGATGGCTTCAAGGGATATGCAATACACAGTACCTGTACAGAACAGCTTTGTCGGCCCCAAAAACCCCAACAATTAAGTCTGTGGCACAGGAGACAACAGAAGCAGACAGTAGGTGTTAAGCAAGCAAACACACACACACACACACACACACACACACTCCCACTCACATACAGTGCCTGACAAAAGTTTTGTCGCTTGTGTACAAATTGACCTCAAGTGCTGCTGGAATATATTTCTAATCAGGATTTTTACAAGAAATGGCTCATTTTAATCCCAACAGCTTTTGTAATATTGTTTCAGTGCAAAACGAAACGGTCAAAAAGTATTCTAATATTAAAAGCTTGGTAAAGCCCACTGAGTCAACATAAGTGTTGTCGCCTTGTCATATGAGCTGTGACTAATAATGGATCAGTTAGGTCTCAGGTGTCAGACCTAAAAAGAAAACCTTCACATCAACTAGACCTCTGCAAACATGCCTAAGATTCACCCTGAGACTAAAGTGTTGATTATCAAGAAGCTGAAGACCAGATCCACTGCTGATGTGGCAGACACCTTCAATGTGTCTCAGCGTCAGTACAGAGGATAAAAAAAAAAAAAAAAAAAAAGAGATCTGAAGAGACTGGAGATGTTTTTGACAAGCCCAGGTCAGGCAACTGAAGACCTGAGCGGTTTGTCAGATTCTGTCTCGAAATGGCCTCCATGGTCGAATCAGTGCCCAGAAGCCACCACTAAACAAAAGACGGGGCAGTGGTGGCCTAGCGGTTAAGGAAGCGGCCCTGTAATCAGAAGGTTGCCGGTTTGAATCCCGATCTGCCAAGATGCCACTGCTCCCCGGGCGCCTGTCATGGCTGCCCACTGCTCACTTAGAGTGATGGGTTAAACGCAGAGGACAAATTTCACTGTGTGCATCGTGTGCTCTGCTGCTGTGTATCACATGTGACAATCACTTCACTTAAAAAAAAAAAACTTAAAAAATTGAAAAACCATGTCACATTTGCCAAGGCCCACAGCGTACTAAAAGGATGGACGCTGGAAAAGTGACCAAAGGTGGATTTTTCAGATTAATCTTCTGTTGAAATACACCACAGTCACATTATACCACTTCATCAATAAATGAATCCTTGCCTAACCACATGGATGCAGTCCTTCAAGCTCGTGGAGGTCATACAAGATATTAAATTTGGATCTCACAGCACCACTACTTTATTTGCTGACATATTTCTGTATGCTAAAATTTGTCTTGCTAAAATTTGACCATTCTGTCTTGATTAAATGGTAAATCTTTTTTCAGTGAAACTAATTCATTTCATATGCATTAAACATCATTTGGTAGGGTTTTAGCTTTTCATATGAGCTATTTCTAACACCAATTGATTAATTAAAAGTCAGGTTAATAGCAGGTGTTTCTACAAAATAGATAAGCGACAAGACTTTCGTCAGGGACTGTAGTAGATGCACAAGAACAATTTAAAGAGGACACAGCCTTGTCTTACTAAATTGTGCAAATTTTAATGAACTTAGAACCAATTAGGCAATCTAAAATGTATAAATGTATAAAATTAGAACTGTGCCTTACCAGGGTACCCGTTTAGATCGATATCTGTGGCTCCATGCATGGAGTAGCCAAAGCTGGGTGGCATGAAAGCAGAGACCCACTTCCCCTCCAGAACCTGGGAGGCCACTGGGTCAGGACCTGTCGCTCTGCCATTGTGGATGTATACCAGACCCCGGTGGTCCAGCCCGCCATAGGGCGCTCCGATGGCCACATCTGAAATCATGACAGACTATATTAGAAGCTCTTGTTTGAAAGGCTTTATGGGTATTTATTTGAAGAAAAATAATTGCGATTTACACACAACACTTGAATGAACATTTTACATTTTAAAATGTAAGTGGGAGATGGCTTCAGCTTCAGTAATGAAGTTATATACCGTTAAACCCATCCATGTCCACATCTCCCAGGCTGGCGATGGAGCTTCCAAATCGAGCGTAGATCTCAGAGCCTGTCAGCTTCTGGGGGGTGTGGAAGAAGAACTCGCCCTTTCCCAGGTACACATACACCTGGCCCACCTCCCTCAGCTTCCCATCGGACCCTCTGTCCATGAAGAGGGGTGCTCCAACAAACAGATCTACCTTGCTGAGGGTCAGAACCGTAGGTTTTTACCCTTCTTGACCAGGAAATTGTTTTAGATTTTTATATATAGACAAAGAACTGCCTTGAGCTCACTGTGCATTACCTACCCATCATTATTAATGTCAGTCGTTGCGACTGAATGACCAAAGTATGCAGCCATCTACAAAAAACAAAAATGAAAGAGAAACCAGGTTTAAAGTCATCCTCAGTAAAGGCAATAATCAACCAACCACTGAAAACAAAAGTGGAATTCTAATGGCCAACTTTGACCAATTTACAGTTTGGATCATTTCCACTGGTGCTAGTGTTATCATGTATAATTTTATTCACACATCAGAGGCACGGCCCAAATGTTCTTAACTTACCAAACTCACCTGGATGCAAACAAGATAAAAAATATTAGTAATTTAACATTAAAGTAATTCCACAATTATTATTGCCATAACCACTTGTGCAAATGTAAATTCAAGCTTTCCCATAAAACATGCATCTTGTATTATATCTTGTACTGCACCCAGCTGCATCCGGTGCACAGCCGGCACCCTGGCCAGTGTTTCCTGGTTTTGAGGGCCTGTGATTTACGGACTGTGAGCATCTCTGCGTTACACGGAGGAGGGTGAAGGGGAAGGAAATTCTTCATTACACCCTGCTGTGCAAGCTTCCAATGGGAACAGGTATCACAAAACTCAAGTTGGTTTTGTGACTCACAAATTAACGGAAAACAGGATCTTCACAAAGAGAATGTTGGTGGTTTCACTATTTCCCACCAGCAGGGTTGTCTTCAGTCGTGTTATAAACAGCTTCAGAGAGGCCTACAGTAGCATCACAGCGAATGGGATTGTGAACCAGCGGTCTGGGCGCCCTGCCCAAGTCCTCTGCTGACTGCGCACTCCTACGCCGCACCGTCCGCCCCTCTTCACTCTCCCAAACCAGTCAACAGCGCCGAGAATGGCTTCCAGATGTGGGAGTGGATTTGGGACATGAACTCCTGGCTTGTAAACAAATACCCAGCTAAACCGGGCCACAACCACAGAGGACGTTCCGTTAAAAATGCGTGGTAAGGCCACTTCCGGTCTAGCGTTGAATGGGGCTCAAGGTCTGTGACAAAGTGACCTACTGACCGGGCATTTCCACAAATTACTGCAATAATACCGATCTAGTACCGGAGTTTTATCCAGATCACGCTTTTGGGAGCGAAAGTTTCTCTGGGACATTGGACACTGCTGTCACTGCTGACTACAGTTGCTCTCACTTCCTGCTTTTTTGGGGTTGAAAATGGGCCCTTTGCTGATTGAAGATGTCCTGGAGCGCTGCCGGGTGAAAGATCACATGCGCAGTATTGGCCACCTGCTGGACCAGCGGGTAAGGAAACGGAGCCGCCAGGAACTCGAATCCTGAACCGGCGGAGTCAGGAAGTGTTGCTCCTTCACATTCATCCAACACAAGAATCAAAATACTGCTGCATACCTGCACACCAGTAAAGTTCACCACAGACTCCATATTGCTCCCATTAAACACGTTCACCTGACAAGACAACGCAAAAATGAAGCAGAGTTTCACATACGGGGAATGTTGATATTAATGAATTAAGTTGTAAAAGTGGTTGATCCACTCACATAGCCAAGGGCCTTCTCCCCTCTGGGCACCCCTGTGACATAATCTGGTTAAAAGGAAAAACGGGAGCACGTATGAGTCGAGACAATAATCCCCCCCATTGTCTGTCTAGAACGAGTGAGTCAACTCGACGCCACTCGGGTGCGGCACACGCCGCCTCGATCTGTATATATGGTGCTAAATGAACAAACAGCGGGCACTCCTCTGGGTCAGCGCTGGAACGCTAGATAACAACATCAGGGAGGGAAAAACTCCCATTTCCTATCTGATTATATTTTATATTTACCCGGGATTGGAGCGGTGCCTGGAACACTTGGCAAAAACACGTCTAATTGATGGCACTGTAACGTGCCACCCGAGGCATATATTTAAACTTCCATTCGCCGACAATCCTTCCTCTAACTGCGCTTACCAGGGTCATGGACCGTGAAGGTTTGAACGGATCAGGCTAGCCTACACGTCTTTGGACCATGTGGAGCACCACGGAGGAAACCCACCAGAACTCCACATCAGGAGACCCACAATGCATGTATTACGTCTTACCGTCTTCGCCATCGTTATTGAAGTCCCCCACGGTCACAGAGTATCCTACCAAAAAAATGAAGACATAATTAATATATTAATAATTAAGACATGAGGGCCACGGCATCTGAGAGCCTGTGTGAAGTTTCTCTGCTCAACCCAAGCAGAGAGGCCTTTACCCAAATAACTGTCATCATACTGGGGACCGGCAGGCTTGGTGGTCAGCTGCTCGCTGTACGGCGTGATGAAATCGCCGTTGAATTTGTTTATGATTTCAGATATGTCGTCTGAGATCAGCTGACCTGCGGAGGAAGAAGGGCAACGTAAATCCAACCCGTTGCATAACAGGTTTGTCACTTTTCACCATTTGTCAAAACGGCTGTTGATACTAATTGCATAGGAAGGTAAAAAAGGTAAAACCACACTTAGAAATGAAAGCCAAATGCAGAGGTATTAAAGTGATTTGTCAACTTTCCAAAGCAAAGCCTGTCACCTTAATAAGCATGCATTCATTCCTTTTTTTCTAGACTGTAGGGTTGGACTGATAATTGCATTTTCATTATTACAGCAGCATAAATGAAGTGGGTTGTTAATTATAGCAAAACTCACCCCGCTGCTCTAAATCTGCCTAAATCAGCACGTAGGTGTTACTGCACACTCAAATACCCAACATTAAATTATCAATGCACAACCGCACGATAATCAGGGAGCACTTAGAGGTGAAACGGCAAAACTCACTTAACACGTAATTACCGCCGCAAGCTGTAATTAACTAGTGTACGTCACTCTTCTTCTGCAAAAAGCGCTTCGCTCTGCTCAAACACTCTTCTAATTTGAACTGGTTTTCATCTTATCTGACCAGACCGTCGCAAACCCGAATCTTCCTACAAATCGCGAATACTCGGCCGCATCCCAGCCACCAACACGAACTGAAGACACGTTTGTTTGGCTTTTGCAAACAAGCAAATAGGGCTAAATCAGTTTAAGTAATGCAATTACTTTTAGTTACCTTGCCAATAAAAACTTCCCGGTCCCCCAACAACGACTCTCTTATTCTGGTTGAGACAAGAGAAAAAAAAGGCTTGTTAATATGTGTGAACAACACAAACGAGCTTTACTGCTGGATTTAAAAAAAAAAAAAAAAAAAAAAAAAAACCTTCACGAAATCAGCACTGAAACCAGCCTGGCAAAACCCTTGTCCTTCTGGTGAATGTGAGCCTGGTGAAAATCAGAAATTAAAAAAAAAGATTAAAATGACAAACAGACATGCAGAACACAAATATGCACATACATATGTTGTGTGCATATGGTATGTGCCATGTACAATGGCACGTACCATTTAACCCCTTAATATCCATCAGTGGGTCCACACACTGTGCAGTTACGCCATTAACAACATGCCACTGTCTGTGGTTCTGATTCATGACATTTAGTCACATCAGGGTCTTAAGTTCGAAAAAGAACTGGATGCAGACGTGGAAATGAATCTGTAAATAGTTGAGGAAGTAGAGAACAGTAGAGTAGAGGCTCGTTTTCCTACAGTCAAGCTGGCATATAACATGCTGCCCTCAGACAAGCTGCGTTGGGGAAACAAAATATGACACACACACACACACACACTCACACACACACAGACTATGCACATGCTGGCATCGCAGGCAACTTACTGGATCGGCAAGGCGAGTATTCAACAATGTTGCCCCCTTTCTTCAGATAGCATGTTCCAACAGGCTCTCGCTCTGAAAGGCCATACGTACTCCACTGATAAAGCGGCGCACACGCCTGCCGATCACAGAAATCACATCATTTCTCCGTCCTAATCGGGTGACACGACATAGTTCTCTGACTGATAGTGGGGACTTCCACTGAAAACAGGGCCAAGCTCAATATATCAGTACTGATATGTGTCATAATAAATGTAACTATGTTCTTAAGTACTGATACAGCCATGAAGTTTCAGGGGATTTACCCACAAATTTTCACGTCTTTGCCATTTATACAGGCCGTTTTGCACTTCGTAACATACCAGTATATGCTCTCCGTCCGACCGTACTGTGGCGCCAAACCACTGGTTGGACTTGAACTCCATTTGTTCTCCATTCGTGTTCTTCCGCTCATCTGGGGGGAAAAAGAAACACGGACAAAAAGGCCATAGGTCGGCGGTCTGAGCGAACAGGAAAAACAAGTACAGACGTCTGACTCGCGCATGACGGAAACTTGAGGAAAGATGTCTCTTCATCCTCAAATCTTGACCCCGCCCCCTTCCCCCGGGAGGACGGACAGCTGACTCTATTAATAACCCCTTTAACCGGGAATAATCAGCACCTTTCGTCACCAGAGATTTTTGCATGTTACCTTTGCCGCACACGTCGGCAAGATAATAACCGGCAATTTAGAGTCAGATCAGTGGAATTACGCAACAAAGTAAATGCTGACTTCTGGCACCGCGTACGGGGTGTTGTCTCAAATTTCGTCCCCTAAAGTGATAAGGCAGAAGGCCGGTTATGTTTGTGCACATGGCGGCCATTTCCTTCAGACAAAGTAACTAGAAAACTGATTACAGGCCCAATAAAAAGAAAAGGGGGGATGCAGAGCTTTGAAGCCATAAAAGCCCATGTCTGGCATAACTGAATGAGGAAGTTTTTCTAATTAAACAGGGATGGTTGGGGTGGCATCTCAACTCCGATTTTAATCGCACCGCAGGCAGGGCACTAAATCAAACCCATCAAAGCAACACAGATGAAATACATGACGTGCAGCATGACGTGCTGTGTGTGAGAGCATTTTTGCGATGATCTTGACACCCACGAGGTTCCCTGCCCGCTGTAACGTCCCAGACGACCTAGCTGTTCCCCTCTGTCTGGTGGGAATGTCCCTGTGTGTCCACCGCGCTGCAAATCAGATTTCTTTCTTTTCTTCGTGATAACGCTTTTTCTGCTCTGTTCTAGTCTTGCTTTTACAGGTGATGCTTACAGTTATAGAACAATTTATATGTTATAGATCATGAAATGATCTATATCAACTACAGTACCAGCCAAAAGTTTGGACGCACCTTCTCATTCAATTTGTTTTCTTTACATTTACCTTGGTAGATTCTCACTGAAGGCATCAAAACTATGAATGAACACATGTGGAGTTATGTACTTAACAAAAAGTGGAGACCTGACCTCCACAGTCACCGGACCTGAACCCAGTCGAGATGGTTTGGGGTGAGCTGGACCAGAGTGAAGGCAAAGGGGCCAACAAGTGCTAAACACCTCTGGGAACTCCTTCAAGACTGTTGGAGAACCATTTCAGGTGACGACCTCTTGAAGCTCATCGAGAGAATGCCAAGAGTGTGCGAAGCAGTAATCAGAGCAAAGAAACTAGAATATAAAACATGTTTTCACTTATTTCACCTTTTTTTGTTAAGTACATAACTCCACATGTGTTCATTCATAGTTTTGATGCCTTCAGTGAGAATCTACCAACGTAAATGGTCATGAAAATAAAGAAAACACATTGAACAACATAAAGTGCATTACAGCAGTTCATTTTATATCCAAGCCCTCATAGACTAACTGACATTTAAATGAGTCCTACCTCAGCCAATCACAATGCAAAGTCGAAACTTAACACCGACTGCACTACATTAACACCGACCTGAACCCGTAATCAGTGAACTAAATCTACTCGGACATGAGCAACAGATAAAAATGAACAGACGCAACAGAAGTCTCAAAGCGCAGGGTCGTCGTCACATCCTCGTAATTCGCGAAGCAGGCCAAGAGAAAACAACTTCGTTCTCCGCACGTGAAGTGATTACAGTGTTTATCCCCCCTTCCCGCCCCACGTCCCTCTCTAATCTGAGCCGGGGCTGTTCACTTCAGTCAGCAGATTGACTGGCACAAAGGGGCCTTTTGTGGGTTCGTCATCGCTTACGGTAAAACGGCGGCCAGCACCGGCAAGGAGACAGGATTTTGGATAGAACTCCCTGAAACGAAACGAACGCATTTTAGTCTGTACTTTGTCAATATTATTCAGGCCAAAGGGATATGAGGAACTAATAAAAATGTCACTTTAAAAAGCACCGGCTGTTCGTACCACTACACACTCTCAAAAGCGGAAATTACCAATTTAAAAAGCCATTTTTATTAAACTAAACGATGCCTTTGACGGTGGGAAGTTTGAGCTCGATAAATCGTGATAATCCCACACAAACAAAAGCCTTTGTTGCGGCCCATTGTACGGATTTGGGCCTGGCTTCACATCGCTTATTTGCCACAAAAGTCTGTCACTGACAGCTACGGAATGGCAATGAGATCTGAGGGACGGAGAAACAAACGGTGCCCTAAATGCCACAGGAATATCAAGGACCCGCGAAGATAACGCGGCGGCGCAGGCGAGCTCCCCTCCGACCGTGACCCAGAGTACGCCAAAACGCTCCTCACTTTCTCAGGACGGTGTACGAAATTAAAAAAAATTAACTGCACAGACGTCCGGGGGGTTCCAGAAGGGTGCTATTTATTGTTCTGCTTTTAGCCGATTCAGCGAGAGCTCTAATTAATAGGAGAAAAGGCCGTCAGCATTCCGGGATGAGCCTGAACTTGAGCTGGAAAACAGCACCCCCCCCAACACACACACACACACAATAGATCACAACACTCACTTAGAAACCATGGCAAACTTGCATTGCTGTTCAACCTTTGGTGTGTTTACAGGTCCAATAAGAAGGTTAAGCGCTCAGCTCACCCGTAGCGTCGAACGCCACCTGCTTGCAGGGCTGGCTGGCCTGCCACGGGCAGCTGTAGACGGCTCCCCTCTCGGTGACCGATGACGCCGCCGAGGTGTTGGCCCTCGGGGCGCCTACCAGCACATTTAATCTGCAAAGTGGGGGGAAAGGAACAGGAAGAATAAACAAGTGCTCGTCCTTATTCACCAACGATTTCTAAAAAAAGAATACTGTAATAATACTGTAATAATAGACAGGATACTAGATAGGACTGAGCCAGGATGTCACACTACAGAGTATTTCATGGTAATTCATATGTTCTAATGGATATATTATATTACAGACAGATTGCAAGGAGATTTTTGCTTAACCCTTGCGCCCCGTTCCTCAGGTCTGCCCTCTCGCCAAGTGTAGTGTACAAAAATGTACACTCACAAAAACCGCCATAAAATCCTCATCCATCAATTTTTTTTTTAACGATTTTTTTTCATGAATCACTCAATCAACTTGAGCCACTTACAAAACAATCAAGATTTCAATCATTTTCAGGATTTGACAAAGTGAATTATGGAAAAAAATAATAATAATTTTTGATGTATGAGAATTTTATGGCAGGTACATTTTTGGCCACAAGGGGCGTCGTGGCGCATTAGTTAACGCTACACAAGAACTACTAACGCAGCAATCACATCAATTTGGTTGTTGATCTTTGTTAAAGACTCTAATTAACACCACGGCCACGTCACCCTACAAGTAATTCGTTTTTTTTTTTTTTTTTTAATAATAAAATAATAAAAATGTTTAAAAACGGGTTAAAAATCCTGAAAATCGTTGAGCGATTGATTATTATTTTTTTAAAGGGCTCAAGTTGACCAAGCGATTTACGGGGGGGAGGAAATCTGAACAGAAATACCGATGTATGCGGGATTTCGTGGCAGATTTTTGTGCGTGAACATTTTTGCAAAACGCAAAAACCCAGATTACGGATGACATCTGGGAGTAGAAAAAAAAAAAAAAAACGCAGCCAGAACGATCGGCGAACTAAGCAAATAAAAATGGGACCGAACGCGCAGCGAGGTGCTAAGCGATCGATCGCAAGCGAAGCGACTTACTGCTTGTCGCCGGGCTTGAAGAAGTCCACGGAGAAGCCGAAGTAGCTTCCCCGCGGACCGGAGAAGACGGAGGGCCGCTCCGCGTCCAGGTTGAAGGGGGCTCCGTGCTGGAGGCAGGACAGCAGCAGCAGCGCCGCCGCGGAGAGACACGCGCGCCCGCGCCGCCTCATCTTCGCCGGGACGTTCCCGTCCGACCGACCGACCGCGGGCAGGAGAGCAGAGGAGAGGAGGTCCGGATCACAAACGCGCGGGGTCCGCGCCGACTCCCGGCTCCATGTCGAGCGGAACTCCAGCTGGTTACGGGTCCCGCTCGGGCGCCTGGGCTCGGGGCGTCCGAGCAGACAGGAAGTGAAGGCTGACCGGTTTGAGCGTAACACCCCCCTCCCGCACCGCACCACACCGCAGCGCCGCGCAGCGCGACGCCGACTTCCGCAGCCGCGCTCCTGGCGGAGGGGGAACGGCGCGTCCCGGCTGCGTGGAACCGCCGCGCCAAGTCGACACGAGTCGGCGCCGCAGCGCCGCCGCGCGTTTGGAATGAGGCATTCCGCGATATGGCGATACTCCGCGATATACACGTAATTTCTAACAATTTAAATGAAGTTTTCTGACGTTCCATGCGTTCCGGTGAAAATTGTGATTAGGATTCATTCAGCTTGAAGAACATTTACATGTGTGGTACGGTCAACGTAAAGCGTTCGGTAAAACAGGTGTCGTAATAACAGTGCGTGAGTGATGCATTGCGATCGTTGTGCCTTTCACCCCTATTAGATAAAAATAAGCACGCATTCTGTCGACTTGTTTCCAGGCACCGACCGCAAGGCCGCCTTTTCAAACGCCATAAAACCATCATCCGTAAATCCTTTTTTTCTGCTGTAAAATGGCACCCTGACAAAAGGCAAATCACTGGGCCTGGTTTGGACATATTCGGCTTTTGGAGGCCTGCTGTGCGGTGAAGTACGCGAGAAGGAATGCAGCGTGGCCTTGCGCGTCGTACAAACAGATCCTGATCGGCCCAAACGAAGCGGCCGAGTTTGACGCGGTGTCGTCTTGTCGTCCACAAACGTGCAAAAAAAAAAAAAAAAAAACGACACCGCAGGACGCATCCTCGCGCCTCAGCACATCAGACAGCACGAGAACACGAGTTCAGCTCCGATAACCTTTATTTACAGTTCGTCTTGGCATAATGGAGGAGGAGGGGGTGGGTAATTATAACAGATGCACACACGAGGACGAACAGCACGCTCACCATCTTTTTTTTTTGGGGGGTTAGTCCATAGAAACCGCTTCGCCGCTCATAACTGTAGCGTGAAGTCGTGCGGGCCGACTGTCCGGCCAAGAGACAGTCCCTGGTAGCAACAAGTCGATAAAAAGACGGACAGAAGGGAGCGGCAGGTTTCGTAGACCCGGTTTAACCGTTCACCACATACATTCTCATCCTGATACAGGGCATGCGCTTGTTTACATCAACTCAACATGGCATCACCGAAAACAATCTCGATTTGGCGTCGGCGGAAAACCGGACGATTCCCAGCCACGAACAGTGCTTTAAGTTTAAACGGACAGCAATTGTACAAGCTACTACGCATCAAGGATTGGTGAGGGCCGCTCGGGACCCTCGGCATTTCTGTAAATACAAATCGGGCAAAAAGGCGAGTCACGCCTACCACGACAAACATGCCGCCGAATCAACAACCAAATAAATATTTTATTTTCCAACTGAATTCCGTTGCAAATTTTGAAATGCTTTATTAAAAACTTAATTCCCACCCCACCCAACTCCCACTGAAATGTGCTTCTGAATAGAGAATCGGCTTGGTTAGTGAACGGTTGTTTGGACAAAGCATCGGATCAGAGAACGCGTTCCTTAAATCCGCTGTGTGGCATCCTGCGAGGGACAACAGGTTGCCGGTCGCAAGCTTCCGACATGGAGGCCGCGGTCATAGTGAAAACGCTGTCAATTAAGTCAGGCCTCGCGAAGTTCATGAGCATCCCAACGTCGTCCGGCTTTTACTCCTCCAGGTCCAGTGTGTTCAGCTCCTCCTCTAGATCCTCCAAGTCATCATCCATGAAAAGGTTCTCGTCCACGGGGACGGCTTCCGACTCCCCGTCCTCGAGGGTCTGGTCCTCACAGTGTTCCCCGTTGTCTTCTGCGCCGCCCGAAGCCTCGCTCAGTTTATTGTCTGGGTGGGGGGGGGGACGGGACATTTCAATCAGCTGAAGTCAAACCAGCTCTACTTAATTTGTTCAATTAAGAGACTGAATTTTTGGTGTATTTTCATGGAAGCCCAACGACAAGGACAGAATACGTGTAGTAGTGTGCCGTGAACTCACCGTCTGTATCGCTCGCCGGCTGAACCTTTGAAAACCGGTCCGCGGATGCCACGGTTATTCCAGCGCAATCTACTTCTTTAGGAATAAACCTGGAAATGTCGATATCTTCGTACATTTCGCCATCTTCAACCTGGACGAACCACACGACTCCGTTTATTGAAACATAGAAGCTCAAGTAAACACACGCTACTACTGCGCTAAAGAAACCTTACCTGAGTGACACCATCTTCGTAATCGTCATCATAATCTTCATCAACATATTTAGTGTCATCAGCTTCAGCATCGTCGTCATCAACCAGCTCGGGTCGGAACTCGAAAACTTCACGGCCGCTGACCTGCAGGGGGGAGCGCACAGTTTTATCGTTCTTGGAATCAGGAACACACGCAAGGAATCTGTTTTTAGCAGACATTTAGAAGTTTGGCGCCACCACGTGGTACATAAAGCAAAAATGCACCAAATTGGAATAATAATTTCTTGCATGAATGAAGTAACCAGGGTTCTTACACATTTTTACAAAAAAAAAAAAAAAAAGGCAAACTTTCATGGCCATATGTTCAAATGTGGAGAGAAAAACTTTATTAAGTTAATTAACTAAACTTGACAAACCTGAACCCTTTAACTTTTGCCTCCTCCAAGTGTGCGCAAGCCCGAGCTCGAGTCCCAATCATGTTCCGGCATAGATAGTCAGCTGTAATTTACATGACTTTTAAACGGAGACACGTGGCTGGAAGGAGCTGGAATACTGACGCAGCACCACGAGACGTGGTTCCATACATAAAGCCAGCAAAGATACTATAGACCTGCGCTAGTTCTGAACTTTGTAGTTGTACTATATATACACATTTTAATTGGTATTCCAATACTTTTCAAGGCCTGGAAAAATCCTCCTTTCAAATCCCATGATTTTTCCAGGTTTTTAATGACCGTAAAAACCCTGACTAAACAACTAATGATAAAAAAAAAAATGATAGGACTCATGAGAGCTCGTGATTTTCATTTGAGAAACTCAAGATGAACATTCAGAAAAGGCGTGACCCATTTTTCATTTCATACATATATGATGTGCCGACATTTTAAATATGGGTCACTGTTGCAGTGGCAGGTTCACTGATCTTGGAATGTTAAGCCTGAAATCATACACTGTGGCCAATTAAGGCCGAAAACGACAATGGGTTACAGCCTATAATGATAAATATTCCAGGACTGCAGATATTTGCACACATCACCTGAACATACCGATATGAACTTGTCCAGAGTATAATCAGACAACACCCAAAAAAACAGCAGTGCAGTCAAAAACAGTGTTTGTGTCACTACAGATTTACATTATTTATCAGACGCCCTTATCCAGAGCGACTTACAATCAGTAGTTACAGGGACAGTCCCCCCCCGGAGCAACTTAGGGTTAAGTGTCTTGCTCAGGGACACAATGGAAGTAAGTGGGATTTGAACCTGGGTCTTCCGGTTCATAGGCGAGTGTGTTACCCACTAGGCTACTACCACAACTTCGGTGGGGAATTAAGCCACCACATTCACAGCAGTGACACAAGAAAACGCTTGATATAATTGGCCCAAGTGGGAGGACGTGTTTGGAGTTCACTTGGGGAGAATCAGAAAGGCTCAAAACCACAGATACTTTTGCCTTGATGTGAACAGTATTATTTAGTTAAATCCCTCACCATTGGCTTACTACACAAGCAAGTCAGAAATGGTGTTTAAAAAAAGGACAAACCCCTTAAGCGTTATTCCCAGTACTGACCTGATGCCTCATGAGTCAGCGGCACATCCATTGTGTAATATTTGATGGCAATTATATCAAGTGCGTAGCTACAGAGCGTGAGAAGGTTTGAAAATTCTTACCCCTAATGCCTTGCCCGCTTTGAAATCGGCCTTCTTTTTCTCCATGTCCTGCTCGGCTTTAGCTATTTTCTCCTGCCGTTTCCTCTTCTTCCACGCCAAGAATGTCTCCAGTGTGATTCGGGTGACATTTGGTCCCAGGGCAGATCTCTACAGACGCAAACGAGGTTAGACCCGAAATCTCTCTGCACGACCCCCTACATAAGCGCGTTATTACTCACGTGACGCGCAAGGAAAACACGGACCACAATCGCTCACCTCATTTTCTATAAGCTCCTCCAGTGAAATCTGTTCCTCCTCATTCTCCTCCTTCTTCTTGTCCTTCTTAAGGACAAACCCCACCGGGAGGGCATGGCGGTACATACAGTTGTCACCTCCTCCAGGACACACCCAAAACCAACCATACTTGTTGCCCTCTATGGCATCAAGGAAGTATTTACACACCTGTGCAACGACAATGACAAAACCGTTCAAAGTCACAATCCGGTGTGGAAGACTGCGCATGTCAGACTTCCAACTCACAATTTGAGTTTTGGCTTTCTTTTTCTCCGCTTCACCATGCTTCTTGTTGACCACTTCCTCCAGCTTCTTCTCATCCCAGTTGTCCATGGTGTCTGGTCAGGGGAATAAGACACAATCACACACAGAAACAAACATGCTGACAAACGTTCACCCACGAGCAAGGTTACCTTTCTCGAGGTCTTCATCTCGCTCATCCACGTACATACTGCGCTTCTCACATTTTCTTTCCAGGGATAGGTCGTGTGAAAACTTGCACTTTTCCCCTTTGGTACACTGGCCTTGCTTGAAAAAAGCGCACAACACCGATTTGGGGTCCACACCTAAAAGGATAAAGTGGTTAACGCACATGCGCTCATGTTGTTTTCGTCACTGTAAGTCACAATTTGTGACCGAATCCTGATCTACCTTTGCTGACTTTCTGAGCGGCCACAACCGGCTTGAAAAGCTCATTCAGTTCGGCTATCTCCTTCTTTTTGTCCGTTTTCTTGGTCTTCTCGGTTTCGGACGCAGCCACCTGTGTCATTTATTGGAGCAATAAATATTCCATACACAAAAGCAACTTTCCTAAAACATGCATTCTACAATACAAGATTCCACAGAGTGCTTCTGGGGTCTTTTATCATAACTCTAAGTAGTGCTCTTACTTTTTCATAACTAAGTAGTGCTGCACGATTAATCTAATCGCAACCGTAATCGCATTACATGAACGCAAAAAGCTGCGATTTAAATGTGACGTGTCGCCGCCATATTGCGATAGGCTCTGCTGTGGCATGAAGCATATACACGTCTATGGAGAGAAGTGCATAAAAATGCCTCACTCTTGTGCTGCTTGGGGCTGTACAAACCGCTGTACGCTCCAAACCAGATCCCGGGGGATTACATTTCATAGGTAAGGCTGGACAATTGTTTTGAATATATTTGGCCATTATAAAATCCTGTTTTATAAGTCTTAACCTTAGCTAAGCTAGGCTAAGCTAGCGAAGCTATGCATTCATGTGTTCAAGTCAGCCTCCAAACAACGTTTTGGCTAAACGTAGGCATTAACTATTTAGACTGTTCTTAGCTGTTTAGTTAACTTTTCTCAAACATTGAAGGTTTCCTAAACAAATTCACCTCAGTTTACAAATCTTAACCTTAGCTAAGCTAGCAAAGCTATGCATCCCTGTGTTCAAGTCAGCCTCCAAACAACGTTTTGGTTAAACGTAAGAACTTATAATACAGGATTTTATAATGGCCAAATATAATCAAAACAGTTGTTTAGCCTTACCAGGGTTTGTTGTTCGACAGTAATGTAAAGAGTTTTTTGTGATTATTTAATTTTGTAGAATATTGTATTTTGAAAGCACTGGGCATTTCAAGTTGTTATATGTAGTTTTACGTTTCACTTTGAAATTAAACATTTCACTATCAGTAATTTGTATGTGACTTTTCATTCATATACAAGCAGGTGTCCTTTTTCATATTGCAATAGCATATCGCAATATTGATCTAAATAATTGCAATATGTCTTTTTCCCCCAAATCATGCAGCCCTAACTCTAAGGCCAATTTTCATGACAATATGTTTTCTGAAAATTCAGTGCAAATGTGAGCGAGAGAAAAATTGTTTAACTAGACTTATGACAAACCTGGAAGCCGAGCCAGAGTAAAAATGGATCCATCATGTTCCGGCACTTGTAATTTACATGACTTAAAAGGAGACACGCGGCTGTGGAAAAAGCTGGAATATGGAAGCAACGTGTGCAGCACCAGGAGATGTGGTCCACTACGTAAAGCCAGCAAAGATACTATAGGCCTGAGATAGTTTCTTATGCAGTCTTACAGGAACTATATGTACCTCATGTTATACATTCATGTGTCAATCAGATTTCCATGACTTTACATGTGTATTTTGTATTCCAAGACTTTTCAAGGCCTGGAAATTTTTCAAATTCCATTAGTTCAAGGTTCCAGTTAAGATGCAAGTCTCAATCTGAGCGGCACAATCGAGCAAAGGACAAGACAGACCTGTCGAGCATTTTGCTGTCCATACTTGACTTGTTGGGTGACCGTTTTGATGAACTTCTGCTGTTTGGCTCCCTTTTTGTTCTTTAGTCCAAAAGTCTTATCCTAAACACAGAAAAGAAAGAAAAAAAACACCACATTCAATCATGTCAAGTCCGACCGCTGAAAAAGATCGTCCAAACGCATCTTAATAAGCGATTAGTCCTCGGTTTACGTAAGATCGCTCCCTGCCTACAATCAGCCGACAATAATATTTTCACACTCATTCAGACGTAAGAGGTTTAAAGTGCTTTAAACAAAAAGCTTATGTTTAAAAGTACTAATGGAAACTGTCATATTGCCGTTTTATCCCAAAGGTGGGATGGAATCGATCTTACTTATTCTCCAGGTACGTTATCAGCCTTCCTAAACATCAACGAGAAGCGTCTGGACGTGCGATTGATTTTGTGCTTTTATCCGGCGTCATATCTGAACAAATACAGCGTGACAAGCAGCTAGCAGCGATGCTAATGACAGGGCTGGACGGGCTGAAGAGACGGGGAGAGAGGGAGGGAGGGAGACAGGGAGACGTAGGCCGAAAAAAAAAAATCTGCAGCATGGCTCTGCACTCGCCCCGGTCTCCGCTCCCCGAAGCCGGCACTCACCTCGATGATCTTCTCCTTCTTCTTCTCCTGGGTCTTCTTGCTCCCGGTGGGCTGAGGGGGCTTCTTCGGAGGCATGGCGGCTTCAAAGTGTGCAAATGCCGAGGTGCCGGAGCTGCGCGCCTCTCTTTCCCGCGGCCGAAACGCGTGCTAGCTAGCATGCAGCACACGGCACGTCCAAGCGCTACTTCCGGGAGCGCGCGCGGTGCATTGTGGGTAATGGGTGGCAGGGCGTCGTGGCTGGACTGCAGCGCTGATGCAAGCGTTTAGATACACATTGATACATTATATACAGTACAGGCCAAAAGCTTGGACACACCTTCTCATTCAACGTGTTTTCGTTATTTTCATGGCCATTTACGTTGGTAGATTCTCACTGAAGGCATCAAAACTATGAATGAACACATGTGGAGTTATGTACTTAACAAAAAGTGGAGACCTGGCCTCCACAGTCACCGGACCTGAACCCAGTCGAGATGGTTTGGGTTCAGAGATGGTTGGACCGCAGAGTGAAGGCAAAGGGGCCAACAAGTGCTAAACACCTCTGGGAACTCCTGTTGGAGAACCATTTCTGGTGACGACCTCTTGAAGCTTATCGAGAGAATGCCAAGAGTGTGCAAAGCAGTAATCAGAGCAAAGAAACTAGAATTTAAAACATGTTTTCAGTTATTTCATCTTTTTTGTTAAGTACATAACGCCACATGTGTTCATTCATAGTTTTGATGATGCCTTCAGTGAGAATCTACCAATGTAAATGGTCATGAAAATAAAGACATCACATTGAATGAGAAGGTGTGTCCAAGGTGTGCCTTTTGCCCTTCCTGAGCAAGCCCTGCACTGGTGGTGTGGTGGAAGATTTGCTGAAAATGTGATCAATAAATTCAAGCAACAGTAAACTATTGTAGACAGTTTTCTTTATTGCAATATGCAAAAAAAAAAAAAAAAAAAAAAGACCCGGCCAGCCAGTAGACAAATCTGCCCCCACCACCACACCACACCAACAGCTCATTTTCATAGCAAAAAGAGACTTTGCAATTCATCCGATAAATCTTCATAACATTCTGGAGTATAAACAAATTGCCATAATAAAAACAGTAGCAGCAAACTTTGTATTTGTGTCATTCTCGAAAGATTTGGCCATGACTGTACACTGGATTTTTTCAATACTGCTGAAACAGCAACATCATACATTCTATAAACAGTCAACACATAATTAGTCTACTATGTGTGCATAAATTTGACTGTTATATAATTGTACAAATGTTTAATTAATTACATGTTTATTATCCATTAGATTTTATAAATGAAAAGGAAAGTCCCCAGAGCAGTGTCATTAGGAAGTGATTTGATTAATCAACATCAGCCCAATGTGCTCTCCTTGTCAAGGTGATGGATAGTGCCTCATCACAAATGGACACCCCGCTGTAGGTAGCCATCATTAACACGGGTGTTTTTCACGAGCTGGTGATTTCACAGTTCCCCCTGCATATAAACTTCATCCATTCAGAGCAAATGGGTAAAGGAGTCGATGAGTCCTCTGTTATTTAACCATGTCTCTAATGCTGTAATGCGGTCTTGAGACAGAGAATACTGATGCATGTAATAATGCATATGTAATAATTACTTGCAAACGCACAAATTTTGCATTATTTAAACACTGCAAATCAGTACACAGATTACCATGCATCGTGGTACATGCCCCATACATTTTGCATAAAGGAAAAAGGGGGCTGAAGACAGACTGTAGATATTACATATTATGACATATTCATTGGATGCCTATATAAAATCAATTTTGGTTTCAATAATCGTGTGAGTCATGAAAATGATCTAAAATGCTCATTATTTAATAAAGTATTTTAACAAGTCAAATGTAATTGTCTGGGTATATTTATGTAGCATGTATGTATTCAGGAATAGTTCTTGAGAGCAAACAGTGGTTTACAAATGAACTATCTAGAATTCTGCATATACATTTTCAAAACACTAAGGCTATAATAGCTTAGTGTGTAAGACACTTGCCTATGACCCCAAATACCACAAAGTCTCAGGTTCAAACCCCACTTACTAGCATTGTGTCCCTGAGCAAGACACTTAACCCTGAGTCTCCAGGGGGGACTGTCCCTCTAACTACTGATTGTATGTCGTAAATGTAAATATAAGACCAGACAAATTCCTCAGCTCAATGATTGGTTTTAAGTACTTGGCCACCACAAGAGGGCAGCATTTGAACACAGATGCCTGGGAGTTGTTGACACCCCCTCACAATCTTTTCAAGGAGGATTAGGATGAAATATAGTTGGGATATATACACTTAATCCTTCTAAAAAAAGCCTCCATTGAGCATTGCTGTTCAAATTATTTTAAGTGGATCTTAAATGTTGCCTGTAAGAACCTTCATGAATTGAATTGCATACTTTACAACGTGCAACTGAGCTGCATCTTCCTGTGACTACTAACAGAGTGACAATTTAAGGTTTACTTAAGTGTTTGCTGAGTTATCTTCATGCCTTTCCTACAAACTTATCAGTCAGAGGCAGCATGCAGGAGACGAATGGAAAAACAGAAGAATGGGACTGTACCATTTGAAAAAAAATGATGTACAAATGGGTCCTAAAGGTTTGTTTGTCATGTATCAAGGCCATTGGGTTTACTATACTACTGACTGTTTGATTCCTTTGCATTGTCTGAATTTTGATGTAGTTGAATGTCGTTACTAAATAATAAAATGTTCCCTGTGTTGTCCCTTATATATTGTTTAATGGGTTGAATTCTTTGTTTCACTTCTTTAAATGCAATTCAATCCATGAACGTCATTTAGCAAATATTTATGGCATTTATCAGACACCGTTATCCAGAGAGCCTTACAATCAGTAGGACGGGCAAAAGCAACAATAACCTGTATATTAATGTTCTGATTATGAACACATAAAAAATGACAGAAACCATCCAAATATAAATTTGTAAAGCACTTCATCATTCCTTTATGGAATTGAGCTGCAGATAATTAAATTGGCCATGTCCTAAAATACAGCCCTTAAAATACCCACAGAAATGTTCACCAAACATGATTTGGGGAAATATCAAATACTCAAGCTGCAAACCATAAAAACAGGGAAATGACAGGGCATTCACATACCAGAGACAAATAATTGCAGAAATCCGGAATGCAGTAAATTATCAGCAGCCTTTTGTGCATTCATTGAGCCATACAGTATCAAATAACCCAGCAATAACTTGTTTTTAATATTTATTAAAACAATTTATGCACCGACTGTGTCTAAGTATGCAGACATATTTATAGTCATATTTCACACACTGCAATTTAGCTGCTTTTGTCAGCAGGCCAAGCAAAGAGTCCGGAAATGACATGATTGTCTTTTCTTAACAGCTGCTGTGCACACAACGTGGCTTTCTCGTGTCATTTGACCAAGTCAAATTAACTCTCAAATCAATTCTGCATGTGTTCTGGGCTTTGTTCCCCACAGTGGCCGCACGGTGGGGACTCACCTAGGGTGGGGCACTGGCCTAGCGCTGCACACGCACACACACACCTACGGACAATACAGTTATGCCAAATCCCCTTGTGTACCGTACTTGCCTTTGGACGGTGGGAGGAGACTGGAGAACCCAGAAGAAATCACAGGTACAGGAAAGCATGCAAACTCCACACACACAAGGTCCAAGCTCAGATTATTAAATATTGCTCTTGCACTATTTTACAAAATGTCGTTTTTATGTAGTGAACCGCAAAACAGCAATTTCTCTAGTAAAAACTGAATTGTGTATTTTTGATTTAATGGAAAGGGATTGCACAATGGCAGGGATTTCTGATGCTATGGTAAATCAAGGTAAATAGAGTATTTAGAGGTTTATATTATCATGCAGATTATGTATGATGGGAGAACAGTAGTTCCAGCAAATCCATTAGTCATATTAAATAACTACAGCCGCAATAAATAATTTAGACAGCCCGTGTAATAAAGTGCAGAAGCTAAACTGCATGTGAAGGAAACTTAATAAACGGATTGTACAGTTTGACATTTGAGAAGGGCTTCAACAGCAGGAGAGTTATTCCTTTAGGCTCGTCTTCTCCACTGAACATCTCTTTTGGCTCATTAAGTAATTACGGCTCCCGACTGCGTGGCCCTGAACAGCAATGCACGGTTCCGGTGCTGCCTACCAAGAACACAGCTTCCAGTGTGAGAGGAAAGACAAGGCTCCTTTCAAATACTTTTTTTTTTTTAGCTTATGTTTAATTGCCCAGAGCCATGCACGCTTGCGTCAGTGTAATATTTTTCACAGATACTGGCATATTGAGACACATTCCTTGCTTGTTCACTTTCAATATAACATTATGAATTTTAGAAAGGAAAGGAAAGAATGAATCAATATCAGTCATAAGTATGTAATGATGGACTGATTCGATACCATTCATGATTTTAAGTTCAATCGATGGTTTTCTCTCAATTATTGGAATAAAATAAGCGGCAGACAAATAAATAATAATGAAATCCTTTTGGCTTCAAGAAAATACTAGAGGTTTTGTGTGCTTCGCTGAATTGCCTGCCTAGCGGTGGATGTGGTGCTTTGGGCACAACCTGGCCGCAATGACCCAGCATGCACAGGGAACACTCAAATCTCCAAAACGCTGGCCGCATCCCATTCCACGTACTAGTGCACTTCCTAGTCATGGCCGGGGCAGTGGTGCCCCAGCGGCTAAGGAAGCGGATCCATAAGGGATGCGAGTTCAAATCCAAAATCGTCAAAGTTCCCCCAAGATCCCCTTGATCAAGGTTCCGTCCCCACATGCTGCTCCCAGGGCGTTTTTTATGGCTGCCCACAATTGCACTGAGAAAAAAAAATGCTTTTTTCTTACATTTCTAGAGATTTTTAGGAAAATCATATTGTCTTACTGTAACAGATCATCAGTTCAGCACTGCATCTGTACGTAGATCTCGCATTGTGTCCTTCAACTCGTGTCATTTAAACAAAGTGCAAATAAAACCAGGGTATCATTTATGAAATAGGTAAGACATGCGGATGATTTTACAATTGTGCAACACAGGGTTTAAAACCTCACAAACCGATGGGGAATCGTTTTTAGATCGCACACATATAGTAAAGAAACCCCTCATTTGCTCGGTCAGCACAGAGCTGACAAGCCAAGCCGGTGATTGCAGTTTTCACATACCCCCGCGGTCCGGCTACCATTACCCCATTTTTGTCTGCAGTGGGATATTTAATAACAGACTGTCCCCCCCGGCTGCCAATCATCCGCAGCGTTTGATTTTAAAATGTCTACAGTAACCTTTGGCCCAGTACAGACTGTGCCCCGCTTGTGAGGGCTGTGGATTCGCATGCTGTATGTCATTACTCTGATGGAGCCCTCCTGGGGCTGAGAGGAGCCTACAAATAAACAGCCAAAGGGCTTCTGTCAGACGGGGGGAAAGGTGTGAATGGAGGATGTTCTTTCATGCTGAAAATGTTCTGCACGTGTGTACACTTGTATGCAGAATATGTCTCTGTACTCAATACTGGTCTAACTCTATGTCTTTGAATGTGTCTCTGTGGAAAACTGGGTTGTAACATGTTCCTTTATGCTACAAAATAAACAGATTGTGTTCAGAATATACTTAAAAGGCATTTAAAATGCATTTAAAATACATTTGCTAATCATTACTATTTGTCTTTGTTAATCATTACTATTGTTCTGTGATTCGATCCACCAACCTTCCGATTATGGGAAGTGAGGTGCCACTGAGCAAAGCACCGTCCCCACACACTGCTCCCCGGGCACCTGGCGTGGCTGCCCACTGCTCACCAAGGGTGATGGTCAAATACAGAGGACACATTTAGCTGTTTCACCGTGTGCAATGTTGCTGTGTTTCACAATGACAATCACATGTAAACAGTCACACCTTCATGCACATATTGTGACTAATGTGGGGCAGTGGTGGCCTAGTGGCCACCACTGCCCTGTAATCAGAAGGTTGCTGGTTCAAATCCCGATCTGCCAAGGTACCACTGAGGTGCCACTGAGCAAAGCACCGTCCCCACACACTGCTCCCCGGGCGCCGGTCATGGCTGCCCACTGCTCACTCAGGGTGATGGGTTAAATGCAGAGGACAAATTTCACTGTGTGCACTGTGTGCTGTGCTGCTGTGTATCACGTGTGACAATCACTTCACTTTCACTTTCACTTAAATACATAACAAAGGAAGTCCCACACTAACCGATTTAGCCCAAAGAAACGGGACATCCCAGATAATATGCTACAGTTGGCTACTGGCATGACAGCATTAATGTGAATAAAACGTAAACTTGTATACAGTTTTTTAAGGCAACTTGAAATGAATAGGCTTTTTTTTTGCAATACATTATATTATTCTCACTCTCAATCCTCGAACATGTGGTCCTGTTACTCAGTCTCCATCCCAGGGTGCAAGCTCCATTCAGGGTCCTAACACCACTCACTCACACATTCAAACCTACGATCAATATATTCACCAAGCCAACTAGATTGAACACCCTCCGATGGCGGGAAGAAACCGGAGAGCCGGGAGGAAACCTGTCGCAACTGGGGGATAGTATGCAAACTCGGGTCTGAGCCGGGATTCGAACCCACAACCTCACAACAATGTGTTACTTTAATAGTATATAATTTTTAACTGTTGGTACTGCATGTAAATAACTCTTTTTTTATATTTTTTACATCGCAGTGTCACACATCCACATGTGACTGTGGAAAAACAGATTACATATTGTAGTAGATTTATTTTTAAAACATAATGTGGACTGAATACTGAGCCTTCGTCGGTATAATGTGGACCAGAAACACCACCACAGATTCCTTGTACCTCTTTTGTCAAGTAAGTTGCAATGGCCACTTAAGAGCATAACAGTTGAAGAGTGAATGAGGGCAAAAGAAAAATGGATGATTACAGCTGTATGGTACAAAACCACGTGTTTTTGTACCATACAAAGGCAAAGGAATCAGCAAATGAACTGCATCCGTTCTGCTGCATCGCGCGGCAACGCTCTTCCCACAAGTTATTACCTCACCAGCGCTTAATGGAGTTTACAAACCCAGACCCTCCTGGGTATGACAGATGTGCAGTACCCCAAAGTCGCTCCCGCTGCCTAATTCACTTACCGTATTCCGTAATGGCAATATTTAGTGCACACATGGCATGTAGCTAAGGGTGTACAAACACCGGCAAACCCCTCGGTGGAACGTGTTATTTATAGGTAGCATGTGTTTAAAGATGACGCCCCACTCCATTACGCAGTTTACTCGTGTATGTATGTACGCATGTTGCAAACGCCCATAGGGAGCTGCGTCCTATTATCAGTTCCGAGGCTCCCGCCTCCATAAACCCAAAACAGACTCTGCGCTTGATGCCACAGGGCATGCTCATGTCCCTTTGATTCCAAAATTGATTTTATTCATCTTTGATCACTGTATACATTATGTTGGAGTTAGCACACACATATGAAATTGGTGTTAGGCTTGGATAGCCTGTAGAGTCTTGGCAAAAACTATTATTTAGCTGTGAGGATTCACAGGGACTATGTCTAAAGGAAGGTGAAATGCCATGGAGTAAAGCCATCCTTGGTGGGGTGTTTTTTGGCCTTGGCCAGTGTTGTCAGTGCTGTTTTTATTCCCCCCCCCCCAATACTTTTACTGCAATTTTTTTTTTGCAGTGGATTGCATGAGGGCAGGAGTTGGGGAAAAGCTGCCGCAACATCTCCCTTTCTGCTCCGTGAGCACATTCAGGCTGACAGGCATCCCTGGAGTGGGCTGGGAAGCAGATGGCTGGGGACGCAGCTCCCATCAGCACAAAAACAGGAGCGTAGCGCCCCAGCCTCCCGCGCATAATCACCCGCCCCGCAACGCCCCGCCACCTCGACGCTTTCCATCCGGATTTGTCGAGTTTAAGATTCACCTGGACGTTCTGCTGCTCCTTGATGTTCCTCCTCCCTGTGGGGATTCTGAAGAAGCCTTTTCCTCAGACCGAAGAGATTCTGTAGAGCAGGCAAATTACAGAATTGTGCTTGTATTGTCTCAGTCATCAGTCATTTGAACACAGCAGACAAAGAAAAAGCCACTGTAAAAATTTCCTGAAGTGACTGAAAATGAATTTTTTTAATCATATCTGGCTGCTAAATTTTGCTGCTGTATTTTAATGATCATAGTGCCTCATGTTTAGCCACTGATTTTTTCCTGTCTTTTCTTGTGTTTGACTTATGCATCTAAGTCATCTGAACATTTTTGAACTAAGCCCACAGCACAGTACAGTACATAGGTATGCATCCAAATGCACCTGTTGGCTATTTCCAGTGACAGAACAGTTAAGATAAGACAAGATACAAAATGATCCTTTATTAATACCACAAGTGGGAAATTTACATTGTCACAGCAGAAGACAAGAGAAGGAAAAATAATAAACAGAATAAAAAACAGTATTAAAAATACATTATACAAACAATCTGAAGCTATGTATATTTGTGAATATGTATCTATGCAAACTCGGATCAATAAAAAAAATACAGATAGAATAGTATTTGTATATACTATTGTGTTTTGGATAGTTACTGAAGTTAAATTATATAGAATAGAAATAATAAAAATAGTAGAAAAGTGGAATAACAGGAAAGTAAAACGGAAAACGGGCATATGCATACAGTAAGAGTTCCCAGTCAAAGGCAGCATTTCTCCCTCATGTATACCTTCAACTGGATTCTATACTGGAATGTTTCAGCCAGGGTGTTGGTCTGTTGCATGCATGCCGAACACAGCAGGCGAACCCACTTTATTATCCAGGGTCAGTGGTGAGGGCAGAATTTTAACTATAATTGCCATTTGATTCCAAAACCAAAGAAAGTTTTGTGTAATTAGACAATCTGTGGTTAAAAATAATTTGACAAATGCATAATTTGACAAATGCTTTATTTTCCAAACCATTTCACAGGCAATGCATTAACAGGCTGTTAGTGCCCAGACAGTGATGCTTAAATTACAGCAACTATGATAAAAAGAGACGCTATAAAGCAAAAAGGTGCACGTCAGAAAAAGAACCTTAATATGAACCAGAAGAGCGCAACAGCTCTTTTTCAACTGATTTGCTAAATTTAATCTCAGTGATGACAGTAATGTCTCTAACAGGACAAGGAAAATTTATCACAAAGTGGCTATTTATTTATTGATTTAAAAATGGAGATGCAGGTTATGGATCAGAAACCATCTACAATGGTGATGATACAAAAGTCAATACAAGTAGTGTAAGATGGGACATCTTGGAGACATGACATTCCTGTGCCTTTGTTGTGATAGAGATTGAACACCTCCGTTTTTGCATCCCTTTGTCAAATTACATTCCAACACCCCCCGAGCCAAACGTGTGATCTGCCGGCCGTCGGGACCGCCTACCCTCATTGTCTTGCCCGGACGGGAGGCCCCCGAGCCAAACGTGTGAGGTGTCGGCCGTCAGGACTGTCTTCCCCAGATGGGAGGCACCGGGGGCGTGACATCAGAAATAACAGGTTCTGATTGGTCTATGACAACTTCCTGTAGGCCAGGGTTATAAAGGTCTGTTCACATGGGGGGAAGGGGCTTTTTTCCTTTCTTTCCCAGCTGTCTTTCCATCGAAACCGGATCTTCCGATTTTCGAGCCTGCTCTATCATCTAATTTTTTCTCATGGCTCTGCCTCTTTCTCTCTCTCTCTCCCTTTACTCGTTCTTCTTATTTTTGTTTTCTCTGTAACCTTTCTACATACAATATTCACATGTAATTGCAATAATTATTTACCGGTGTTAATAAATTAGAAACTGTTAATTTTTAACCTCTATTGTGCCATGCCTCTTTCTGCCAGGAAACATCAAGTTGGAGTGGTTTGAATACAGTGCTTTTGTGTGGAGGGAGAAAGAGTTTTTTACACTCTGTTCTCTCACGTTTTACAGTAGCATTACATTAAACACATACTTATTACCACAAAAGAGTTGAGAATCTGGGACATAGTGCTTGGCCTAGCACTATTTAAAACTTTATGAACTATACATCGAGCCGTTATTTTCTAAAACTGCCTAGCAATGTGTAATCTCTCTTTATGCACATATTTGGTCTATGGTAGGACAACACAAAACCCAAAAGAACACGTATATGGATCCCCTTGAGTAAGGTACCACCCTCACACACTACTCTCCAGACGCCATTCATGGCTGCTCACTGCTCACAAAGGGTGATGGGTTAAATGCATTGTGTATCAAAATGACAAAAACATTCACTTTCACTTGTTGTGAGACAGCACTTGCTGTAACACCACTGTAGAGTATCACAGAGGCGCCATCGTGTTTCTTCCATTCATCCAAGCCAACGCTGAGCGTGTCCTAGTTCAGTCAGACATCATCATTCAGGGAGGAATACAGACTTGTCCTAATATTTAAAACAGCCGCTGCGACATGCACCTGAGGTGCAGCACTTCCCACGTCCCCCGCTTCCCCGACTCTCACTGCAGAGGCACCGACATAGACCTCGTCAAGAAAAATGCTCCCTTCTGAAAGTTACATCAAATTATGCAATTGTAATTAGCATGCCTGATTTGATTAGGGGTTCCCTGTCTTAGCCTGATTGAAATCAAAGAAAAGGCTCAAGGGAAATTGGCAGTACAGTTTCGTACAGCAGCTGATAGAGAAGAGGGGTGTGACAAGTAACCTGAAAGCACAAGATGTGGTATGGATGTTATTAAAAAATGTGAAAAACAGAAAAATGCATGATTGTCCTTTAATGCTTGAGTTGCATTTGTATTATGATTCACTGAACAAGTACTTTATGTTAGTGATTGGGACTCATCAAGCTTTCTGTATCAGAATATCACAGTTCTCCACCTATATATAATACAAGCAACGCTCAGTCACACGGAATGTCAACCTTTGGAAGGCGGGAGGAAACTGAAGAGCCCAGAGGAAACACACACCAACATGGTGTCAGGAGAGACTGCAGCTGGTCTCAACACCGGTGGCCAATCCTGATGGTGCATATAGACCGCAGAATTCAGCCCCTTCCAAAGGGACGACATTTTCGTGGACGCTGAGCATGAACTTCAGGTTCTGTTTGGTATTTTTGAGCTCTGGCAATCGCCACACGCCTGCGGGCAAGTTTATGTTCTTTCATTAAGGTAATTTGTTTTCGGCCACTGCGCCATTGTTAATTTGTATTTATGTATTGTTTGTTATAATAAACCCCTTCCCAGCATGTCAGACCTCTGCGCTTCCTTCCCCCGTAAGTCCGTAGTCGTGACACATGGGAAGAGAACGAATATTCCACACGCACAAAGCGGAGGTGTGACGCCCCGGCCACATCACGCCAGCCTTACCAAACACATTAAAACAAATATTCCACATTTAAAGGTAAAATGTCTATAAATGTACTGTTGTGTTAAGGTAGCATGTCTAAATAGGTTATAGTGAGTACTAGTCCCAGGGCGTCAGATAGTGAAAAAGTTTATTATTATAAAAGGGGTACGTGTGGGCCCTGTCTCCACACGTCCCCTCTGACATGTCTTGTGTCACCGGAGCCTCCGGCGACTGTTCCAGGCACCCCAGGCTGATGCCTTCTCGGCACGTGCAGCCCCTCTCACTGCACGCCCCTGGTGCCAAGGGGGGGGCATTGCCGGACTATCCGGCTAGCCCCTTCTGCGTCCGTTGGGACAAGCAGGCCCTCTTCCTGCCTGTCCCAGCTGGGTCCTCATGCCTACCAGGGGGCTATATGGCGATCCACCCCTCTGGAGGCGGACACAGGCCCAGGCGCCATCGCTTCCCCACCTACCCTCCCCTCAGGAGGAGCTCCCAACCCGAACTGCACCCCCCCAAAAATTATTTGGGGGAGCACCCCCCCGGCTGGACATAGGGGTACCTTGGGGCTTGTCCACCTTGCCTTGGACCAGCACATTTGGGTCAGGAACCTCCTCCCTGGGGTTCGGCTCCGCGGCTGGGTCGCCATCTGGTGGACACAAAGAGGGGACCCAGACAGACACGTGAGGATGGTGGTGATCTCATCAGTGTCTGCTGCCCCACTGAAGGATCCCGGGGCCATTGGGCTGTCCCACACAGGGCTGGGCACGTAGCTGGAGATGGTGGTGGGTGTGTGGCGTGGAGGCGGGTGGACGTCTTCTCCAGCAGGCGGGGGCGCTGGTGCTGCGCTGCCATTTCGCTGGGGCACGTCCGGGCAGAGGGAAGGCGGGTCGGCGACCGGAGCCGGGAAGGCGTTCTCCCCGCAAGGCAGTACCGGCAGCGCAGTTGCTGGCTGGCAACCTCCCGTCGCCCTCTTCCACCAGCTGTCCCCACACTGCTGGGAGGGACGTGGGTCTCCACGGACCTTGTGACGATCTGGGACGGGCACACTGTCTTCGTCACTTTCGTCGTCGTCTGTGTCGCGACGATCTCGGACGCATGCAATGGGCGGAGCCATCCTGGCACCGACTGGCCAAAGAAAATCCACGTCGTCGCCGCTTTCTTCATCCGTGTCCTCCCACCTGTGACTCCGAGGGTCGTCCACCCTGCGGACATCCTGGACCCATGGTGCGATCAGTTCCCATGGGCAGTACTCTGGCCATTCGGGCTGGAGCCTGCCCACCTCCTCGCTGGAGGAACGCCGCTGTGGTCGTCTCTCACCCCCCCGGAACTGACGTGGGTCCCCACGGACCTCGCGACGATCGTGGACGGGCGCAATGGGTGGAGCCCAACTCGCGTCTCCCGTGCTCTCGTCGTTGTCATTGTCCGTGTCGTCCCAGTCCACGCGGAGCCTGGCCGGCAGAGCGCAGAGTTCCTGGCTCGACATGCCGAAGATCGTGGGGGTCGCATCCTCTGCGCTCGCTGCCCACGTCACTTCCAACGTCTTTGCTCCGCCCACTCACCCACCGACGCTTCGGGGTTTCGCGGAGTTTCCCGGGGGTGACGTCATCACGCGCCGCCGCGTACCACGGCTTATCAGGGAGAAACCGCTCCACCAGAACAGGCGGCCGGGCTGCGTCCTTCGCGGGGTTCCTTCTCTTCTGCTTTTTTCCTCTGTGCTTTTGTCTGGAGGGACGGCATTCTGTCACGACTACGGACTTACGGGAGAAGGAAGCGCAGAGGTCTGACATGTTGGGAAGGGGTTTTATTACACATAAACAATAAACACAAATAAAGAATAGCGCGGTGGCCAAGAACGGGAAATAAAAGGGATAAAACTAAAACTAACCCGTAGGCGTGTGGCGATTGCCAGAAATGAAAATACACATTCACATACTATACTTGCACTAACGTCCACGAAAATGCCGTCCCTTCTGAAGGGGCGGAAAACTAGGGTATGTAAGCGCTGTCAGGATTGGCCACCGGTGATTAGAACAGCTGCAGTCAATCCGGACAGAGACAGAGTAACGGAACCAATAATTTGCATAATTTTTCTTTTCTTAAACCTCAAAATGAGTCCCACTGACCAGAACACCACACAGTGGTTAATTAACAAAACACACACACAACAATATTTAATATTTAACTTAAATAACATGTGTAAGCAACCTAAAAATGACCACGGACAACATGCAGACATCCAGCCCATGACTGATCAGTCCAGATACTGGGTTTAGTCGTAATCTGAAACAAATGCAAAATTGAAAAGTTATTAATGTTATTAAAAGTTACGATGTTTTTTTCTGTGTATATGTAACTCAAAGCTGATTTTACTTATAACCATGCTTAGTCTTTTTTTTATTTATTGATTCTGGGGGAAAAGGTTTTCTGTTTCCTGCCTGATTTTCAGTAGGGTTCAAGTAGTTAGGCTTTTGTAAGAATGCATTTGGCCAATGGCCCAAATTTCCCACAAATATGGCTTCATATGCAGCACTTTTCACGGGTGTTCATTTGGATGCCACTTACAGATCTCAGCTCATCAGCACCAGTAACTGAACACAACAGTTTTCCCAGAAGCAATAAAGTCAAAGATCTACCGTCTGCAAAACATCTTCGTGAAACGAAACTGGCGCCAGCACAGGACGACAGGCTTTCCTCTCTGAGGTTCCCTTCTTCTGGGCTCTTTATGGGTTTCAGACAGGAAATTTTCCTGAGGGTAAATTGGACTAAAAACATTAAAAAAATGTTGTGGTCAAATCATGTGGGTTTTTCAATGGCCAATAATGATATTTGCATAGCAGCTTTATAATGTTTATCTAATACTTAAGATTTATTTTGCCCTGATGTTGCCCTGATAACTTGATATTAACGTGTCATAATGAATTTGTTCATTTGTAGAAATATCTGTACAGGATTCTTCATAAAAAAACTAGTTTTGTACAAGGAAGGGGTGTGATGACTTTTACAAAGAATGCTGATGCCACTCTCTAGGAAAAAATAAAAGCTATGGTTGTGTGTATAATTCTTCTGTTCTGTTCTGTTGTGGAAAAAATGAAAATAAAAAGTAGGTTTTGGCCAGGCTGGCAGCTCAGGTTGAGTGGATTGGTTCAAGCATGGCGACTGTACCATCGGACTGGGCGTAGCCAGGGCCGCTCGTGTACTCCTAATTAAAGTTTGTCCCTCTCAGCGCTGTAATCACGCTCTTTAATCTCCTCTCGAATCGCCCCTGACAGTAGCTGCCGGGCAGACGTCAGGCGTGTTAGTTTAAGGCCTCTGATTTATCAAACCGACCACTAGTGGCACTTCCGCAATTTCCCCCGAGGCGATCCTTCAGAGGAGTTGTCAGCTCCAATCCGGCGTCCCTCCCCCTGACGTCCTGGCCTGCTCTCAGACACTTCAAAACCGCCGCGGTCAATATGGGGGCACTTAACCCACGTGCACCGCGGCGGCGGCCATCACAGGCTCCCGCGATCACAGCAGCACCTCCCCACACTTTCTTTTAATGGCATAAATATTACAACTAATGGACGTTTCAGAATTCATTTCTAGGCAAGCATGACTTCATTAGGTGCCTTCCCACAGGTACCTGCTGAGATTAGAAACCCCAACGGCTGTCAGCCGAGGCTAACGCGGCGCACAAAGACGGCGCTAATTACGAGCAGTCGCAGCAGTGGATGTCTTCAGTGTTCGCGGCCCTTTCTCTTCGCGTACGAGGATTTTTATTCCACTTGTTATTAAGAACACGCGGTGCGTTTAGGCATGAGGGAGTGGAATGACAAACCCGACCTTGATAGCGAATCTTATTAGCCGCACTGCACGGCCTTTTGGAAGAATAAGGCCCGAGAGAGCCGGGTGGCACGCCACGTCTGCCAGTATGGTACAAAGCTTGCCGCATTTTTGCACAAGCAATTCGAGATTCCTAACACGATCAGTCGTAATAATTACATGCACCTCAAAGCACGAATAAGTTAGCAGGGAATTACGCTGATTTTGTGATACGGCGCCACGATAACTGTCACGCAATCTTAACGACAGTGGAAGTCAAAGCGTTCTCTTAGCGAACGATTAATCATAAATGGGTGGCACGCTGTAAAAGGCTAAAAATAGGTTCCCTGCCCGGGCGATCAGCGATCCAATGGCATCAATTAAGAAAGAGGTCTGATCCAGCAGGTGGAGTTATTTATGTAGACCCCAGATCCTCGTTGGTTTGGGACGCCGCGAGAGGAGAGGAAAGGAAGGCTTTTCTAATGGGGCACGCGCTGGATGTCACAGGGAGCGGGGGAGCGCCTCCACCCGAATGTGGCTAATTAGGGAGGCTGTGTGATTTTTTAAAAAAGCCCTGATGGCCACGCTCTGTGGAGAGAAAGGAGAAAAAAACAAAAGCAGGAGGTAAAAGAGAAAGACGAAGCCACCCCTTCGTGACAGGAATCATATCAGTTGTCAGCTAGGAGACCGTGGACCTACTTAATCAGGTTGGCTCCGAATGGAGGTATACATCACGGATTTGTTCTTTTGAAATAACAAGACCGGTGCCTTCTGAGGCACCAGTACGATTGTCTGCCGTCACAATAGTTTTTCATTGTGTTCAAGGGGAAATCAGAATACACTGTGCTGAACATTTTAGGGAATCAGTAATGACTAAACAGCACATATTTTATTCCCTTCAGAATGACTAGAAAATTCCATTATCAGATCTTCATATGTGCAGTCTCCTCGTAGGGCCAGAACTAGGATATAGAATAGTTTTATTTGAGGTTGATTCAAAGTCTGTTAAAGTTTTGTGTTTTGTACCATTTTAGAAAGTAATAGGACATCATTTTTCAGGTCATGAATTTTCTTGATTAGCCCTTTAAACTTCCAAATGAAAGATGAATGAAGTTTAGAGCTATTTCAAGATATAGATCAGTACACAAAAACACATTAATCAATGGTAGTTTTCTCCCACAAGAAAAAAATTCACACCACTCAGGCTCAGAATTGCATTTAGTGAATAATAATTGGCAATGCTCATGCAAATATTTTTGTTTTATAATGGGGACCAAAATTGAGCACTATTCCTACCAGACAGTTATTTTAAGAAAAAAAAAATCAGCTCTTGTGTAGTTCAGAGGTTTTGTTCTAAATCCAAAAACTACATTTTGTGGTTCAGTCTCAAGATTAGATTTCCTTCTAAATAATATAATCAGATTGAGGCATTCACTCTAGACGCTGCACCGCTTTTACATGGAAAAACCACCTTAGGTCTAGTGCCCCTGCTGGCTAGCTGCAGTTTTCCTTTTCCTTTTCCCGGTTTGTTGTCTTGTTCATACAACATTCTCTGAGAATACTTTATTACCCTTGAAAATAAAATGATTGATAGCCTAAGCTGGGAAGAAAGTTGCAGCTATGATATTCAGGGATATTCAATTAATTTCTGTAGAATGGTAGGGATTGCAGTGTCAATGTTTTTATCACTTTTACCACAAGTCAAATTATTGGAATGTGTCATGCTTCTTATATAGATGTGTCATGCTTCTAAATTGTATTCATATAATAGTATAGTCATCTAATATATATATATATAGTAATATAGTCATTATATAGTCATATAATGAAAGTATTTTATTATATTATATTATATATTATAATACGTTATTGTAATATATTGAAAAAATTACTGACCTGTAGCTGTCCAGTGGTGGCAGAGCAGTTGTGGCCTGTCACGTAAGGAAATCCTGAACTGCCAAGGTGCGTCCCCACACACTGCTCCCCGGGCACCTGTCATGGCTGCCCACTGCTCACCAAGGGTGATGGTTAAAAGCGGAGGACACATTTCGTTGTGTCACCGTGTGCTGTGCTGCAGTGTGTCACAATGACAATCACTTCACTTTCACTTCCAGTAACTGCTGGTGTACAGTCAGCAGAAGTCAACATTTATTTTCTTTCACAGAGAAGTGAAATATAGTTAGGGTCATTATCTACAGCTTTTATTTATTTATTTACCTTAAAAAAGGAGTACATTAGGGCGGAATTTGATTAGCCTTTGCCTTTGGCTGTGCTGCAGTATGTGGAACCACATCATTAAACTCTGCCTGGCACAATTGGATTTTAAAAGCAGCCATTACCAGAGGTTTTCATCCAAATCAAGGGACGGTTCCTTCTGGTATCTTTCATAATCTCATGAACGGGGGAAACGTATAGTATCTGAGTAGTGCTCCATAATAGCTTTCTGTGTAATACTCCACTTTTTTCTTCCTAGGTTCTGCCAACGCCTTGTCATTGGAAATTCGTTTACACCTAACATCCAATGATTTGGAAGCCGCTATGAGTTCAAAACAACTACGAGGCAATCTAAAAAGTACATGCTCTTCAAAATACCTCTCAGACTTTCTACATCTAATTCTGCCCCTGCTTGTCATCCGGTTATTGTTCCCGCTGAAATTTAAATTACTTCTCCTTTCAAGACGAGACAACACGGTTTCAGCTCTTCCAGAGGCAAGGAACACTCTAACTGACGGGAGAGAACAGAAATGAGAGTGTCATCAATTTATTGAACATCCCAGTCCTGGAATATAACAAGAGCAGGGATGCAGCAGTCCATTACTCCGTAACACGATACTGTACACTGGGGCTCTCCGCTTTATGGGCCCATGCAGCAGATTTAGAATCAATGACTTAATTCATTTGCGTTCTACAGTCCGCCTCTCCCAGGAACAGCAGAGGGTTAATCTACCATGGACCAATGTGGAAACCTAATGCTTACTTCACGACTTACTTTTTTTATTACCACAATATATAATTCACGATTGCTATCACTTAATAAAGCATAAAAATGAATATGAGATCATTGTATCATTTTGTATGCCAGTGTCTTCCATTGGCAATGATCTGTGTTAATGCAATTTTCTGTGCAGATTACTTCATTTTGATTTATGAGATTTATGATGTTCACTTTCAGTAAGAAATGTGTGGATCTTGCATGCATTCCTCTGTGATGCCAATTTATCACTCGTAATCAGATTTACTCAAAGCACTTAAGCATAGATACAAAAATTTGGCAATGAATGAAAACTAATCCATGGTAATCCAAAGCACAAAAAAAAAATCCTGAAGTGACTGACATGTTCTGTTAGGACTGACTGAGATGTAGTGATAAGATCAGGTACGAGGCTTCTGGTTTTCAATTACGAGATACCGTGTCATACTTCGGTTGAGTGACAGGGTTAAGGAACGCAATTAAATCGAACAGAACTTCGATAATTGTTAGCAGTTTGGATTTGGATTCTATCCAAATACCCATGAATGGCATTAACCCTAACCCACAATACAGCAACTGGAGTGCTGTTAATTAAACCTTTAATGGGCCTTCTGCGCAACATGCCTTTCATGTATCCTGGCTGATGGAACGATGGGACTTGAGACATGAAAGTTTCAAAGTAATTTGAGTGCTGAGATGCTTGACATTGACAAAGTAAAAAAAAAAAAAGCAAACATCCACGTTGCTGTCACTCAACCTCTCCTCTCAAAATTGAAATTTCATTATTCCAGGAAAATGAATTTGTCTATAAGTACCTTATACCAGGCCGGGCAAAACCGCATTCTCTTGTTTAATCAGTGTGTCAGTGCCGCAGAACGCAGCAGAATGAAATCCAGAGCTCAAATTTATTTAAAGGGATTTGGCGAAGATCGGGAACGTGGCAGCCATCTTTCACCCCCCATCCCTCCCATGCATCAAAGACAACACAGAGATTGCATTTCATGATCAATGCGGCCATGATGAAGTTGCCTCTCTCTTACGCTACCAACCATGAGCTGAGCTGATAGTGATGCCCTGTAAATCATCCCCAGTTACATTTAAAAGCCCTGCTGTGCCAAGGCAAAAATTAAAGTGACGCTGCAGAAGCACTGGTCGGCTGGCAGCCAGTGTGGCGCTGTCTGTCCACCGTAGATTACTAATATCTTGGCTCCGTTACAGGAAGAGCCTGATTCTTTTTTTTTTTTTTTTTGCAGAATTATGGTTATGACTGCAACGATCGAAGAAAAAGTGACCAGTTATTGGTGACAAATGCAATTTGTTTTCCGGCCACTGCTTTTCACCTGCACGCCAACAGGGGGCAGTATAATCTACAGAAAGCCAAGTCCCATTCACACGGGAAAAAGGCATCTGGCTGAAACGTTCATTTCTGTGCGGAATGACAAATAGCAAACGACGACGGCATGTACAATTAAGCTTCAGATGGGAAAACTGGGCCTCGGATAAAAATCAATAGCGAGCAAAATTAGTTGGGCTTGAGCTGCTTCTTATCAAATGTCTGCACAGGGCAGCGCTGGTTGGAAACTCGTTGCTTATTCGAAATGATTATTTTATGTGCTCAAATATTCATTACATTTTTATATTTTTTTGGGCGTATGCGTATTCCGTTCAGATTTATTTATTTTTTTTTCCGGCCGTCTGAGGGCTGTCGCTTTCCCTGCAAGTCAGTTTTGCCAGATCTCAAGTCTGGCAGCGGTGTATACAGTGTAGGCCCAGTTTTGGAGGAAATGCTCAGGTGTGCATGTTTTGCGCCGGGATTCTGTGTGCCGGGGAGAACTGGTTGTTGTTGACCAGTAATCTCTCAGCGCCCGATCAATTTGTGGAACCCTCGGTGATGTCTCCTGACAGCCCTGGCTCCAAAGCCGCTTGGAAGTGCTGTGAAGGCAAAGCCTGTTACTGCGAAGCCGCATATCAGTCGCTGCAGTGCTGAGGGGAGCCTTATCTTTTTTGCGAGGCTCAGGCCCCCGACTTTCTTCTCCGGGAAGTTTTCACGGCGGCTGTCTGTGCGGCCAGCGTCACCTCGTTACTCGCTTATTGATGGGAACTTATTGACGGGCAGCGCTGAAGGCTTGGATGTAATTATCAAGGTTCCAGGCCGACAAGGCCCAAAAAATTGATTCGGAATCCATTCATCGACAGGGGATAATGAGAGATTTGATCATGATTTGAATCCGAAGGACTGTCCTGGGAGATGGTGGCGAACCATCTGCAGAGCAGAAGTCGATGTACGCGGCTACGGGTGACATCAGAGCTCAAACTATTGGTCGTGAGTGGCGGCGAACGCTTTTGGGACCCTCGTCCTTGAAGCTGCTGTGCCTTGACCTGTCACATCTCCACATGTCTGAGACCACAGCGGATCTCCTGGGGCCACTGACAATTTTGACATTAGCACCCGATGGCTGTCACCACATGCAGTCACGCACATGATAATGAAGGGGCGGCAAACAAAAGACCATCGCTGGCGCGGGGGACATATGCCACGGGGGCAAGAGGGCGCGGCCGCAGGCTTCGCGTGTGTGCGCTGGTCACCACGTTCAACTGGCCTGTGTCCGAGCGGCCCGGTCACAGCGCGCGTCGCCGTGTCATTTCCTGCGGTCCCCATCCCCCCTCGCAGCGGCGGCTTGTAATTCCTGCGAGGCGTCCAGACGGCCCGGCCACGACTCCCGCGCCAGCACAGTCAGGTCCGAAGCGCGGCGACACGTTTCCCTCACTTCCTGCCATTTGGCCATCGCGGTTACGTAACTGAACCCGCTACCGGGGTGTGCGGAGCAAACCGGCCGCATTTACTCCCATGATGCACAGCCATTACCTGAGACAATACAGACAAGGATAGGTCTTTTCAGGAGAAAAAAAAAAACGTTTTCTTGCCAGTGCCACGTTTTTTTTTTTTTTTCTTGGTTGACAGGAACCGAAGAATTTTGCTCATGTGTGTCCCCAGCCATAATTTCTAATGACATGCTTTTTGCTTGCAGGGTCTGTCTCCCTTCAGCCTGGGAGCAGGGGCTGGTAATAGCAACCACATTATTCTGCAGCATGACGAAGCGGTTATGACATGCTAGCTAATGTGGCCGCGCTTTCCTGTGAAGTGCTGATGACAGGGGCTGCTTCTCTGTCATCGCGGAGGATCCAACGGTCAGTCATGCCTCGCCGGCAAAAGCTGCTTGCACACTGCAACCCCAGCGAATTAATAAAGCAGGGCATTGAGGGTTTCGGAAGTTTTTCGCCTTGCAGTTTCTTCCACACTCGCACTTTTATTATGCTTATTAATATATACACATATTCATAGTATACCAAACTGGAAATAGTAACGTCCAGGGCCCTGATGTAAATGCAGCGTATTGCACCAGAAAGGACTGCTTGCTAGTAATCTGTATCTTGGAGAGGAAAACGGACTAACTACAGTCCCAGGGCTTTGGGTTGGGTTGTAATTTTCTCTGACATCCAGAAGACAAACGTTAAAGATATTTTAATTGTTAGGATGCCATAATGATGATTGACACTGCATCCTCATTCTTGACTGATTACATCCCCTCCTGTCAAATACGTCACATTCGATAACCCTTCCGATGTCAGCGGACATCACAAAAGCAATCTCTTTTATAGTCACCTTGCGACCATAGTCACCTTGGGACCATGCCTAATTCCAGCATTCTGGAACACAATGGGTGGTAGTGGCCTAGTGAATAACACACTCACCTATGAACCAGAAGACCCAGGTTCAAACCCCACTTACTACCCTTGTGTCCCTGAGCAAGACACTTAACCTTAAGTTGCTCCGGGGGGGGGACTGTCCCTGTAACTACTGATCGTAAGTCGCTCTGGATAAGGGTGTCTGGTAAATGCTGTGAATGTAAATGTAAACACAAACACCTCCAGTGCATTTTGTCTGAAATATCCCCTTCACTGTCAAATACGGCTGTGGAAAATTAACAGTAAGAGGCGGCATCAGACAGGACAGCCTAATGACTGGGTGAGCAGCTTGTGATTAGCAGTTTTATATGATGAACAGCTCACTGTGTCGACTGCGGTGTTTAGTGGGGTTAATTAATGGCATGACTATCATTGTTATGCAAATTGACCTAGTTGAAAACAACGATTTTTGCTTTAGAAAGTAATCTCAAAAGTAAGGCTCAAAATCTGCAGGGTAGGTTGCTGTGAATACAACTTGTTTAGGGTGCACTGCATTCTGTGGTTATGACTGCCACCTCTGTCCCATTCACAATGTTCAATATAATATTTCATTATGATTTTTGCTCACTCTATCAAGAAATATATTATAATCGTACTATAAGCATATGGTCTTAACAACAAACATCAATTGATAGTGGCCCTGCAGGGCCCATTGTGCCTATTCTGGCACCCATTTATATTACAATTATGAAAATAAAGTGATTGTCATGATGCACAGCAAGCCCAGTACACAGTGACACACAATGAAATGTGTCCTCTACAATTAGCCCATTGTCCTTAGGGAGCAGTGGGCAGCCATGAAAGGTGCCCGGGGAGCAGTGTGTGGAGACGGTACCTTGATCAAGGGGACCTCAGTTGCACCTTGGCGGGTCAGGACTTGAATCTGCAACCCTTAAGTTATAAGTCTGCTTCCTTACCTGCAAGGCCATCCCTGCTCACAGTACTACATGACAGTACTACCTTCCCAAGCTTTTCCATATAGAGGATTTGTCTTCAAGGGTTAAATTGACACACTATGTACTCTCATAAAAAAAAAAAAGGAGCAGTGGTGGCCTAGCGGCTAAGGAAGCAGCCCCGTAATCAGAAGGTTGCTGGTTCAAATCCCGATCCGCCAAGGTGCCACTGAGGTGCCACTGAGCAAAGCACCGTCCCCACACACATTTCGTTGTTTGCACCGTGTGCTGTGCTGCAGTGTATCACAATGACAATCACTTGACTCTCACTTTTGCTTGTATAGTGACAATAAAGACATCTATCTATATATGTTTGCAGTATCCTGAAAAATCTTCTGTGGCATTTTTCCCCCTTCAGGACAGAGGGTCAGCTTTTACGACAATCTTGGAAAATCTAGAACATATGTCTATGACTTCCGTAGTATAGAGAACTGAACTCACTTGGTGTTCCTGAGTAGTAAGTCGTTATTGCATAGAGAGAATTACGCTTTAGTGCGTTACACAAGCAGAGTGTCACTTTCATTCCCAGGACACTCATTACCTCAGTGCATGCACAATTATGTGGTGAATGCAAAATTTCCAGCCTAAGAAATACTCTTGTGTCCTGTTACAATGGAAAATATCAGGCAAGAACTTTTCAATTACAATAAAATATTTTCTCTCCCCCTGCACACTACTCATATTAGAAATAAAGGATTGCATGGATTGACATTTGACTGTAATTCTCAGAGTCCTGATTCAGGGTTTTTATTGCTGACCGAAGAATCCCAGGAGCACTTTATGAAAAAAACAACACAGTCAATATTGGGGATAAATCTGATAAATTTTGCCACCAAAGGCCTTTAGAGATCCGCGGGGAAAAAAAAGTAATTGCCTTAGAGAACACCTTTCTGTGTCCTATTGAGCAACATGTTTTTCCTCCCAACTCCAGGCCTTTGTCTGATGTGAAAAATTGAGATGATTCGCTGTCTGAGGGTGCCCTTTACTTGGCTTTGTCTCTCCTTGTGCTTATTTCAGCATAGAAGCAGCTGGTACACTAAATATCACATTCTAAATTTGACTTTACAGTCAACGGGTCTTGCTTACATTGCAGAAAGGGTGACTCATTCAGAAGCATATGGAAATACTTTTATTTATATATATTTACTGAATAGTTATTACTGATCGCTATAGTGATCTCTCTCTTATATATATTATAATTTCTTGCATATGAAAAAAGAAAGATGCAATTCATACGAACCCGTACATATAACCGGATCCTGTAGCTTGGTTCTCCCACTAATGAGTATGTCAGGTTTAATTATTGTGCCCTATTTCAGGTTTGATTACCTCTGTGACCTTGGGAAGGACAATGAAGCATGCACACATGGGCTTTAAGTTCCAACCACTGGGTTCTGGAACTCTTCTCCTTTTTTGATCCTCCTCACTCCTGCGGCAGCACAATGATGCCATTTAAACCCATTCAGCATCACATTTTAGAAAATGTTCAAGGCCTGTAACAAGTGCCTCTGCAATGCTGGCTGCAAGGCACTTAAAGGTGTGCCTGAATCCCTAAAGGAGTCCTTTCCATTAAGTCTCAAATTCATTAAATTATAAATTCATTAAATTATAAATTCTATAACCGCCATACAAACCATACAATAAAATAAATGACAAACATTACAATTTTCACTGTGGGTGTTTCTACCACCTCCATACAATGGATTGCAAAACCTTTCTGCACCTTCTATGTGACCTATAACCCATACAATACAAGTAAAAAACAAACAGTTAAAAAAAAACTCTAAACTGTGTGCATAAGTTTGCACACCATTAAATTAATACTTTGTATTAATTTAACACCTTTTGAATTAATTGCAACATTCAGTCTTTACATTTGCCATTAATTAACAAGACAGATTAAACAGTTCAGCTGTACTAGTAGAATTTTCCTCACATTTACTCAGTTCATGCTTCAGCAAAAGCCATGGTTCACAGACAGGTTACAAAGCATCAAAGGGATTATGAAATAATTGTTTTAAATTATTCTCATAAGTTTGTACATTTTATGTGTCAACTGCCTCAGTCCTTCACAATTTTATAAAGGAAAATTTTATTTAGGAAAGGAAAACTTTCTTTTTTATTTTAATCCAACCCCATCTATCAATATCTGCATTATAAGCATATTACATGGTAAATAGCCTCAACCCAGATGTGATCCTTGCCACCAGAGATGACAGGCAACTGCTGTCGCATAGTGACCCAATGCTCAGCAAAGTGTCATTGTAGCATCACTATGCAAAACGCGTGCCGCCCGCTGACAAAAGCCTCTCATCAGTGGTGGCCAAATCCTCCTTTTTTTATTGGCTCACGTTACACGTGTGTTATCTGAATTATGTGAGCTGGGATAACCTGCAAATGAGTGCAGATGAACCACCCCCTTTACTTACCTAAATTGGTATGGCTCCTGCTCGTTTAAACCAGCCCCTGAATAAAATGAGCCTTGATGAGTTCACTGCCTAATCCATTCACTGCCTAATTCTTTTGACACCTAACATTACATGCACATTTTAATAGGCAGTCAAGGTCCCAGCAGTGGCAAAAAAGACTGGATTTCTGTTCAACAATATGGACCTCCTAATGGACGTACTGGCTACAGAAGAGTTGTAAGCGATTGATGAACAGATCATTCATATTCCATTGAAACAGTAATATCTTTTACAGAAAACCAAGAACATGTCAACCAAGTAAATGTATCAAATGTCTTCAGGTTTAAAACTGGCATTGTAATTAAATCTAACTATTAAGGGGGAATAAAAATGGACTAAAATAAAATAACATTTTGTTATCAGCTTTTACAAAGATCTAGACAATGTTATCCCTCCCCGGTTGCAATCTAGCATTTCTTCCACCATTAATGGTGTTATCTCAGCAGGGCATCTACCTGCAGGAGGATGCACGGAAGATGAGCCTTGCTGCAGACATTCTCATCTTCCAGCTAAAACAGTCCCCCACAAAGAAACCAATCCCAGATGCCCTGTTGGCTCAGTTTTTTTCCAGTCCTACGGAAATATGAAACAGCCATTCTGTTTTGGATAACGTCTTTCAAGCCTGGTGTGGTATCTTCTCTTTGCTCCCTGCAGATTGTGGAATGCTCGAAAAACCATCGTCTGTGCCTGGAATCCTCTACAAATCCTCTGTAATTCTCCACTCAGCCAGGGAGCTGAAAAAAACCCTTCCATCGACCTTCAGTGCTTGCACTTCCTCCAAAGTGCTTCAGTTTTTAATTACAAATATAATCACCAGTTAGTAGGCATTAGAAGTCGGACTAAACCCTATGGATTTCCATCCTGTGTTCTGCTTAAATGTTTCATCCGTAATGGGCATTTCTTCATTGCAGCTGCAAAAGAGGATCTGTACTTTTTGCTTTTCTTAATGGACTGTTATTAAATGGTATCAAATGATAACGATTGTTTGATATGACACGATAAAAGGCTTAAAAGAGGACATTCTATTATACTAATAGTCAAAAGTTATAATAGAACACAACTGAAGACAGAGAACTATAAAAAAAAAACAACAGTGAAAAAAGCTTTTGCTCTGGACCACCTTAAGTTGGATAACAAGAATGATTTTCCAACAGTCCTCAAGGTTTATGCTGAACACTTTCTTATCATTCACTCATGTTAATGAGCATTTCATGAAGTGGCTTTTATTGATGACAATAGTGAACAAAAGCAGCTATGAAGGTAAAGTTCACAAAGTTTGCTGCTTTTTTTATTATGGTAATTTACATATACTATAGACTGTTATGAAGAGTCATCAAATGAAAATGAACTTGAAAAAAAACAAACATTTCCACTGCATTTCAGCCCTGCCACAAAAGGACCTGCTGAGATCATTTCAGTGGTCCTCTTGTTAACACAACTGAGAGTGTTTCAACAAGGCTGGAGATCATTCTGAACAGCTAGAGGAACGGCAGAAGGAGAATGAGCAAGCAGCAAAACCAGAACCAAGGGTACAACTTTTTCATCCTTCAGCCACAATGACACCCTGCCATCACAAATCTACACGATAGACCAGCAGCACAGCTGATCAACAAGAGTGAGCCTTATCACCGATAAAGTAGGAGCCTTCTATGCCTTAAAGTGTAATCATAGCTCAGACAGAGAACATGTTATGGATCGTATATTAGCATTGCAAAAGTCTGCCTCCGTGGCACTCGTGAAACCGAGCTGCAATATTAACATCATAGCCTCAACTGTACTTGATAATCTGATTGAGGTCGAATCTGGCACTCTAAAATTCATCAAGCTAGCTGTATGAATGAGTGTGAAAGAAACATTTCCTTTTTCATGTTGATGGTAATAGTAAAGGGTAAAGTCATTTTCTCTGACGAAGCCCCTTTCCAATTGTTTGGTGCATCTGGAAAAATTCTACCATCAGTCCTGTCTCGTGCCAACAGAAAAACAACCTGAAACCATTCATGTGACCATTTGTTCACTCATGCTGCTTCTCATTCAACGGAGTGTACTCACTCACAATTTTGCTAAGAAACCAGCCATGAATAAAGAATGGTACCAAAACATCCTCCAACAGAAACCTCTGCCAAACATCCAAAAACAGTTTGGTAAAGAACGATTCCTTTTCCTGCATGATGGAGCACAGTGCCATAAGGCCAAAGTGAGAACTAAGTGGCTTGGGGAACAAAACATTGAAATTTTGGGTCCATGGCCAGGAAACTCCCCGGACCTTAATCCAACTGAGAACTTGTGGTCAATCCTCAAGAGGCGGGTGGACAAACGAAACCCACACATCCTGACAAACTCCAAGCACTGATTATGAAGGAATGGGTCACCATGAGTCAGGATTGGAGTAACTGGCCCAGAAGTTGATTGACAGCATGCCAGGGTGATTTGCAGAGGTCTTGAAAATAAAGAGCCAACACTGCAAATATTGACTCTTTGCATAAACGTGATGATGTCAATAAAAGCCTTTGAAACTTCAGTCAGTATAGCACAGAAAGAACTAATAAAATACTAAATATGTTTCTTACATTGGAAAATGGCTCCATTTTACTCTCCGTAACTGCCACAGAGTGTGTGCATCCAAACTTTAGACTGCTAGTGTACATACATAATGAGAATTTTTCTACTCACATCTATTCAAGCCATGGAGTGCAACTGGAAGGAATATGGTCCAAATCCTGCCACAGACATAGCACCACTTTGATAAGCGTGCCAAAGCAGAAAATTCCACTTTCATTGCAAAGCTTCAGGTTTCAATTATTTCCCACAATATTCAGCACATCCTGAGGAATGCTGTAGCTCCCTCCTCTGTCAACAGCTGAGGTGAAAAGATGATTTTCTCTTTTCAAAACCTGGTGGTTATGTCCGCACATCACTGAAGTGCTGCAACATGCATTGCACCAATTAAGAGAAAATCTGCTCTGCCTAAAAACAATCCACTACAAAGACAGACATAATTCCTCTGGTGCTACCAGCATGTTCCTGTGAGTAAAAATAAGGTGAAGACTGTGGCCTTCATCAACCTGCAGTCTTCATCAGTCGTCTTGAAAATATGCTCAATTTTTTTAAAGAAAACTGCAGACACAACAATACATCAAAGGAGTCTGGCTGGAAATAAAGAGCTTCCTTCTGAACAATAGCATACATGCAAATGTATTAACGCAGCCATAAATATCACTTGGACTTAGTGTGATGGATTACTTCAGTGCATGTGTGAAAATGGCTGAATGGGGGCTTTTGTGGAAACAGTGTGCATCAATTACTTTGTTTTTGGGGTCCGTATTGATTACCACATCACTGGTTATTTAGCTGCTGGACGTGAATTAAAATTTGATATGCGGAGCCATAACATTATAAACACTGAGAGGTGAAGTGATTAGTGGGCCATGAGCGTTAGGTGTTGACCTGGCCTCCATTTTTTTTCTAATTCTTCAGCTCTCAGTCCAGGCATTCATCTGTGGAATGTGCCGGAAAGACATATTCTATCCATGACAGTTGCACCTCAAAACCTGCTGGACACTTTAATCGCTTGGTTATTTAGAAGGGGCCGAGGTGGCCTAGTGGTTAGCAAAGCACCGTCCCCACACACTTCTTCCCAGGGCGCCTGTCATGGCTGCCCAACGGTCACCAAGGGTGATGGTTAAAAGCAGCGGACACATTTCACTGTGTCGCCGTGTGCTGTGCTGCAGTGTTTCACAATGACAATCACTTCACTAAAAGTCAGGGCTGTTTTGGTAGCAAAAGGTGGTCATAAAGTTATGGCTGATAAACGTAGAATGATTTTATACCCATGCCATATTTTTTGTATCTTCCTGAACTTGAGTAAGGCTAAAGAGAGCTCTTACTTCAGCACTTTTTGAACACATGGCTGTCAAAAACAGTTTTATTCATCATTAATTCCCCAGCACTAGCAATCAGTCCCTGATATAAATATATTTCCAGCCCTGCACTGACACTGGTCAGCTATACATACTTTATCTTACATAAGGACATAATTATTAAATATGTGGAGTTGATTTGGACCCCCACAGTGGCCGTATTTTTTTTTATTTGCACCTTTGAAATTCAGTTTTCATACTTAGCCAAATGTTCTGTGCTCAAACACTCATCCTTTCACCAAAAGAAGCTTGTAGTTGGCAACATGCACCATGGATGTCCTCAAACAACAGTTAACTGTGATGCGTAACAGCCCCAAGCGAAATCCTACAGCTTATGTCATCCTTCAGAGAGGCTCTGTCTGTCAATGAGAGTAATCTCCTAACACCGAACGACTGTTACAGGCGCCACACGTTCCTGCTGCGACTTCCCTCCTGCAGAAAGGACGGGAGATTTAGCGGCCATGTCAAAAGAGCCAGTGCAGCAATGATGGAGATCTCTTTCATATCCCTCTGATCCGTGGAAGCGGACAGGTCATTCTGTCATCAGAACTCGGGACCGGCGTTTCCTCCCCGATCGGATGGTGTTCGGAGGGTTAATTCATGCCGCCAAAGCAGATGTCACCTGCTATTCCTAGCCAGTGGATCTGAAAGCAGCGGCCCTGCATAAAAATTTGGAGCGCTTCATTAATGCTATTCATGAGTGCTGGCATAAGAAGGAAAAGGTCTTTTTGTGAGGCTGTGATCAAGGCTTGGCTGATGTGGTTGCTGCATGCTCTACCCCGCTGCCTCCCGTTTCTTCTCTCTCTCTTTGGGGAACATTCAGAGTGCTAATGAGGGATGAAACCCAGAAGCTGAGTGTCTTGGACAGCCAGGCCCTCTCTTATGGTTTATGTGATCTAATTACCCAGCATCCTTAGCTCTGTTAAGTGCCAGGGCTCCAGGAGCATGAGGATGAGAGACATGGAGCAAGTCTGACGGGCTGCCCTCAATCATCATGATGTGATCCTTTATACTCTGCTTCTAACTCATTATATATGGTTCATTAGCAGACTTGATCCTGCATTCGGATTTATGAATTGGAAACAAACACAGTTTAATGATGCATGGCAAATATAAAAATATTAATTTATCATTCTTTGAATTTTTTAGAATATTTTAATTAATCTATTTTATGACATATATACACACACAAAGAGAGATAGATAGATAGATAAATAGATAGATAGATTAGGGTTATAAAGGCCGGATAGATAGATAGATTAGGGTTATATAGAGGGTTATAAAGGCCGGCTGCCTACCAAGAACTGGAAACCTTTTTCCATTGTTACTGCTCTTACTACCATTCATCTCCTCTACACCAATCTTGCTGGCAACCAGAACATCTCATCCGCCTTCGGGTTGTCTCCCTTCAAAGCGCACATGGGCCACGCCCCCTCCTGGTTCCCCCTCAACACTGCGGATGGTCCCGTCCCCTCAAGCAACACAACTCAGACCTCAGTCCAACTCAATCAACATATAACACAACTGCGCCGCACCTGGGACCTTGTTGACCAGGTCCTGGACCGAACAGCCAACATGATGCGACATCAAGCTATCATCCTCCATCCCCGGGACCAGGTGAACTCTCAAACGTGCCGCTGATGTGATCAAAGCAACAAGTTTATACACTGAATATACCCTTATTGTATGTTGCTTTTTAAATATTCTTAAAGATTGGCCAACAAGCCCAGACAGCCACTTCATTGACAGTGAATTAATATTCAAAAGGTTTGCATGTTAATGTTTGCTTTGAGTTTGTTTAGCTCATTAATTGCACAGAACCCTAGTGGCTGTGATCGGTGGGGTCTTTTCTGATGGCAGGTGTCGCTGACCTTTTCTTAGAAGAGAATTTTTAGAGCTTTTTTTCCTCTGTCTTTGTCTTTGGGTGGTGGAATAGAGGGCGCTTGTCTGTGGAGGGCTGTTGTCAGGGGAGAGCTGTCTTTGTCCGGCAGATATGGCCACCTGGTGGGACTGTGGCCCCGGCGCTGACACGGCTTTTTAATATTTCACCTCACGCAGAGCGAGCCATATGTCCCTTCCAACACCCCCCCTCATGAATTATGAATCCAAATGCACTTCTAATATTTGGAGCAGAGGAAAAAAATGCCAATAGCATTCCTGTGAGGGACAAGCGCTGGGCTGCAATTCACCCTGCTGCACTTGACATGGGGAGACACTCTATAACATCCTTGACATGAACAGTGGCAAAAATATAGGTTTCCCTATTAGTTCCCTTTCCATAATTTAAGAAATGTTCATGCGGACTAGACACAACAAGGATACATTTTTACATGTGACAATAGGCGCACCCAATCAGGAAATTTGGAACAAGCTCTGAACATGAAACTTTTTGAGCACCCCAAAAAGTCAAGATTAATTGCATTATTTAAAAAAAATACAGAGCTCTCGTAGATGCACTTGCATGATTCAGATAAGGACCTGATAAGTGGCGAATCACCTCTGTCTTCAGCATGTTAAGAAAATGTTATGTAGGTAGATATGATGTTAATAATGAGATTATACTAAATGTATAGATAACAGAACGTATTAAGGACAACCCATACATCTATTTATGTCCTGTTGTTGTATGTTTATAATGGGAAGATGTAACTTTATATTCCAATTTTGTATCAATGTTGATTCTTCAATAATTGACAATACCACCTAACTTTGTGTATGCATTGGATTACTGTAAAGCGTAAAATTAATAAAATGTTTTATCACCCATGTTGGTTATTTGCCATCACAAAAATATGCATCACAAAAAAAATAATCTAAGAACTATATAAATTTATATTTAAAAGATATGTTGTGCCATTTCTGTAAAGAGCAGCTCTAATATTATTTTCATCTCGTTGTGCATTCCCTGCATGATGCAGACAGTCTCTCGGACCGAGACGTCTGCCATATTGAATTGCTGTTAATAATTCACAACATAATTTTGCGTTATCCCCGAAAAGCGATACAAGAGTCAGAATATCCCATTTATCAATCTGCCATAACCTTTTATAAGCACGATGAATTGAAATCGTGGGCTTTGTCGGAGTTAAAAAGGCTTTGTAGGGCACATTTTGATGAAGAAAAAAGTGGCTGTGCAAAATGAATGCAAAATGATTTTTTTTTTTTTACAGTACATTACCCTGGCAGCTCGGGGCTAATTTTGTCATTTTCAGAGAAGAGAAAAGGCCCTGGTGCCTGTTGACCCTGTGCCTATGACTAAAGTCCAAGCAACCATGGGTAGGACAGGAGAGACTTTGTGTCTCTTTGGTTTGTTTTTTTCTTCCAGGTCACAGAACAGGCTAATTATACACAAGAGTGTTTCAGAGCAGATCCCATTTGGCAAAGAACTAAAGGTGATGCCCCCTCTTTTTTCCCCGACGCATATATCAACCTGCATCGAGATTTGCGGCAACCGCCTGACATGAACAATAGCCAGCGGGAGTAAACGAATCCAAACACATTGTGTCATTTCCTGAGCCGGCCTCTGACGCAGCCACGTGTTGTACCTGCAGCGTTTCATTTGTTGAACCGAGGCCTTTGTTGAATTGCAGGACAGGGATGGGGGTTTGCAGAGCAATGAGCCGCTCCTTAATCTGCGGCGACCTGAACGAGGCCCCGGTTCCCTTTCACAAGTCCGGCTACCAGGAACAGTGTGTAGCCCTGCTGCTTCCCCGCAGCCTGGCCTCGGTGCAGATAACGCAGCGATGCTGAAACATGACGCGTGCCGGGCCTGTTCACCAAGCGCCTGGCAGCCGGGCAGCTCGACAGCCAGGCAGCGAATGTGTCAAACACAAGCCCTCGTTAATACTTCACCAGCTTTTAACCAATCCCGTTCGGCCAAGCAAAGCTGTGCCAGTTTGGAATTTGTTAATGGCGACAGAAGCATTACTGTACCAAGCAGCTTTGAACCAAAAAAAACTTCAGGTATTTGTTACAGATGCTCCAAATCAATCTCTGATCTGCCAATATTCATCAGTTTGACCAGCGCTCTTTATGCAAATCATTTTGACCTGGCCTCCACAGTCACCTGAACGAGATGGTTTGGGGTGAGCTGGACCGCAGAGTGAAGACAAACGGGCCAACAAGTGCTAAACACCTCTGGGAACTCCTTCAAGACTGTTGGAGAACCATTTCAGGTGACGACCTCTTGAAGCTCATCGAGAGAATGCCAAGAGTGTGCAAAGCAGTAATCAGAGCAAAGAAACTAGAATATAAAACATGTTTTCACTTATTTCACCTTTTTTTGTTAAGTACATAACTCCACATGTGTTCATTCATAGTTTTGATGCCTTCAGTGAGAATCTACCAACGTAAATGCTCATGAAAATAAAGAAAACACATTGAATGAGAAGGTGTGTCCAAACTTTTGGCCTGAACTGTATTTATGAAATATACAATACTCTGACATATTATCATATTAAAGTGAAGTGAAGTGAATGTCCTTGTGATACACAGCAGCACAGCACACGGTGCACACAGTGAAATGTGTCCTCTGCATTTAACCCATCAACTCTTAGTGAGCAGTGGGCAGCCATGACAGGCGCCCGGGGAGCAGTGTGTGGGGACGGTGCTTTGCTCAGTGGCTCCTCAGTGGCACCTTGGCGGATCGGGAGTCGAACCGGCAACCTTCTGGTTATGGGGCCACTTCCTGCCCCATCTGCTACTTTTGCTACTATTACTTGCCCATCTTACTTGTTTAGTTGTCTCAACCTACATAATATTATGGGTCGGTGCACAATGTCCTTTTCATGTTTTTGTGTGGTGTGTTATTTCCATTTGACACAATGTGTCTTTTTTGCTCACAGTGAATCCCCGAAGCTTTGCAATCTTGTCTCTCTGTGTACTTGTATATGGTGAGATGACAATAAAGTAGACTTTGACAGACGGGTTCATGGCACAGCTGTGTGTTCAGTTTGAGGATATCCATGATGCTAGTATGATGTGAACAGACCTCTTGCCTGCGGTCTGATGGCCGCTTGCATGCTAGACAACAAATGCAGCTTTTCCTCAATCACCAAAGCAGAACGAAGCAGGACATTCTCAAACTCATAGATATTTATAAAGAACAATACTAACAATACTGTGACTGATATTGACTACTTCTGCGATCGGCACTGTACACAGAAATGCTATTACTATTATTTCTACAAAATCAGATTTTTATTGTAGCTGTAAATGCAGGGAATGCAGTTTTTTTTTCTTTTTAAAGTGAAGTGATTATCACATGTGATACACAGCAGCACAGCACACGGTGCACACAGTGAAATTTGTCCTCTGCATTTAACCCATCACCCTGAGTGAGCAGTGGGCAGCCATGACAGGCACCCGGGGAGCAGTGTGTGGGGACGGTGCTTTGCTCAGTGGCACCTCAGTGGTACCTTGGCAGATCGGGATTCGAACCGGCAACCTTCTGATTACAGGGCCGCTTCCTTAACCGCTAGTCCACCAGTGCCCCAGGCCACCACTGCATGTCTGTCTGCCTGTCTGACACACACACACATATATACTTTGTGCGTGTGTGTATACATATATATATTTTTTTTCTTTTTCAAGCCATATAACCATGTACTGTGAAGTTCAATTTATATAGACAGCACCAGTGCTGTGGCGAGAAAAAGGAATGGGCAGTGGCACAGGATGAATTGGTAGCCAGTCCTCAGAATAAAAAACCTGTCCTCTGTTTGAAAAGAATTTACACTGCGGCACAGCAATAGCCAGTCTCATACTGGAAGCGGCAAGAAATGATTGTTTCTTTGCGGCTGAAATAATGATCATGTCTCGAATCACAGAAGGGTTTCCTCTCTCCATTTAATAACCTGCCCAGGGTGCAATTGATTTACTCTGCAGACGTCTGAGCGGTTTCAGAAATAAATCCCAAAGTTTTACCTGAACTGGAGAAAGTGTTGACTTAGTAAAGCATGCACTTATTTTTGAGGCATTAGAAGTGAGTTTGCACTGACATAGCTTCAGATCGATATCATGTCCTCCAAGTGAACAGAGACCAAGGCCTTGGCTTCCACAGAAATAGGAACTGGGTCGGTGTAATGGCTGGCTTTGCATTTTCTTGAAATTGCTTTTAAATGAGACATCAGAAGGCCTGAATTTTTACAGGTCATTTTTTTTTTTACGGGTTACAGCCTCTCCATTGTCCTTGTGGGGGGTATTGATTGTTTCGAGTCGGGACTTAACGCAGCCACGCAGGACTTAACTTGGATCGCAAAAGAGAAGGGCTTTGCTTGCAAATTTTCACGTGCCATCTGTAAAGATAACACAAAAGCGACGGGGCATTACGCTGTCCACTGAGATTTGCACAGATGTTGCCACTGGTAAAGAAAGCATTACTGTTATGGAAGCCTCATGAAATATTTAAAAGGTCGGTCGGTCTACTCTGCCAGCGGTAGCAGGGAATTCAGTTGACAGAATGACCCGGTGCATCGTCCGTGGACATCGGGCTAATTCTACACGGCCGTGCCACATAGAGCTCCTTCAGACGCCCTGCAGAGTAGCTGATTCTCCAGACTCCCATCAGGATAAATAAACGCTTCCCTCCCCCTGCCCAGGAGCTTCCAGCACAAAATGGCACAGCAGTGGAGAGACTTCTACACTCCAAGACGCAGCATTGGCTTCCAATCGATTTTGAAAGCTTTCATGCTGGATTCTAAAGCTTTAAATGGGATGGGGTTGAGGTGCGGTACCTCGTAGAGATATTTAGAGAGTACACACCTACGAGATCTAGGTGGTCACTGGGGAGCAGTTTGCTGAAGGAGCATCCAGCTTGGAGCCACTGTGCTGCATCTTCCACACCATCTGCATTGTTTTTTAATTCCAGGTTCCCCAATGGTTTTATTGTGCATATTATGTATGCATTTTTAACATTTTGCATTTTTTACTTGTGTGCCTGTGTGACAGTCTTGGCTTATCGTTCTGTCTCATTCTTGAGAACGTTTCATAAAAAGGTTTTCTTTAAAACATAGCATTACAGATGCTTTTGATGGTCAAAACGTTGTGTCCCAATGGTACCATGAATTTAGTACGAAAAGCTTTTATATACACTACCAGTTAAGTTTGGATGCACCTACTCTGTGGCGGTTATGGAGACTAAGATGGGGGCCATTTTGAAGACTCCAATGCTAGAAACATATTTAGTATTTTCTGTATCAGTAGAAAGTGAAGTATATTTACTGAATCAGATTTTTCAGAGTCGCCTCTTTTTACCATCATCACTGCTTATTATTTCCCTATTATCATCTTCAAAAGCTGTTTCATGAGATGCTCATTAACATGAGTGATTCATAAGAAAGTGTTCTGCATAAACCTAGAGGACTGCTGGAGAACCATGGAGAGATTTTTTTGGTTTGTGACATGTTACCTTTGTTTTTAACACATAACCACATGTGTAGACATGAGGCAGTAATTCCTTTTTATTAATTTAGTTTCTTTTTATCTCTTATTTATTATCTATGCAATATTTCATTTTTGTAAAGTTCTTTGTGTTTGTAATTACCAGTATGTATGAATCACACTCAGCCTGCCTTACCTTTTTTTTACTCTAGTAATGTGGACAAAACTATATATTTTATTTTAAATATTTGTATAGATGGGTGTTGACACTTTAGGGTTTATTTTCTGCTATTTAGAAAGCAGAGATCAGTGCCCTCTGCCCTCTGAAAGGTTACAGCAACGTGTTCTGCTTTTTCATTGGCCAAACTCCATCAGCACTTCCTCCAACCTGTTTATAGCATCACAGATAAACACCTGTTCTTTGTGTGGCTTTAAATAGAGAGCATTTATGAGCAGAACATCTCTGTGATCCTCATGGGCTGCCGTTTCTCAACAAAACCCTTCTTCAGCTCTCCATCTCTGGAGAAATGACATTGTCCCCATCGATTCCTCATTCTCCATTACACAGTCCTCACTGTGGTTATTCTTAACGCATGATAGATTTAGCCCACAACACAATCTGTTTTCTTTTCAAAGAGTGGAAAAAATATAGGCACACGTCTTGACTTTTGGCCCCTAGAATGGCCCTTATGTCTTTATTGCTTTCATCTCAGCAAATAAAGATAGTTAGTGCAGAGTTGTAATCATGGGTCAAAGCAATGTCAACCCATTATTTTTATTTCGTGACTTCTATTCAATTCTGTTATTAACTTCTAATTACCCAGTGTAGATTATTTATTGCATGGAATCGTAGCCGTGACAGAAAGAAAGTCTTTTGGCATTGAGGCTTCCCACCAGGACAGCAGAATCAGCAGGAGAACGGGAGGTGGGGGGGGGGGGTGTGACTGAGCACATCCCTGGTGGGAGAACAGGTCCTGGAGTTGGTGTCAGCAGGGAGGACGGATAATTCAAAGTGACTGAAACCAAAATAATGAAAAGAAATAAGTGGGGGGAAAAAAATGTTATGCTCTCCCACAGGTTTATTCACAGTTTATTCGTCACAACACAGAAAAGTACAGGCTCTCCTCAGCATGCTTCCATGCTGGAGATGAACACCTCCATTCTAAATATGTGTTAATCACAGGTGCCATTTTAAGCATCTTCTGGAAAGCCACTCATAAAATCCAACATAAAATCCTATGAATAGCTTATGAGTATACACAGAATTAGCATAAAAAAACAGACATTAGTATAAAAAATCCAGTCATAGAGCATTGAGCACGTCCGAAACACCCCCTTTTTGCAGAAATTCACAAAAGTGCATGTGCATTTGCATGTGATCCTGCCTTTGACCATAAACACTAGTGGACAGAATCACCAATGGTTTAATTGCACATATTATATATGCATTTTGAACATAATTATTGTTTTTTTTGCCTCCTCCCATGTGACAGAATCATTATGTTTTAAGTAGTCATTCTGTCTTGACTATGTCTTGAATGACGTTTCATACAGAAGTTTTCTTGTAAAATTAATTTATTTGTTTTTTTTATTTAAAAAGTTTAAAAAGTAATGTCCCAACATGAATTTGGTACAAAAGTTTGTACATACACTACCAGTTGTGAAATCCTGCCTTTGACCTTCTACACTAGTGGACACATAGGGCTTCAAAGGAATGGACTGTGTGGTTTCATAAAAATAACAGTTACATTTACAGCATTTATTAGACACCCTTATACAGACCGACTTACAATCAGTAGTTACAGGGACAGTCCCCCTGGAGGGTTAAGTGTCTTGCTCAGGGACACAATGGTAGTAAGTTGGATTTGAACCTGGGTCTTCTGGTTCATAGGCGAGTGTGTTACCCACTAGGCTACTGTCATGATTCGGACTGGCAGGGGTTACTCCGGCAGGGGTTACTCCGGAGTCCAGACCGAAGTTTCATGTTAGTCTCGTGTAATGTTCCCTGATCGTGTTCACCTGGTGTATATTTATAAAATTGTATAAAACTATCCTGTTTGTGTCTGTTTGCCGTCAGGTCATTGTGTGTGTTCATGTTCCCTTGTCTCGTGTGTAGTTTGTATTAAAACCCTGTCGCGTGAAATCGTGCGAATGCGTCCTCCTTCATGCCATGTCCAGCCCACCCGTGACAGCTACTACAACCCCTTCTGCACATCTGCAGTGAAAAAGACTCTGACTTTTTATGGTGTTTCTTGTAATGATTTTATGAGTGTACTTGTATCTCGTTTCATCTTTGTTAGCTACTGTAAGATTAAACACCATTTGGATCAAAAGAAAGTCTTTTCAAGCTTAACTTCCTTTAATCATTTTCTTTAGTTTCTATCAGACTTCGCATGTCTGTAATCAGGGAATGAATAACTGTTGTTTGCCTTCTGAGAACTGACAAATGACATAACATCCCACGAATGGAAAAGCCAATATGTTCTGCTGAGCTCTGACTAAATGCTGTTCCCCCATTATGCATCTGCTCAAGTTCAAAAGATCCTGAAGAACGCAACTTCTGAATGTGGATGAGGCCGTGCTTTGCACATCACAGGGCGGGTAACGTTGGAACGCTTTTTTCCTCCTGCCCAGCAGTCTTTCTGCTTGAGGAAGTTCATTGCTAATGAAAAGTGACCATACTCTCACCTCCGAGAGAGCATGGAGGCTTTGCGTGGAACCACCTCAGCCCAAATGTAATCTAAAAACAATTTCCCAGTTTCTCCCCAGCGCCCCAACCATCGCCACTTTCGCTTTTTTTTCCTGACAGGTCCACGCTTTGTTAAGTAAATATTGTTCTGACCCCAGTAAAGCTCTATCTAGGGGATAGAATCATCTCGCCTTTCTTTCTTTTCCTTCATTCGTTCTTTTTTCCTAAAGGTTCCCCTTTTGTCCCCCCCCCCCCCCCCCCCCCCCCCCGCTCGAAATCAGCTCTTTCTTAATTGCCGACGCTATATCAGCCTTAATCAAAATTCTGATTGCAGAATTCAAATTAGACCCTGAACCAATTCGAATGCTGCACAGCAAGGATTCTAGGGATATAATTAACAATAATTGTAGGCTGCCGCAGTGCTGCGGCACTCAAAAGCAACTCATCTCCACGATGACGAGCTCTTTTTGTTTGTTTGTCCCATTTTATCCACCGAATGATTTATTCATGTAAGGTAGCAATCATCCAGCCACGACTCTCTTGATAGAAAAATCAAAATAGAAATACCAAATAATTAATTGTGCTGTTGCACAGGTTAATTATTTCTTCAGTATTAATTAGGTGAGTTGATGTGATTATGACAGCCTGTGAAAGACGTATTAAAGGTAAATTTATGTATCACTGTCATGGGTATAATCTTGTCAATTTGATTGCACTTGATGCGAGGCTGAAGAAGCCTTAAATAATTGACTTGATAATTAAACATTAATGCTAACGATAATCATTGCAGTGTTTTCTCTTGAGGGTTCCCTTCATCAAGCATTTAAATGGAAAGAGCTCATCTCAGGAAAGGAAAAGTTTCCATTCAGTCCAACAAACAAGCCATTAAAATGAATCTCATTTCACTTTTTAGGGGAGAATTTGAAATACCTTTGTACCAATTTCACAAAACTAGGGTGCTGACTTCTCCTTTGCGGACTCCAAGGCTGCAATTATGAAGCACCACCCCTCAATCCATTAGATAAAAGGGGCACAAAGAAGTGGGCTGCGATGCTGAACTCTCCCCAGAATGGACATCATTGGTACTCGGTAACGGTGGTGGAGATCTAAAACGTTGCGCTAGATTTAAAATGGGCTTGACAACTTTGTGACAGAAGGTCAGATCACACGATCGTGTTCATACCATCATCAACTATTCTGTGACACTCGTGTCCTGTGGATGGAGTGACACCCCTGGCCCCAAGATATAAATGTCCCATCACAGGATAAAGGCCATCACTCCAAGCCACTTTGTCTGCATGGACCATTTGCCCTAAAGAGACAAGAGGACCCAATAAAGTAGGCAAGAGGAGTTTCTTCATTCATACATTCGTTTTAATTAGTCTCCTGTCATGTTTCTCTGTTAACAATGATTTGGCTTCTGTCCTCACAGCATCTACTGTCAACATTGGGACTGATATTTTGTACTGCACAAGGATGCACAAGAACTATTGGATGACATTGCGCACCCGCTGCCAAAGCGTATTCCCATCTCGGGGTGCGCTTCAAATGTGAAGCAGCTACAGGATGCTCCCCCCACGGGAACAAAGACCTTGCACCAGCAGGGCACCGCATGATGGAGGTCGGGCAGCAGTCAGCAAGGCTGCCGTAATGTATGGGCTCAGACAACAGGTTACTGACGACACCATGGGAGACGGCGGGGCTGTGTGGCCCTGATAAGACATGATTTAGGCCCGACAAAAGGCGACCCTGGCGAAGACAGAGAGATCCTCTTTGTGGCAGGGGAACCTAAGCAGTGTTAATCTTTCTGAATTGTGTTTCTCTTTCACAGTCAGATTCGTGCCTTCACACTCCCGTCCAGAGGAGATCATTCGTTATCGCGCTCCCGCTCCTCGTAATTGTGCCCCGTGCTGTAACGCTAGCGTAACTGGGGAGGCGGGAACACGCGCTGGAAAGGATTAGCCAGCACAGGTCGGCTCCTCATCAGATTTAAAACGTCTCGCACGGCTAATGTCTGATTACATTCGAAAGACACGAGGAGGCGTGTCACGGCTCTTTCGCAGCGGTTTTGTCATCGCAAGTTTTTTTTTCCGGGGGATTATTACCTTTGTTTTATAGCCGTGGAGCGAGTTTGGAATGCAGGCCTACCTGGCCACCTTCCAGGCGGCGCAGCTGAGTCTTCCTCCACGGAGGGGAACTGGCAGCGCGATCGCACAGTTAGGCTTCCCTCCGCATTCATCAATCTCCCTCACCAAGCAGATGCTCAATGGGATTAGATCTCCACGGCAGGGGAGGCAACCGCTGAAATATGGCTACGGACGCGCCAACGATTAACAGCATTACTGAAATGTGGATGTGGTTCAAACCGAGTTACCCTGGCTATTAGCACTAATGGCCAAGCCGTGTCCACCCCGACAAACGTCCAAATTTTATTCCCATAATGACCTACTGGCACCTTTCATGCTATAAGATCACTCAGTATCACTGAATAACAACATTACGGCACCAGGAAGTCTCCTACAAAGTAGCTAAGTTGAAATCGGTGGGAGTAAAATCCTCTTTCCACATGCTGACTGATATGACAATTTCCAATGATTTGCAACCATCCTTTTCCAGCAGATTCCTGAAAGTCCATGCATGCGTTCTGACTCGGCTAGTGATGATTAAGCGGAAGCACTGATTGCAGCCTCCAGGACAACAATTTCATTAACGGAGGCAGCCATGTAAACAGTATTATTGGTGCCCAATCCATTCTCCTAATTGCTAAAGCCTTCATTAGGACATATTATCTGGTCCAGCTGCAATTCTGAAAATGTTAATGGTTGTTATTATGTTATTATGCTAATGGACATTAGTCTTATGCATTAACGTGGCTCGATATTACAACCCCCCCCCCCCCCCCCCCCTCCAAAACAAATTCATCCAGGTTCCAAACAAGGGGAAGACAAAGAGTGGTAAACAGCGGATGTGAATTAAACATCAGTCACCCGTTACAAGTACCGGCACTTGTGGCTTCCCGCTGCCGTTTTCCCTGCATGGCAATATTAAAATTGACTGTTACTCCACTCCCGCTTCTTGTTAAAGGCTGTAATGCCTTACTACCCGCCAGAGTCCCTGTTGCCTCCCGACAGACTGAACAGCGCTGAGAAGCTGCTCCCATGGTGAGCCATGTCTAACATGATTATCACTTGAGCTCAATTATCAGGTCACCCAAAGAGCGTGTTACTTGTGGATTACGTTCTAATGAGCTTACCTATAGGGGTGCAGACAAAAGTGTCCCCTCAGTTCAATCCATTATTGCGTTTTATTGCATGGCACCCAAGGACAGGCAATATCGTGCACGCACCTTTCCCTCTGCATGCAGCAAATGGGAAAAAAATGATTGTAAAAGAGCAAAACCCCCCCTGCTGCTTATTAATAAGGTGTGCAGCTTGTGACAAAAGAGTGTTAAACTGAAGAAGAACTGCAACCTTATCGGGCCTTTGTATCTTAATTCATACCAGCACGATCAAAAATAACACATGAATAACACCGCGGAGTGACTGACAAGTCCATTCCAGCAGGCAGCTCTAACAGCGCTTTCACTCTGACAGAAAGTGTTTGAAGCTATCAAAGCCCACCCAACTGAATCCTTCATGGTATGATTTTCAATAAAGCAATGCATTATAAAGGCTTAGGGATGGAGAAGAAGTAGAAAAAGAAGAAGAGAAAATTCCCCCTGCCGCGCCACATGGAGGCCCGAGTAAATACCACCGCACATTTTCCCCTCCTCTTGCTTTAATATAGCGCATCGATGGCTAATGGCCCCTGGGGTGTTTTACTTTCTCCTCACAGTTTTAATGTTGATCGATGAAGGCCGGCAGTAAATATGATGTTGGAATGTGGCACATATGCCTGCGCCGTCAGGTGCTGGTGCACCGGCGTGCTGTCACATTAATTAGGGGCTGCCAATGATGAAATTCATTAAGGGATGGAAATGATGGAGCAAGCAGACTTTCAGAGGATACTCGTGCACTTACATGTTCTGACATTTTCCCAATTTGCGTGCGTTTTTTTCTTGTTATTATTCATCAAGCTGACAGAACATGAAATGAATATGAGCGTATGGGGTGAACTGTAACCATGCAAAACAACACCAAGCAGCGGACCGCTTAAGTGGTATGCTAGAGTTTATTAAAACTAATTCATAGAAACTTCAAAATGTGTGCAAAACAGCTGCATTAGCCATTACTGTTATCGTTCAGAGATTTTCTCATTTACCAGAAAAAAAAAGCATGAAAGACACAGTTAGAAATAATCGTGCGGTCAAACCTTAATCAGCGCAACTGAACTTGGATTTGTGCAGAAGTGTGTTCTAATACACAGTTAACCTTTTAGTGACAGTGACAGACCTGCATTCTATTGGAACTCAGGACTAATGTACACATTAGTGTACACATTAATGTACACATTTCCACCTACCATAGTCATTCACAGCAACGTCTGGACAGGATTTTATTTTGCATTGGACTCGACCACAGTTTTCCATCAAAATGAGGAGGTTTCTGATCCACCCTAAACTAATGAAAGGTAGTATGTGTGCAAAGTTTCTATGTAATAAAAGAGGTTTTTAATTAACTTTTAAGCCACATTTATCAAACAAGAGACTTATGCCTGCTGTAGATTAGTACGAATGAAATACCAACATAATTGCTTTTTATTGTGCCAGAGCTCCCTCGTCGTTCGGCTCGAAACCAACTGACGTCTTGTCCCACACATATGAAAAGGTTGCCCTAAATCACAAAGACAATGCCTGCCAGGAGCTGAGCGGGCTGGGCCAGTGAATAGTTTCATTGCTTTATGCCACTTAAAAGACTACTGGGTGATGGTATAAATTTTAACAGAGGTACAGCTTGTGCTAATTGTGGCGGGAGAACTGGACGTGCTCTTTAGCAATAACATGACGGGGACCTTATCTTTGGGGATGACAGTATATGACAGTTCACCATTTAAGGTTCCTGTTTGCACGTTCAGGTCTGTACATTGTAGGTCTGAACGCTCATCAGAATTCAAAAGGTGGATTGTACTCCGTACTTTATTGATTGTAAGCCGTACTTTATGTCTCATCATATCAGATGAAATACACTCCAAATAGGAAATACGTTCTGCCATTTGCCAAATGGTTTGAAGGAAATGCTGATTTGAAATTCAGATACAGTTTATCACATTGCCAAACTCCAGGGCCATGATGCATAAAGTCATATCCAGTTGTAGCACATAATATTTGCTATGGAGTGAAAAAAAAAATCACCATTTCTTCTCACCATGGCAGGATGAATATTCATTTATTCTGCTCAAGATGTCTCGAGAAATGCCGTAATGTTTGAAACATGCAGACACACAATTACCAACAGATGGTCAGAATAATAAGTACACTTTTCAGACCCCGACTCTCTGCAGTACTTCTGAAAGATATGCGCCCTGTGTTTCTCCTCCATAAACTCTTACAAAAAATATTCTTCTCTTACAAGTATCGCACCGGTCCTTATGGAACTGTAAAAAGATTCATAGGCTTCTTAAAGGACAAGCAACAGATCTTAATTATATTAGGGCCTCAGAAAAGATATTTCACATTATAATACAATTTCCTGTTTTTTTGCTTTGCTTAGGGCTGAAAGCATATGTCAATTACGGCTACTGAATTAGCTTTTGTGCAGAGCAGAGGTGACAAAAACGAAGTTAAATTAACTTGTAATTAAACAATTTTAAATTATAAACCCAGCCGAGCCATAATTTCCTGGCTGTGATTAAACTCACAACCCCAAAGTTAAAGCGATCCCAGGGGTAACGTTACTGACTCAAAATCAGCACATTTAGAAATCTAGTGGGGTTGCAGGGAAAATATTTATGTAGATTCTCATCATCAAAGACGGTAAGAAAGAACGAAAGAATTTTAGCACCCTTGATGACATTTTCTTTAAGATGTGACTCACACCGAACCATTTTAATTAACACATGCTGCAGTGTGGTGTGCTGTCGTCCTGTACAACCGACACTTCATATAAGTGACAATATGAGAACAAGGGCTTTTTTTTACTTTAAGTACTTCTTGTATGAGGAAAAAAACTCTTCACAGTTGCCCAATGCAGCAGTGTATAAGGGTGTCTAATAAATGCTGTAAATGTAAATGTAACATCCCCAATAAAGGATGGGCGACCATCTTGGATGTCGCCCGCTCTTTGTTGATATTGATGCTAGCCTTCAACGCTGGCCTTCTGATCATTGAACATCGTCTGCCTTAGACCACGACTTTGGAACACCATATACTGATACTGAAAAAGCCTGTTCTTCCGCCCCTTACAAGTCTCCTGCCAAAGCCTCTGACACATCCACGCCCACAAATCTGGATAAAGCCACCTTTGTGTTCACCCCTGCCCCTGTAAAAATTGTTCTTCCCAGCCTTGTGCCTCACTGACCCCTGCTGACCCCTCTCCCCGGGCATCAGCGCATTCCCATCCTCATTCACCCTCAACTCCAGGCTCCATTTCAAATTCCTCAGTCCACCTCCTTCCTCACCCCTCGTCCAAGTCCTCAGAATTTACATTTACATTTACAGCATTTGGCAGACGCCCTTACCCAGAGCGACTTACAATGTGCTTTCAAGTTACCATCGATGAAGTGATTTAAAATGGGAGGACCCAATGATTTCCAAGTTTCATGCATGCTGCTTTCTTGTGGATGTGGATCTGATTGTGGATGACTGTAGCACCACATGGGCAAATGTCATTAAAGATTGTCTTTCCTGTGTATCTCTTTACTTAAGTAAATCCCGAGGACCCATTTGCCCTTACACTTGTAAACAAGCTCCACAGTTAGCGTCTAGCACCAAGACAATTATGCCTTACATGTGTGAACAAAGGTTTCTGACAATCAGCAGTTTGTCTCTTGGCTGTAATGTCCTTTAATATTCCCTCCCAAAGGCAGTTCAAAAAGTGTTAGATGTCTAATAATAAAAACACATAAACTGCACTCTTTGCTAGACATGGCCGGTCAAGTGTGTTTACCATCTGCCTTAATGTGGATCATTCTGGTCATTGGGTGGCCATGTCACAGGAGAAACCTCAGTTAGAAACTGAAAATCAGAAGTAATTTGAAAAGTGTAGCATATGGCCACAAGCAAAACATTTTTCCCAATTTTGTGCTAATTTCTCAGATTCTCCCGTTAGGGGTCGCCATAGTGGATGGTTGTTCGCACAACTGATGGTGTTATGCTGGGTGCCCTTCCTGATGCAACCCTCCCCATTCACCCAGGCTTGGGACCAGCACCAAGGACAACCAATTTTACAACCAATCACATTTACATTATTTATCAGATGCCCTTATCCAGAGCGACTTACAATCAGCAGTTACAGGGACCAACTTAAGGTTAAGTGTCTTGCTCAGGGACACAATGGTAGTAAGTGGGATTTGAACCTGGGTCTTCTGGTTCACAGGCGAGTGTGTTACCCACTAGGCTACTACCACCCTTATAAGGTGCCACTGCTGACTAAATTAAATGTAGGTGTTAGACCATACACAACAGAGCAGAGATACTTAGATTGGTCCACGATCTAAATGCATTCAGCCACCCTGTCAAAAAACAACAACCCACGAAAGGCAGATGGCTCCACATGGTTGTTCTTCAGAATTTGAGCAGCTGTAGGATTTCAGGCCCAAATTAACCACCCAATTAGAGTTACTCAGACGTGGCCTTCTGCTCCTTAACTTTTATGTATGACCTTAGGTCAGGCACTTCATCTTGGAATTAACCTCCACCTGCTCATCAGCACCTGCACTAATAGACTCAGAGTAACTTTGTTGCTAATTCACTTGCTTTTAACACAGCCTGATATTTCCCAAGGTTTAATTGTCTATAAAGGTTTAAGCTGCTGTAAGGAGGAAGAGAGCAACTGGGTCAATAAGACGGATCAGGAATGGAATATCCCATCAGAGGTGGAGTGAAATTGGCAGATTTTGGACATCATGGACCGAGTCATGTGAAGGTTCCTTCCTGTTTCTTTTCGTACCCCCACATGAGGCTGAACAAGCGGTATCATGCATCTCTTGTTGAAACAGTGCCACACTTTTCAGGTCATTTGAATCAGACTGTACCCTCAAGGTGGATCTCTCTGCAGGACACCACCCAGTCACATGGATCACGGATTCACCCTGGAATCATGACCCACCTCTATGCCACTGCTCAGTAAATTAATATGTAGACTGCTGCTGGTTGTCGTTTAATTTAGAATCGTTTTGATGAACCGAAAGGACATGGAAATACTTTATTAATTTATATATTAACATTTTCATACTTTAAAAGGTATACGAGGGAATGCTTGTAGATCAGGGTTTCAGACTAGCCTTAGTCTCTACTTACCACCATCTGTCCTGCCTCCAGGGCTACTTGTACAACTGACCAAAGCTGTGTTTACAATTAAGGAGCCAATCGCAGGCCAATGCGTCTGGCGCTCTGTGATGAGGCGTCCTGGACAGTACAGCCTGACAGCTGTCCAATCAGTCTCATTTTACGTTTCTTAATTTGGAGTGGAGGCAAAGCCCAAACGGCCAAGACATCAGAGGAGATTGCATCTGACTGGTCACTGCAGGAAAAGTGAGGAAAAAATTTGAATATTTGACAATGAAGAGTCTTCTCAGATATATTGCATAGCAGCCTGTGAACAATAATACAGACAATGCTTCAGTTACCATATAAATCTAAAACTTAGCGCACTTGTGAGACAGATAAAAACTTATTTATGGACAAAGCTGCTTTGACAATGGGCAAAAGCGGCTCCGGAGAGCACACTGAGATAACGAGGTAATTACAGCCTTTTCTGCAGCCCTGTAGCAGCACTGCTCACATTCACCTTATAAAGCCAATGTGTGAAAATCTCCACATGTGTGAAAATACGTCCTTAATGTCATTAAGTTTCTGGAATTTAGAATCGAGGTAAAGTCTGCAAAATTCTTACTGTTTGTTGCTTTTGCAGTCATATAACCGGATGATCCCTGAGAATTTTTATATATTTTCATAGTATATAATACATCAACCTGGCTGCTTAAAAAGTAGCTGTTTCGAAAGAATCTATTACTGCTGTGCAAATCCGTTCTGAGTGAACGTAATCATCTGAAAAGTGTTTCCCAGAGTAATTTCTTTTTATTATTAGGTAATTTCACTTGAGAAATTGTTTTCTATCAACTTCATTTTCCCCTTGATTACGTTGCTGGAAAACATAAAGCAGTCATTGGATGACCCATCTTTACAGCATTTCTTCAAACATGGACATTTGCCTCCTGGAGTGCCTTGGTCTGATTAAAGTAGTATGAAAATAAAAATGTGAAACTCAAACACATTGCACACACATTAACCCAGTCTTTACTACATTAGCATACATCATGTATCATGTGCAAAAAATTATGTGTGTTTCAAATTAGCTGAATATCACAATTACAACCTAACCTGAAACCTTCCTTTCTCACTCAAGCACTAACCTTAAGTATCTTGAATTCCTTGAATTCTTTGGAGGGTTGCAGCTTCCATAGCACATCCTGGTGACACTGGGTGCAGGAGGGGAATCTGCAAGGAGCCCACTCCAAGGTGCACAGGTGAAAAATCTTCCCTCATCCTTGCAATTTATAGTCATATTTTATATGAACCTACAAAATCACACATGAACACACACACGCATGAAGGTCTATGACCTTCTGATTCTATTTTTAATTTCTCACAGGAGATACATTATAACACGTTAATGTTGAATAGGAGTTATGTTAACTTACACAATCAACTTATGTTAACTCAAAATCATACGTTTAAAGTCCACCTATTAACCCTGAACACCATAATTAACCCTGTGTTAATTACTATAATATAGTGTGTGTGTGTGTGTGTGTGTGTGTGTGTGTGTGTGTGTGATGTAAAAAGTGACTTTACTTTTTTATGCCACCCACTGCTTTTTGTTTAATAATAAGGTCCATTTCCATCATGGTCAGTAATAGCACACTGACAGCAGGTTGAACATCGGTGATGGGCCTGAAGCTACTAATACGATAGGGACTCATTAGTGACAGTGAGGTGAGAGCCATTCTGGGGCTGAGGGGTGTGAAGTGTGACACCGAGCGTTGGGACGGCGCTGCACTGCACATGGCCGCAGGCGGGGGTTATTAATTGAAAGAGATTAAGTTGCTCTTGCCTGTACCATGACAACGCCATCAATAAGGGCCCTCGTACACGTCCCCAGACCAATGTGGCCATTGTCTCACATCTCCAAACTGCAGCCGCCAAGGACCTGTCCACTGAAACTGTGACAATAAATAGAATTTGGAAGAAGGTCGTCTGGTCTATCCTCATGTGCTGTCTTCCGAATCAGTTCAAGGGCAGTGGAAGCACGGTGAGATAACTTCTAATCCACTGCCTGCCAAGCCAAACAAGGGGTGTTAGAGAACAATGTGCATACTTCCATAGATCAAAAAAAGATCTTTAACCTCAGGATTCAAAGGTTCAATATGTTTTGCAGACATTGCAATATTTATGCAGTCTGCCTGCTCTTGATCCCACTGTGCAGTTTTTATTTTCACTTATTTATTTTTTACTTTACATCTTTCTGCTCGGCATACAAAATTAAAACCCCATGCCTCACCAAGCCCATGCACATCCTCCGCAGGAGTCTTAGACAGCCAATCACAACTCTCCCTGAGAAATAGGTCCAGTATTCCTCATAACCAAGTTCTTAAGTCCATCAACAGCGCAAATATGAAAGCTATTTATTTCCCTTTATGTCGAATCTTTGCTTTAATTGAAGGCCCAGCGGTATTTGTGAAGAACAGTGAGATCCCCACACCCCGGGGGGAAGACTGCACCATGTGAGGCAGCCGAAATGAGATTGACTCTGTCGGAAGATATCATGCAGAACACAAGGGTTGTCCTCCCTCATTGAACAGAAAAAGAATTATGACCCGGCCCTCAGAAAGCCTCAAAGAAAGATGAACAAATTCAGGGTCTGAAACAAAAAAAGCAGAGGAGTGTACAACGGGCTCTCACCACGGCTCCCAGCCAACAGGGCAATTTCTGCAGCATTAAGCGGCGGGGCCGAGATTACGGAATGGCACTCAACACTGTGAAATATTCATATATCCGTTCCTCCCAATGACAGCAACGAAATATATAAATGAAGATGATGTATGGTTCCGCAGGCCGATACACTCTCTCAATTTGCACGTTTCCAATGCAGAACTAATGGATTGTTCTTTAAATTTTTAAGTAGTGGCCTGCGAGCCTCCATTCTTAAATGGCAGTTTGTCTTGGGGTGGGGCCTGTCATGTATCACAATAAAACAAAGCAGTTGCCATGCATCACCATAAAACTTTATAGCCCTGTTATGCGTGCAGGATAAATAAATAAATAAATAAATTCAAGACATAGTTTTCTGGTTATGCAAGCATAAAATAATACAACAAAAACTCATGCAAAACACTTGCTGAAGAATGCAAATTAATTAATTAAATTGCATTGGAATACGAATGTAAGAATCAAATCTGAGATTGACATGGTGCAGTGAAAAGGGTCTTTCAAATGCACAATCACAGCACAAATACATTTAATTGTTTCTTTTTATCTGATTGCTAATTTGACAGAATAGATGCAGAAAATGTGTCTGCTGTAAATTTTCTTGGCTCTATCTAAATGACTGAATGCATTATTTTAAATGACTTTTTCTGTTTAATCTCATTGTGTAAGTATAATGAATAACCAAGAAATGTTGCCACAGTTCACATTTAGAGAATACAGAATGCTTGCTGTCATTTATCAAGTACATGGTGCAAAAGAAAACAGCACGGAATATGCGAAATCATGGAAACCGGGATTTTCAATTATGCCGTATCTGGATGCCATATGTGAACGTAACAGCTGTGGACTGTAGATAACTCCATCAAATATTCAGCATTTCATATTGTGCAAAGTTGATTGATTTAAACAGTGAGATAAGAATTGCCATTCCATTCCATTTGCAGAATTAATATTAAATCAAGCCAGGCACAAAAAAGAGAGGGACTTCCTTCAAAATGACAAACCAGATGGTGAAGTACCATGAAGCCAACGTTTGCTGAATAATCTATATGATTGGATGGCAGTAGTGAAAGCGAGCCTGATGCCTGTGACAACCGGCACACAGATCAGATTGGGCCTCGTTCAGATGCGTGGCTCGAGACGAGCGTTTCCTTGCTTTTCATTACAACCCAGTAATTATGAGTGGAAAGATGGTGGCACCCTGTGGTTTTCTTGTGTCTCCCATGTCTTTCTTTCATGTCTGCGAGATTATTCCTGGTCATTATGAAAAAAAAAAGATGACAATAAATGGGGACTCGGGTTTAAGAACGTTGTTATTGAAAGGAAGCCAGATTTTCCTTTATGTGCTGCTGTCATAATAATGTACTCTGCCGACCACTTAAGAATAACACACGAGAATGGTGCACAACATATTGTACAGCTTTTCTTCAATTCTGTTCAGTAAAATGTATGATTTTATCATTCACTATCACAGTGCACACAAATGCTTATCTAAACATGAAAGGTCTAACTGATAAAAATTACAACAAAGATTATATACAGTTTAATTTACTATTTAATACTTTACCATTGTATTTAAACACACAGTAGCTGTGAATATTAATCATAATTCTCCTTGTGTACCACTAGAGGGAGCCCAAGTACATTTATCACAGTTTGAGAACCAAGGTTTTCATTTCACATTGGCAATAGCAATTTTAGCCTGGTCTCCTGTCAAGAGATTTCAGGTTCAGGTCCCCTAAAACCAAGTTGGGTTAAATATCTTGTTTTGAGTTTAAAGGTAGGTTTAAATTCACTTTTTGAGTTACATAAGCTAACTCAGTCATCTAACCATCATTTGGGATATAAAGAAAACAGCATTTAAAACTTTTCAGAGCACAATTCACACATATTTGCATTTATGCACTTATCAGAAGACCTTGTCCAAAGCAACTTACAATCAGAAGTTATAGGGACAGTCCCCTAGGACTGTCAGGGCTAAGTGTCTTGCTCAGGGACATGATGGTAATTGGTGGGGTTTGAAACTGGGTCTTCTGGTCCATAGGTCAATGTGTTACCCACTAGGCTACTACCACCCTATCATGTCATGCATTAATCACCTTGATCTCCAAGCCCTACGGTTACGCTGCGGTTGGATGCAATGAGTAAATAGTTCTGCATGTCCAATTAACCCTCACCAACCCTCACTATCCCTGTCCCTAGTTTACTAACTAGTAAACATCATTCCATCTGGCTGTCACTCCTATCTCGCTTACACCAGAAGTGCATTTTTTGTGTCTCCTGGTGGCCAGAACGGCAGTTCCTTGTGATACAAAACACAACCCTTCAAAATATTATCCTGATTGTAGCATATGCACATTTTGTTCAGGATTTTTGACAAAATAATATTTATGTGGGCCAATGAAGGTGAATAACAGAGGTGTTTATGATGCAGGGCAGAGCGCTACACAACACATTCCCTTTGCTCTCTGTGGATATCTGACAGTCTCAGACGGGAGGTGGCGCTAGACATGAAGCAGCTCCGAAATTATATTTGTGACGTGTGTTGTTCGCCACCTGTAGCGCACAGGTGCATTCATTTACAGCCCACGAGAAGCAAACCAACAGGCTTGGCCTTTGAGTGTGTGTGTGTGTGTGTGTGTGTGTGTGCATGTGTGAGAGAGTGTAGAGGGGGCTGTGCCAGGTGAAATAAATAACCATTTTTGCACATGCGGGTTGAAATGGAATCAAGGTTCAAACTTTTTCTAAAAACAAGGTGCCACCTGCAATTCCACCATCCACAAATCTAGCGGCCCTGCTGTTACCTCAAAGTGACATGGCATTAGGCTCAATTGCACGACTTCTGTCCAGCAAGTGTGAAAGTAGCGAAATTCCACATATAGACTGACTCTGTGAACGGCGTTAGTCCAGGCTCCAGATGAATCTGTCTGCAATAAAGTGAAGATGATGACGTTTAGTGACAAGACGCAAAAAAAAAAAAAGCAAAAGAGAAAAAAGGTTGACAGTGTCTATGAGTACATTGTAAGGCTTAACAAAAACATGCTATCAGAATGTCACACATACACATTGCCACCAAGACAGCCCTGACCCTTGGAGGCATGAACTTCACCAGGCCTCTGGATCTTTTCTGTAGCAGCAGATCCTTCAAGTCCTGTTATATACATTACAGTGTGTGTGTGTGTGTGTGTGCTTATAACAGGACATTGGGCGCAGGGTGGGGCTGCCATGTGGCCCATTTACTTGTATATATAATTTAATGCACACACACTTTAACATCATGACATTATTATGCCGCCAATATGTGTTTTGCACATTTACATGGAATTGTAGGTGCAACTGCTTCACACACAAAAAAGCCATGAATTACACAGCCTGACTCTAAAAGTAAACCATCAAGCCCAGCGTGAACCACTGTAAAGTGGAGGGTAAAAGACTGAAAGGGGACTACAAGACTGAATGCAGACAAAATTATGTTCATACCAAAAATTGCAGCGTAGAATAATAACATTATTATTGTTATAGCAATAACATGTTTTTGTTGCTGTTGTTGGCTCAGATGTATTTGCTCTGACAATGTTTTTTCTATCATACTCCGTTCCTTCTGACTGGTAAATCGTTGCTTTGGTCGGGATTTTCTTGCCAGTAAACAGAGCTGACTGTGACACGTTTCATCCAAGACTTCCTGCAGACTGAACATGCATTAAATAATCCTTCAAAGACCCTTGTGCCAAGCTCACCTGGGGCCTAAACACTCAGGATAAGCGTTTAAGTGGAGCGTGGACTTCAGTGGAGCACACAGCCTCTGCAGACACACGCCTGCGCAAAAGCGTGGTTCTTATTTAACCAGTCGGACCTAAACGCTCGCAACTTGAAGACAAGGCGGATGACCAAACGGCGTGTTTTTACGTCAGTTCGAATCATAAATCTTCATGACAGTGCTGCAGCAGGGAAACGGAGCGCAAAATGATACCGACTGATGTAGGTATCACCCTGCTCACTCAGGGTGATGGGTTAAATGCATAGGACAAATTTCACTGTGTGCACTGTGTGCTGTGCTGCTGTGTATCACATGTGACAATCACTTCACTATTATCACTATTATCACTATTATTCACTATTATTCTGGCCTCCCAATGCAAGACAACAAACCAACATGAAACAAGACGGCTGGAGCTTGTTTCGATGCGATGAGCGCTGGGATTTAACTGGCATCTGGCTGGGATTCCAGGACGAATGGGCACTGCACTGAATAACATCCTGTTCCAGGTTACTGCCATTCTTTAGCATTCCTCACATGCCCACTGAAGCCATTGGCAGGGGCTGGAAGCGGGAGCTCGTGCTGAGTGATGCGGAGGCTGATTGTTGCTGAACCAGAAGACAGACTCCCCGCCAGACCCGTGTGACGGTGGATGTCAATCTTTCCTACAGTCAATGACGTTAATGAAAAAAAAGGTTGTAATTAAAGGAAAAAGCACTGATTATAACACTAATGGCCTCAGCCTGGGGGGATTGAACTTCTGCAATCAATGATCGGCAGCCAATTGTTGATTTGGACCAGATCTGGGCTGAACAGGGCCCGAGCCCGGTATTCGTTCCTGCTACATTAAAAGTCATTTAATACCCTGTGTCCTCTGAGACGAGGAGGAGATCGAGGAAGGAGAAAATCCCGCAGTTGTAATGCAGTTTTGTACAGCTAAAGGACTTGGACATAGTCTTATGGTTTTACAGACCACTGGTGGAGTCGGGGCTAAAAATAACTCACAGGACTTAAGTGAGAAAGGGATTAAAAAAACCCCACACACATCTCTTAGCTTTCGGCGGTTCTTGTTGTCCTTGCCTTCTTGAAAATATTCTGAGAAAGACCGATCAAGTGCCTTTCACTCTGGTATATATCAGTGGTCAGAGTGACACTCGATTTTAGTCAACAGATGAGTAACGTGACATCACAAGCATGTCACCAAGTCCTAGCAGTTGTGGCATTAATCAACAAGGCCTCATCCTATCACGCCACACCTCGACTTCTGAGACGGGACAACTCCGGAATATCAAACGGTGCCGATTTTGAAGTGTCAAGCAGTAGCTACACTTTTATGTTGCAAAGCAGCTTGGAATAAAAAAAAAAAAGGCTCCTTGGTGTCAAACATCCACCCACTATTAATTAGCGAGATGGGGGTTTTCTGAGGTAGCGTACATTTCATCTTTACCGCTTATCTACACAAGTATATGGAAAAATTAAGCCAACTCCCATATAATCTCTGAAATTATGTGAGAATTAGCTATGCAGTGTCTACATAATGAGTCTTCTGTGGGTCGATTTCAAATGGCATGGAGATCAAAGGCAGACGAAAAAAAAAGGGTGCTGTTCCAAATCATGTCATGGTAAGGGTTAATGACCATTCATTTTAGTCATTTAACAGTACATTTTGTGGAAGGTTTGCATCATCATCACCTTCCCAGATATGGTGAAGCATCGCCCCTTTCCGAATGGCACCGGCAATTTTGCTAGTCTGTGCATTTCGACTGTGGATTTCCTCCAGCAAGTATGAAGATGTATTTCATGGCTGAGCGAAATAACAAAGTGTGATTAAAAATGACATGCAATATGGGGATGCCATGATTAATTGTAATGATGGGCTGATCGCGAGTGGCCCTGTTTAGCTTTTTTAATGGTGACATTTTGTCTGAATCATTTGATAGCTGTCAGATCTCTCCGACTGGTACTCCGATAGAGGCAAGTGGGTTTTGGGGGGGTGGAGAAACGAGTGCATTATCTTAATAAATGGCCGTTCCTTTGCAAACACTCAAAAAAGATGATGTTCAGATCTGTTCAGTATGTGAACGATCTAAATTAATTTAATGTCTAAATGAAGATTTTTTTGTAGTCTTTCTGTAACACTTTTACACACAAACTTTCTATATAACTGCAAAGGTAACCTGCCTGCGTCAATAAATTAGAAACTGTTCATTCCTGTAAATTCTATTGTGGCATGCCTTTGTATGTGTCAGATAAACAATAAAACATCTCTGATGTTCACCCTTCGCTACCAAGTTGGATTCCATTTTGATTTTCCGTTTTGGATTCCCAGGTTGCTGTGGTCTGATGGGTAGAGGATTGGTTTGCCCAGCGGGGTCCCCTTACGGGAAGATGACTGGAGTGAGCAGCTGGTGGCCGAGTGCAGTGATGATGGTTAAATCAGACCCAGGGTGCCATTTGGGCTCATGACTCTTCTCCCCAGAATATGCCCTTTTACTGTCGTGTGTAGGAGGTAGGACACTGTCATGACCCGATCTGTTTTCCATGTGTTTCTTGTCTCTTGAATACTGTGATTTTTCCACCTGCATGTAAGGTATAAATGTATCCTGGATGTGTCAAGTCAGCGTGTGAGTGCAGATGTTACCCTGTGTGCGTTCCATGTTCATGTCATATGTTCCCTGGAGTCTTGCGAATGCATTCTTCCCTGCACCGTGACAATTACTTTTGTAATTTCATGTAGTTACAATCTGAAGATTACATCATACTACATGATACTGAACAATAATGATTCATATGGCGTTCGCATCACATTTCAACATAATAGGCCCTGGAGTTCATACAGAATGAGAAGAAAGCTGAGCTGCCAGCTCCGATTAAATCTAATTAACCAAGGAATCGCACGCTAATCCCTGTCAGATGGCTTCAGCACCAACCGACACCAGCAGGTGCTTAGTCATCTTCTACAAACATCCCCTGCAATCCTCAACAAGCATCACACATCAACGATGTAACACCTTCCTCGCACGCCATTAATTGATGCTAAAGTCTGCGACAGCACATGTCCTTCTTTAGCCGCGGGGTGGGATCGTGGGACATCATCTTCCCGCGACCGTTGGCCTGTTGGTAAATGATGGGCCTCCGCCCTGCACTGCAAGTTGTCTATGTATTTTTCTCACATGCTAAACATCATCAGTCCGTTACCGGGAGCTTTCATGGGCCACCGTGAATGATAATGTCCTGGGAAAAAATGAATTATGAATGATGCAACAAGCGCATTAGACCATGACGGGAAATAGAAGAGATCACAGATGTGACTAATGGGGACAGCGGAGGTGTGGTTAGGAGGAACGAGAGAAGAGGGGCCTGTGATTGCTTTTTATTGGTCTTCCAGCAGAACAGGCAAGCCAGGCATGCTGAAGCAACCACAGTTAATGCTCTTTTAATGCTGATGCACGCTTAAAAGAATGTCATTAAGTACTTTAGGTCATTTCATGTTTGTTTGTGTTTGAATTTGCAATAAACAATATATGTGTGCTTAAATTTTTTATTAGTTTAAAATCTCAATAACAAAAATTTGCTAAAGCAAAGATTGCAATGCTGCTGAAATAATATTAAAATAACTGATATTTGATCGTTTGCCTCGAGCCAAAGCCACTACAGGGCCACATGATCCAGGTACATCAGATTTTTATTGAGCTCCAGTAGCCGTTTGTCCAGTTATTTCAGCATCCGGATTAAATTACTTGCGACACATTTTGGAATAGTCCTCCAAATAATGTAGTGCATATTGAAACAATATCAGACATAGATTTTAGCAAATTTAAATGATTTGAGACATAAACAAAGTACCATGACTGAAACTCGTAACTTGGATCTAGGATCAGTAAACAAGCAAAAAAACAGGCTATACGCAAGGATGATATGAACAGTGCTTGTATATGAAAGGAATTAGATGCATGGTGTAAGATGGGACATCACAGGACCATGGTGTTTCTACGTTTTTGTTTTGCATAGCAGCCGTCTGTAAGATGGGACGTCGCGGAGCCATGACATTTCTGTGCCTTTGTTGTGCATGGAGATTCAACACCTCCATTTTTGCATGTCTTTGCGGAATGGCATTGCAACAGTCCCTAGCCAAACGTGTGAGGTGCCGGCCGTCGGGACTGCCTACTCTCTTTGTCTTCCCCAGACGGGAGGCACCGGGGGCGTGACATCAGAAAGAACAGGTTCTGATTGGTCTGTGACAGCTTCCTGTAGGCCAGGTTTATAAAGATCTGTTCACATGTGGGGAAGGGACTTTATCTTTCTTTCTCAGCTGTTTTCCATCGGAAGCCTTCCGGCTTCTCTCTCTCTTCCTTTACTCTTTCTTTTCATCTTGGTTTTCTCTGTAACATTGGTACCCCTTTCACTTACAATATTCATATGTAACTGTAACTGCAATAATAATTTACTGTTGTTAATAAATTAGAAACTGTTCATCCTTTTAACCTCTATTGTGCCATGCCTCTTTCTGCCAGGTAACATCAAGTTGGAGTGGTTTGAATACAGTGCTTTTGTGTGTAGTGAGAGAGATTTTTACTCTTTTCTCTCCACACTTTTTACAATGGTAAGGAAAGAAAAACTGAAAACAAAATGTGTTTGGAACATTTACAGTGAATCTGATATAAATATGTTGCATTCAGTCTAAATAGGGAATTTATGATATATATATATATATATATATATATATATATATATATATATATATATATATATATATATATATATATATATATATATATTCATATATATTATATTTTTTACCTCAAACAAGGAGAAAGAGATAATTAAATGTAATATTTAGACAAAAGATTCTGTGTGATGCATGTACTGCTTATTGTTATAATAATGTTAGGATACCACTACAGGAAAACCAAATTTTTGAAAAAAGAACCCATGATGAAAATAGCCTTGTTTTTTTATTCCCTGTTAAATGCAAGGCTGAAGTTCATACTGGGAGGTGATGGCCACAAGCAGCAGGATGTGACAGTTTCATTCTCTCACAGAAGCTTGATGGGGTGGATGCCTTTGTTATTTTCTTTTGTTTCTCTGACAGAAACAGTTGACTGTTTTAGTTTTTATGGCATCAGATTTTTTCCCCCTCTGAACTGACTTACCCCGTTCTCTTCAGAGTATTAAAAAAAAAACCATTTTATTTCACTAGCATCTGCATGTTTTCCCTTAACATACTTTCCCCATATTTGTGCTTTCCCCATTCAATTAAACTGATCAGCTAGGTGTCTGGGGAAATTATAACCAAATTTACTGGATTAGTGTAAAAATGCATTCATCTCTGAAAGCAATTTTTAGATTTAATCCATTGATTGGAGACAAGTGAAAAATTGTTCTAGTAGAATTCAATTCTCTTTTTTCTAAACATTTCATATTGAATGATGAATTAAGCTTAGTGCAAATCAATCACCTAAGAAACAAAAAGATAAAATATTGATCCATTGAGGCAATTTCATTTTAACCTTTTTTTTTTTACCACTCATGAATCTCACCGCAGTTTGCAGGTTATCAATTATTAATAAAAATGAACAATAAATTAAATAATAATATTAAATAAAGAAATGCCTGTCATGATGATTGATTTTAAAATGCACAGTGTTTGAAGAATAAACACGTGTGCCGAAAAGCTCATAGCAAATTGTGTACTACAGTATTTTTCTGTAAAACTGACCACTTTTCTGCAGGTTTAGGGCAAAGATGTTCAAGCCCAAGAATATTAGGAAGTCTGAGTATAATTATAGCTTTTCTTTGGTTTTTAACCTTTAGTGAAATGTCAGTGATACTGTAGCTGGACATGTAGAATAGATGTGCATTACATTTACTGCAGTACATAGTGGGCATTTTGCAATGTTATGTAGGACTCCTTCGGAAGGACATTGCTTATTAAGGCTGTGGAGGGCGGAAGTACACAACGTGCCTAATGCACCTTGGTTCACATAGGGTTAGACAGCAAAATTGTACACATGCCTAGGCACATGTTGCCTAGGATTTCTTCTCAGTTTCACTTCCCTGATGTGTCCTATGAAAGTTCCCCTACAGGATTCCAACCTGGTCTGAATCTATTATTGATCCCATTAAACACACTGAAGAACCCTTTGTCTGCATTAACATTACAAAATGTAAGGTCATTTAGAAAAAAAGCTTCTGTTAATCAATGAAGCATCTTATAATCAATGAAGCTTTGGAAAATACACTTGTATTAGTGAACTTGATGATAATGTACCTCTCTACATGTATGCATTAACAGCAATTACCATAGTAATTTACAAAAAGAAGCATTTTTTTTACATGATTTTGATCAGTTTGATGTTATTTTATGGTGGTGTTCATTTTCAGATCCCACCAGCTAATGCTTGATGCTGAATATATGCAGTACAGGATGATATCCACAAAGTCATGACAAAAAAAAGAAACATTTCTCCCCAGGTGCTAGGGTAAAACCAGAGCACTGTGGTTTGCTCACCCCTTGATGGCTGTTGATGCTTTGATTCTTGCAGGGATGCTGGTGGGGGTTCTAGCTCGATGAAAGGGCTTCGTGCTGTTCTTCTATCTGACCTGTCTGGATGGCCATTCATAGACACTGATCTCACTTCATACAGAACCTAGAAAAAATCACCTTCCAAGCTGTGCTTTTAAGGGCCATGTGACCTCTACATGAAGATATATGCCACTGAGATGAGGACATTAGTTTGTGCCATATTAGTAAAGTAAAAAAAAAAAAATCGGACTGAATAAATGAGGCAATGGTAAAGGAATGGCACACAACAGTGAGGCTTTCCATCTAATATAGGTGTCATTTTGTGAGAACTAGTTACTGTGAAGCAAATTAATATCAATAAATTAAGCCGTGCCCAATGGCCCTCTTCATCTTAATTGTCATCATTGCTCAAACGTCAGGGCTGGAAAATTGGGTTTCCCCGCCATTGCCATAGCAAAACTCATCCGGGACGATATATTCTACCACCTGACCATGTGTTTTTTTTTTTTTCCTTGTGAGTGATCTGGCAGTGGTGTTCATAATATGACCTCTGGAGAACCCGCAATCCAGAGACACACAGTAAAAACACAAGAATTTTTACATTGGACAATACATTTAATATAATGCATTTTTGCAACATTTACACAAGTGACACTTTAAAATATTGGCTCTTGGATTTTACTTCAGAGGAAATATTTTCTACAGTATATCTGTGAAGATTCTCAGTCATCCAAGTGAATTTGTCTGAAAGTTGAGTTGTGGCAACTTTAGAGAAAGAAAGTCCAGAGACGTTTCATTCTGCATCCACAGAACTTTGTCAATGTGAGGGAAGTTGGATTAATGTATGTTTACATTACCATATTTTGTGGTATGTTGTGTAACTATAGTGCAGGCCTATAACATTTATCTTTATTAATATGCAGTGTGAAAGTTTTTTCCACACAAGGCCACCGCTCTGCTCTGCTCTGCTCTAATTATTAAAAAACATACACACACACACACTACACACATGCAAATGCACAAACACACACACACACACGTAGAAAATCTGAAATCAAATGCATTCTGTAAGGAGGATTAAATCTGCCTGTGTCCTTTGTAAGGCAAAAAGATATTCACTTTCCCTTCTCATCATTTTACTTCCCTCCAGCAAATCTGAAAATCTGTGCCCCATTGCCTGTGCGGAAGTATTGCTAAATCAACAGTCCTTTAGCCCATTATTCTGTAATAGCATAATGATTGTGTCAATACCCAAAAGATTTGGGGCATTTTTCTGGCTAAGCTGCTAGAATCCATTTTCTTTTTTTTTTTAATGCTTTGAATTCACCCGTGAGTTTGAAATGCATAAAGCAGTTGCCTGCGACTTGATGATGACTTCAGGATTGTTGTCACGACTACGGACTTACGGGGGAAGGAAGCGCAGAGGTCTGACATACTGGGAAGGGGTTTTTATTATTAAACAAACAAAGAAATACAAATAAAGACTGGCGCGGTGGCCGAAAACGATTTAAACTTAAATAAAGAACATAAACAAACCCGTAGGCGTGTGGCGATTGCCAGAACTCAAAACACATAAAACTAAACCAGGTCAAGTTCGTGCATAGAGTTCACGAAAATGCCAGCGACCCCGAACGGGCGGAAACTTCCGGCATTTATGGGGCGTCAGGATTAAAGTCAGGTGTGGAGGCCAGCTGCAGGCAATCCTGACAGAGCCCCCCCTCCAAGGGCTACGTCCTCGGAGCCCCAACAGTACCATCAGTGGAGGCGGCGGGGTGGACGGCGGCAACCACAGGGCTCCTGCCCTGCTGTATCCTCCCCTTGGAGGACCCGGTCCCTCGGGCTGGCTCCCCGGCGTGGTCAGGCGTGGCGGCCCCGGTCCCTCGGGCTGGCTCCCCGGCGTGGTCCCGCTTGGCGGCCCCGGACCCTCGGCCTGGCTCCCCGGCGTGGTCCCGCTTGGCGGCCCCGGACCCTCGGCCTGGCTCCCCGGCGTGGTCCCGCTTGGCGGCCCCGGACCCTCGGCCTGGCTCCCCGGCGTGGTCCCGCATGGCGGCCCCGGACCCTCGGCCTGGCTCCCCGGCGTGGTCCCGCATGGCGGCCCCGGACTCCCGTACCTGCACACAATAATCAGGGCCGATCCATCTGGGTACGTGTGGGCCCTGTCTCCACATGTCCCCTCTGACACGTCTTGTGTCACCCCCTGCACCGCGCAGGGAGATTGTCCCAGAGCCTCCGGCGACTGTTCCAGGCACCCCAGGCTGGTGCCTTCTGGGACTATGCAGCCCCTCTCGCTGCCCGGCCCTGGTGCCAAGGGGGGGGCATTGCCAGACCATCCGGCTAGCCCCTTCTGCGTCCGTTGGGACAAGCAGGCCCTCTTCCTGCCTGTCCCAGCTGGGTCCTCTTGCCTACCCGGGGGCTCTATGGCGCTCCACCCCTCTGGAGGCAGACGCAGGCCCATGCCTGGCCCGCCCTCCTCACTGGCTACCGGAGGACCCAGCTCCATCGCTTCCCCACCTCCCCTCCCCTCAGGAGGAGTCCCCAACCCGAACTGCACCCCCCCAAAAAATTCTTTGGGGGAGCACCCCCCCCGGCTGGACTTAGGGGTACCTTGGGGCTTGTCCACCTCGCCTTGGACCAGCACATTCGGGTCAGGAACCTCCTCCCTAGGGTTCGGCTCTGCGGCTGGGTCGCCATCTGGTGGACACAAAGAGGGGAAGTGGGGGCGACATACGGACACATATGCCACACAGACACACACAGACAGAGACAGACAGAAGAGAGGGTCGTCTGGCTCCCTCTCTGGGCTCTCCGGGACCTCCTCAGGGGGCACAGCCAGGATCTCAGGAGGTGCGACCTTTTCGTCGCCCGCCAGTGCTTGGTCTTCTTGCCCCGGATCCTGACTGGCGCTGGACGTGGTGGAGGGGCAGAGTTCGATCCCTGGCTCAGGCCGATCAAACTCCGCCCTCAGTCTCTGCTGGAAGTCCCGAAAACTCCTGTCGGTCTCTCCCTGCTGCCAGAGGGCTGTGCTCCAGCCCCATGCTGACCCAAGCAGACACGCGAGGATGGTGGTGGTCTTATCAGTGTCTGCTGCCCCACTGAAGGGTCCTGGGACCATTTGGCTGTCCCACACGGGGCTGGGCACGTCGCTGGAGATGGTGGTGGGCGTGTGGCGTGGGGGGTGGTGGACGTCTTCTCCAGCATGTGGGGGCGCTGGTGATGCGCTGCCGTTCAGCTGGGGAACGTCCGAGCAGAGGGAAGGCGGGTCGGCGACTGGAACTGGGAGGGCATCTTCCCTGTGAGGCAGTTCCGGCAGTGCAGTTGCTGGCTGGCGACCTCCTGTTGCCCTGTTCCACCAGCTTACCCCCACATCGCTGTCCTCCTCCTCACTGTTGTCGCACCTCTGGGACTGACGTGGGTTTCTACGGACCTCGCAACGATCATGGACGGGCACGATGGGCGGAGCCATCCCGGCACCGACTGCCCAATCGGCGTCATCCTCGTGTTGGTCCGTGTCGACCTCATACCCTCGGAAGTCACGTGGATCTTCACGGATGTCGCGACAATCTCGGACGCGCGCGCTGGGTGGAGCCATCCCGGCCCCGACTGCCCAACGAAAATCCACGTCATTGTCGCTTTCGTCATCCGTGTCCTCCCACCTGTGACTCCGAGGGTCGTCCACCCTGCGGACATCCTGGACCCAGGGTGCGATCAACTCCCAGGGACAGAACTCTGGCCATTCGGGCTGGAGCCTGCCCACCTCCTCGCTGGACGAACGCCGCCGTTGCCGCTTCTCACCCCCCTGGAAGTGACGTGGGTCCCCACGGACCTTGCGACGATTGCAGACTGGTGCGATGGGCGGAGCCCAACTCTCGTCTCCCGTGCTCTCGTCGTCGTCCGTGTCGTCCCAGTCCACGGGGAGCCTTGCCAGCAGAGCGCAGAGTTCTTGGCTCGACATGCCGAAGATCGTGGGGGTCGCATCTTCTGCGCTCGCTGCCCACGTCACTTCCTCGCTGCTGCCGACGCCAACGTCCTCGCTCCGCCCACTCACCCGCCGACGTTGTCGCTTCCGGGTTTCGCGGAGTTTCCCGCGGGTGACGTCATCACGCGGCGCCGCGTACCACGGCTTCTCGGGGAGAAAACGCTCCACCAGAACGGGCGGCGCGTCTCTCCCCTGGTGTCCGCGTTCGCCGCGCCGGGCTGCGTCCTTCGCGGCGTTTCTTCTCCTCTGTTTTTTACCTCTGCGCTTTTGGGTGGGTCGCTGGCATTCTGTCACGACTACGGACTTACGAGGGAAGGAAGCGCAGAGGTTTGACATACTGGGAACGGGGTTTTATTAATACAAACAATAAAGAAATACAAATAAACAGCGGCGCGGTGGCCGAAAACGATTTCACTTAAATAACGAACTGAAACTAACCCGTAGGCGTGTGGCGATTGCCAGAACTCAAAACACTCATAACAAAACCAGGTCAAGTTCGTGCAGAGTCCACGAAAATGCCAGCGACCCCGAACGGGCGGAAACTTCCGGCATTTATGGGGCGTCAGGATTGGGTTCCGGTGTGGAGCCCAGCTGCAGGCAATCCTGACAATTGTGTGCATTTCACTGGGCATGAAGCAAGAGAATCAAGGGAAAAATAACTGTGTCACCTCCCACAGCGGAATAGCCCTCCTATCAGAATGACGGGGACAGGGACAGAAAAAGAAAATGTGAATTGCATAAAAAAATAAATAAATACAAAATAAACAACTGCTTCAGTCAACTGTAATCTATAAACATTTCTAACCTTATAAATAAGCCCATTGGCCTGGGAACTTTTGAAGTCAGCATTTCCTCTTTATCTGCTGGCTAAGAAATGAAAAAAGAAAGTGACAAGAAAGGAGAATTCGCCCTTGTTGGTGTCGGCTCAATCGGCAGCCTTAGGAGGGCAGCATTTTTTTGTGAGACAAACATATGCTCGCTATCTCTGCTGACCACATGTCCAGCTCTTAATAATATCTGGGAGAGCGAGGGGAAAAAAATGCATAACCTTGTTAAATCCTCAAGTTTATATAATAACACTGCAAATCAAGAGCAATAGTTTCCAGACGTTCAGTGGCTGACTCTGGGAAGGCAATGGCAACAAATTGCAGGCAATAGGGCAGCATGTTTCATTCATTAAAGTCAGGTTCTCTTTAACCCACCCACTACATGGCTGAAAATGATGCATTCTGCGATGTGTCAGTAACTGCCCATGTTGTTCTTTTGAACAGTAAACTTTTTTTTTTATGTAATAACTTAATTTTGCAGGCTATGGTAACTAGTGAGTTATTAAACAAAAAACAAATGACATGTCACTGAATACATAGAAGCAGTTGGTATTAAAAAGGTGCTTGTGACTATTTTTGACATTTAATAATGTAGAAACCTGTAAAAATGTAGTAAACACTGACATCCATTTAGACTATATATATAGACACACTGTCTATATATATATATATATAGACAGTGTGTATGTGTGTGTGTGTGTGTGTGTTTCGTGGACTTTCTAAGGACTTGATTTCACTTTAAGCGCAGCAAGAATATCAGCATTTGTTGGGCTGGAGTGGGTCACATGTCCATTTCTGGAAGAGAATAAAGGGGAAACATGAACATTTTTAATAAAAAGACTTCAGTCAACAGTAACCTATAAACATTTCTGACGAGACCTTTAAGACCTTTTGATCTTGCTTTTTCAGATTTTGCTACACAGTTGGATGCACCTGATTGAATGCATCTTTAAGACTGAAAAACATTTTTAAAGGAAAAATAAAATGTGAATGTTTATAAAGTATAGAGTAAAACTGTCTCCTCTTGCAAACATTCATCAATTCATCTTTTCATAAGTAAGTGAAGAGGCAATTATTAGAGATCGGCATTGCACACATAGTCCCATGTAGCTTTCGTTGCTCTCTTTGTTGCTCTGATTTCCAATAGAACTACAGACCACATCTCTAGGTTACAAACAAGCCATTTGATTGACATGCTGACTGATGGAATGATTGATCTGTGGACCTGGACTCCATAGTGACCAAACCTTAATCTTATTTGATGGTGATATTTACGGATGAGCTGACCCAAATAGTTGAAGCTGCCAAATAAATGTTCAGTTTTTTTAACCTCTTCATGTGTAACCTTTGAGGCTAATTATCTTAGAAGATGTACCATTTCAAGCTACAAATGAATTCTCGTGATTCACACACAAGCCTTCAAACATTTACGTATCTTGGCTAATTAAGCAAGCATGGTGAGATGGGAATATGTGTGCAACATTTTTCATATTTTTCTGCTCTGAGCCTGAAAGGGCCATTTTACTTTGTTTTGCTCTAACAAGATGTTTGTCATTACAATAAAACTAAAAATAGCTGTGCCATAATGTTAAATCTATTTAGATTAATCAGATAAACTTGCTTCATACAAATCCTAAATAAATCCTACACTTGTGCATTGTGTGTGAGAGAAATTAGTTGATATTTCAAATGTATGTATAAAAATCACACTTCCATTCCAGTTTCATGGATGAATATGCATGCATTTTATTTGTTTGTGCAAAAAGAATAAATAGGTTCTCTGTCCCCTTAACGATAACATGCTTTAAAATGTGTGCCATTGGAAAGTGGCTTGGACGTGGATCGGGGTTTTAGCCCCTCAAATCCAAATGAACTTGGTTCCATTCAAATGCACAGAGTGCTGAGCTCGTTTGAGGCTGAACGCTTTGTGGCATCATTAGAAGTGTAGGGTTGTCAGATGCCAGCTTTAAAGCACTGAATATAAAGTGGGTGCACAGATCTCAGCCGGTCATTACGACAAATGGCTTTGTTTCACAAGTCATTCGTTCCAATGGAACAAGGCCTGTAGAACACGTCACGTGTATACAGTCCCGCAGGTCAGTACTGCATTTATCGCTTCATCATACTAGCCCCGGTTCAACACTTCTCTGATCATTAATTTCCATAAAGGAAGAATATGAATATTAATACCAAAAACTAGTGCAAGGCTCTAAATTATCCAAGGAGTTCTGTAAAATGCGTAGCGTTTACACTCTTTCATAGATCTTCTAAATTTGAAAGAATCAGCTCAAGGCAATAGTTTAAAAATGAATCACTGACCATGATCTGCATTATATTCTGGATGACTCAAGGTAGGATACTCTGAACCAGGCATTGCATTCTCTGGAATGGGGTCTGCCATGCTGAAGACTCCCCTTTTTGGTCCAACCCATCCCAAATTAGCCCTTTATAGGGTTTTTGTAAGGCGACTGTAGACCTGATCAATCACTCCAGCACTTTCCTTGCACACCCCGGAGCTGTGTTTAGGGTGCTGTTAGAATTGAAGTGACAGGCCAAATTAAAGTCACCCAACTGGGATGGCCTGTCACTGCAGAATGCCATGGGGGTTCATGCTGTTGAGCATCAGTGTCTATGGTAAACAAATCCTCTAAATCTCACTGGAATGCAATATGGCAATAACTTTTTTGAAAGATTAATTGAAAGTACAATTCATATAAATACAATCAATTATTTTATTTTAAAAAGAAGCATTTAAGAACTTATTTATGAAGTGTTATTTAAGACGTGGAGGATTGGATTGGTTCCGGAATGTCATGAATTGGTTTGGTAATGGATGTGGTCCTGAGGTGTCTGTAATAGAGCCTGTGTTTGTGATGCTGCCCACATTATTACGAGGACAGGAACTGGAGGTCGACAGAGGAGGAGAGGAAAAGATTGCTCTCAGTGTTGCCAGATTGCTTTTGTACGTGACAAAAATTGCTTGTTGAGTAGTAGGTATTGAGGAACGCAATTGTAATTTAAATATGCCAATTAGTCGAAGCAGTTAAATGCTTAGTAGTTTTGGCAATTTTTTTTGGACGATTGTGGACTGAAGCAATTATGACACTGCTTGTGCTACTGCGTAACATTACTGATAAAAATGTATCTGCACAACAAGGTGAGGGTTATTACAGATGCATTTTATGGGAGGCGTAGCATTAATAAGCCGTGCTCAGTGCTGAAAACCTGCACAACACTCATTATGAAATGTGATGACCAGAATGAGGGACTAGGGATTCATGAAAGCCGTCAGTCATCGCCACGAGCCCATCCCATAGCAAAGTTAGTTTCGTGTTTGGGTGACAGAAATAATTAAACGCCTAAAAATAGTAATTATATTCTCTGCAGGATACTCTTCATGTAAATCCTGAGTATGCCTTTTGAACTTACGCTAACACACGATGCCTTCCATAGCTCTTTAAACACAGGGATCTTTTCTGTTCGCCTCCACATTTTCCATCCATGAACACCTTGGAGACTGTGTTGCTTTTCGTAATCTCTAGAAATATAACCTTGCAGTGCACACACAGACTGGAGAGGCAGTAAGGATGCTCTCCCATGGTAATGTGAGAGGCCGCTGAAGGCCATTTCCACCTGAAGGCCTCCACACTCCTCTTTTATCTCCAGGCTTAAAACACTGTACCACCGACACAAAGGATGAACAAATCAGACATAGATCAAAGTGGTCCGGGGCTCGAAATGTCAGAATGCTTAAGTTAAAGTCATTCTCGGTAACTGCATCTGAAATCCCTTCGTAAGTGTGTAGAGTGTGTAGAGGAGGAGCTCAGGCGTGATGCTGGCGCCTCTGCACTGAGGTTTGTCATTTGGACCAACAGGCTCGCTCCACCTTTGAAAACAGGCCACTTCCCCCAGATAGCAGAACAGATGCCACTTTGGGTCACCTGAGTTCTCGTTTAAAAAAAGCAGTTTCTGTGCGCTCATAGGTAGACAGACATTTCTCTGCACATTAGCTCATCGAAGGCTTCAGCCACCTGGGGCGGACCATACAAGAAAAAAAAAAATTTGCCCACTCACATCAATATGTGGTGCCATCTGAACTCCTGAGGGAGCAGCACCTTGGAAAAAAAAAAATTTGATTGCAGAATTGCAATGTTTTTTTTGCCCCGAAGCTGGAGCGACAGCTGGGATTTTATGGTCAGTGAGTGAGGAATGCTTTCCTCCCCAGAGCGCATCGTTGCGCCTCCAACCAGAGAGGACTGAAAAAAATAAAACGCCATTCTGAAGACACATTTCCATAATGGAGGCCGTCTGGATGATCACGGCAAACAGACAGGGTTGATGTGTGCTGAGACCACTGGACCAGGGGCGAAGATACCTAAGCCTGCATCGGCAAATAGAAGAGGAAAACTAAACATTGAACCTGTTCTCTAATTTTTTCCTCTGATGATATGTCTCAAGTGTTTCCGATCGTTGCCTGGAAGCAAACAATTACAGTACCTATTGAGCTGCATTAACTTGGCATAATGTGCCCAATGCAATTACGGATTCTAATAACCTGGCCTATTTAAATGGATGTGGGGAAGAGGGCGTGGGGTGAATTGGCGTAATTGTTTCAGGTCGATCCTGGATTTTTATGGCTTTATTGAAAATGTACCGTATTGATCTTCCTTAATAGGCTCATGTGTAAACGACATTTTGAATTTGGATGGGCCGCTTCCATTCTGTCCTCATTTCTATTCCTGTTCTCTACTCGGCTGTGTCCGCAGGCAGATATCTGAAAAAATTATGTCTGAAATTAGAATGTATCTGCACAACAAGGTGTTGGCTATTATGGACATATTTTAGGGGAGGAGTAACATTGGCAGGGAGAATGATAAAAGACATTGCACAGGATGTGCAAACACAGGTTCAGGTTGCATTTCTTTTAACTGTGGAATGAAATTAAATTGCAGAACGAGACCAGGCTCTAAAGGAAGGCATGGGCAATGGCTCTGGTGCCAGATAAACCTGATCCTGCTGAAGTTTCGTGGAACATCCCATAAATCATAGCAGGGGTGTCTCAGGGGTAGACCTCCCATTTGACGCTTAGTGCATGACTTTGACAAACATGACCAAGAGGTCACTGCTTGTATGTACAGCCATTCTCATTCTTCATCCACTTCATCCGTTTTATTAAAACTTTTTTATTCTAAAAAAGAATAATTTTTTTATGACCTCAAAAACAATATTTTCCCCATCAAGTTACACTTCTGAACTGAGGGTTTATATCCCCAATAATATATATATATAAAGCACAATTTTTGACCTTGCTAATTGTGTCTTTAATGCATTCTGTGCTTTTGTCTCTGGTTCAAGTTCAGTGCCTTTTCTTCTCCTCAAAATGCAGCGATTACTCTGTCACAGGGCAGCGGTTCTGAGTAAAGCGCCGTGATAATACTGGATTTGCAGTAAGAACTCCCAGATGATTAGAGCTCAGCTCTGTAGGTGAGGTCCTTTGACTGCCATTTACTAGATCCCCATTTTATATCTCCTGCAATGTGGAGGAATCATGTGGGATTGGTCTTAACTGTCATGAGTGAAGGCAAGACAGTTATAAATGTAGACAGAATTATATTCTGGAGGACCAACAGAGGTGATTTGCCAACCACCGAACTATTTTTAGCAACATTTGGTGGGTTATAAGTGCATTTCTCTGCTCTCACCTGGCAACCACGTGGCACTGAACTGCCAACCTCCATAAGACCCTCAGACTCACTAACCATATTGAAGAGACACATCTATTCTGGGTCTATATATGTGTATGTGCTTGTCTGAGTGGGGCCTTTCCTCTTTAAACTGGTCATTTCTAGGGTTTATATATCTATTTCACTGGGCCTTGACTATTGTTGAATAATGTATGAACAGCATACAAGTGTGTTCAAGCTTAAAGATTTATTGTCATGGATACAGAGCACAAGGTACGATATAATTCCACAGTGTGTGTGTGTGTGTGTGTGCTTAATTTTAGGATTCAGATGGATGTTGGGGTTCATTGTATATTTTATTCAACATGGTTTCTCTGTACCTAATGGTTTAGGGTATAGATAAGTGATAAAGCCTACACAAAATTGGATTCCTTGCTTTGCCCTCTTGGGCATGAACTTTTTAACCTTTGAACTTGTGATCACCTGATCATCATTCATTCTATATTTATTGTAAGAGCCTGTCTTGTGTGCAATATATATCTTTTATCTACTGACACTGAATGATTCTTTAAATTATTTTGGGTGACTTTGGTATATTTTTGGTATATATATGGTTTCTGTACATGATTTTTTTGTTTTTACTTTTTGTTTGAAACAAACCACCTTGTCAGGCAGTTGCAGATCCTGCTTCTTCTTCATGCATGATGAATTATGTAACAATGCCAAATTAATACAAAATATCACTGTAAATAATGTAAAGCTAAACGTATTGAAGTTAAAATAATGATTTTGTTCCCATGTTATATATTTCTTTGGTCCGTGCTTTTCCTTCCAAAAAAAAAAAAACACTGTTTATTTTTCCATCATTGATTTTTGGATAATTCCACATAATTACTTTTATCTGTGCAGTCCTGATTGGAGGCCATTCTCCAGCAGAGAGCCGTGGACCCCTGAGGGGCTGAGAGCTCAGCTCTTTCCACAATTAATTAAACTCCATTAAATGCTTAGGCCGCTGATGGCAGCAGAGCATGCACTGTGGAAACACACCACACACACGCCCTACGTCAGCGCTACCCTGCCCGGACGTGTGCAAGCCTCACAGGCGGCCACACAGAACCACAATCTAGGCCGCCACTTGCGTCTGAATAATGAATGCTAATTTGTTTAAACGACTGTTTTAGAAGGTCAGAGGTTATGAGAAGTCACAGAGTGTTAATTATAATGGGAGGCATGCTGACTGGCATGTCCTCAAATTCCTGTGTTTGCTGTCCATACATTCTTCATTCTCCCGGCTGGAGAGGCAGCATTGAGATCCTTTTGAGATCAAATATCATGCTGTCTGGCTATATTTGGAATGTCACCACATTTTTTTTTGTTGTTTAGGCTACTAAATAACTTTTTCCTTTTGGGTTTCCATATGCTTCTGCAGTGGTGATTTCTGGAAACTATTTAATTTTTTTTTGGTACACCCTCTCAACCTCATGTACAAAAAAATAATCACCATTCATTTTGGGCACTTGCTGCAACACAACACAAGGGACGTCACAAGGGATAAACATTTTATTCAAACGAACACATTATATGTATGTCTGAAACTGAAACTTGTATATGGACATGTACTTATGCACAATGTATTTTTGTCCCCCTTCTGCTGTAATGACAGCTGTACTCCACAAGTGTGTACAAAACCTGATGGTGCATGCTATCTCTGCAGGAGTTATGAAACATGACAGTTTGGAAATTTGTGCTTTCACATGGCGGGGTGAAATATAATTTAATGACCTAGAAAGTGTCATAACATTCATTTTTTACATCATTGACATTCAAACGTTACGCTTCCGTAAACTTATCTTTCAATTGGACCGTCATTTTCCATGAAATGCTGCCATTCCTCTGGTATATCTCTATTAAAAGAGGACACAGTCTATTAGGGGATATTAGCCTGGGTTGCGAGTGTTGGGCACTAAATTATGACACAGGCAGAGAGCCACATTCATTCATATAGCAGCTGTTTGTGGGTGTGGAGATAAGAGCCAATCCCTGGTTAATAGGTACCTTGTCCCCTATACCTCTTGTAAAATGGCAAACAATAGGTGGTCTTGATCAAGTGGGTGAATGCAATGAAAGAACAGGAATTTCTTTTTTTTACATATAAATTCACAGTGAATGGTTAATAGAATAATGATTTATTTCTGAAAGAAACTGACATCTATTATTTAAGCAGCAGGTATAAATTATTGGAGTTGCTTATAGTGAACATGAATTATGTCCAACTAATACAATCTCCCTGAAAAAACAGTATTGCATTTCATCATCAAAGAATTAGCTGTTTGTCTTTTAGGAAAGCCATTACTCTATTTTCCAATGTTTTGATTGAAATTGTAGTTAAAAAAAATCTCAATATGTGCAATTTCCCCACTTTTCTGAAATCCCTTTCACATTTGGAAAATTGAACAATGCTCATAAAAAGTGCACAGAAATTTCACATCAAGACCTATTTAGTTGGTAAACCCAAACAGCCAATCACCATCAAAATGATGGCAGACCATCAAGACAGAATCTTCTCACCTAACCTTGCCAAGGTCTGGGGACTCCTGGGAGTAATGATATCTCATGACAATATCAGTCTGACCCATCTCTGAAGAAATTACTCTCATAATCAGCTGTTGCCTGAATGATGTTGCTTAGAAACAGCTTGAATAGCAAATAAGACACATTTAACTTTGAGATGATATGGATAAAAAAAATACACTTGAGGTGGTGCCTTACCATGAGTGCCACTATATGTTCATCATCTGAAATTAAACCAACATACATATTTAATAGTTATCACATTAAAATGAATTAATTTATTTAATGGGGCTGCATTTTGTTTACAGTAATCTCTCAAGTACGTGTCAAGGGTGAGTGTGTCATCAATGCTCGAGGGTGTCTGCCATGAGTGTGTCTGCCAAGCAGGGAGCAATTGTTGTTTTTCAAAGTTGTTGTTTCTCAAAGTTTTGAAACATAATCCTATGTTGCTGTATCTGTTGGTGAAACTGAGGTTTGTTATGTTCTGGGTTATATCTGCACATATCTGCACACTCCACTGTTGGATGCATGAATATAATAATGGTCATTCTGTGCAACGTTCACTATCAACACGGGTAGTGCTGGCATAGCCTGAAATGATCAGACTGATTAGGTTAGAGGAAGAATACAATTCCCTTTAAAGAACAGTTAGATATGATTTACATATTTATGAACAATTAAATTTTTTATAGATTTCATTTCTACTAAATTTGTTGGTAGAAAGGTACTGAAAAATGCTTCATGATAGCTTTCACAGTGCCTTTATATATATACTCTCTCCCACCTTAATCAGACTCATTTTTGTGATGTTTTCTATTAATTATAATTGAATACCATGTCAGCAGCATTTAAGTTATTATTATACGCATATTAAGTTCTTACTTGCATGTCCTTATTAATAAGGTTATTAATAAGGTTCACAAATTTAAAGTGAAATGCTGTAGACCAAGGAGCACTTTTGAATCAGGGCTAAATTAACATTTATATAGGAAAGCACGTCCAGCCATATCAGCGATCTACAACACGTCCTATTAATTAATGAGCCATGTGGATACTGCACTGTACATATTAGGGCTGTACAAACTAAATGCTTTTGGTTCAACCTTCCTCATGAAAACCAACTTTATACAGACTATTGTATGCACACAGTTATAATGATATTACAGATATACAACACACTTTATTTCAAGCAACATAGTGTAAACTCTGCATACATTTTCATTATTTATGTGCTTCTAATTTTAGTTCCATTGTCTAAGATTCAGTACTTCTTTGATTATGCATATTATGAGAAAGTGGTGAAGGTCATGTCGTTTTTCAGCCATTCCTTTGCTTATAAAAAATAAGCAGTGTTTTTATGTTGAAGTGACCTTGTAGCTTGGGGCAGCGTGAGTGTTTTTTTCACCATTGTTAAAGATTTACCCTTAATTTGAGGGTTCATTATGGTTTTAATTGAACAAAGCCTGTGGTCTTGCTGACGGTCTAAGCTTATTTACAAGAAGTCATAGTAATTTGTTTAATTTCAAACATGATTCAGCTTCTACTATACATGCCAAAAGCATGCGCTGGGTGAGCATGTTAAAATTAGAAAAGTTAACACCCCATTAAAAATCTACATAAGTAGGTAATATGGCCCAAACAACCTGAAATTTGTCAGAAACTACAAACAACTACAGATGCTGATATAGAGACCTAAGTTCATGCAAGGGTAAACTTCAAAGGACTTACATCAATACCCATCCATGCATTCAGATGAATAAAATAACATTTCTCTGGCAGAACCTCCTCTTCATTTGTTCGAGATCCAGAGTGTTTGGCGTTAATATTCAGAACGAGTATCAAACTAATCATAGTCAATTGCACATGGGTGGCGAACATTTTTTCACTTGAATGTTATCAAAGTGGTGTGCTATTAAAACCCGGCTAATGCCACAAAGATTTTTTTTTTATTACTCTTCGCCATTTACACAGGAAAAAACACACACCAACATTTGCTGTACTCTAATTAAAGTGTTCCAGCATTGGACATTATGACAGGTTGTGTACCAGTTATAGTATTAGAGTTGTGATGCCAGTAAAAGCTCTGCTACAGTTCCCTTTCTGCAAATTCGTTTTAACCCTTAAACAATTTAGCACCATAGGTTGCGCCTACTTGTTATTCAGACGCTGCAGTTACTACATGGAACAAAAGGAGGGACTGGATGAGGATGTGCTGATTGTATGATTAAAAAGTATTATAAAAAAATCTCGAATGTACTGTTAATGTTTCTACTGCTGCATTGTAGGACATTTTTAGAGCACCGTTATAAGAATAGAGTTATTAAATTGCCGGAAATTAGCTGTCTCAAGAATATGTGGTTGAATGTGTATTTTTAATGCATGTGATCTATATAAAATATGAATATTTTGTGGAAATGAATATACTCAGTTGGGATCAGTTTTATGTAAAATGTCAGCTCTGAAACAGGACTTCCCACTATGGGTTTATCAATCTCCTTACAGGGTAAGAAGCACGGTGGAGTTTAGTTCAATGGATATTGTGCTCATGTGTGACCAGAGGTGGAAGAAACAAATGAAATTTACTCATGTTACTATAATTGAGTAGTTGTTGTGAGTAATTTGTAATTTTTTTGAAGTTGTTTTTGAAATAGGTCATTTTACTTTGACTCAAGTACATTTTCACCCAAGTATTTTACTTTGTTACATTGGATTTATGACCAGTCCTTTTTTACATCAAAGAGTAGAATTTAAGCAAAGTAAACATTGTTTCAGTAGTTTTTCCACCTCTCTGTGTGATGGAAATACAAACTCTGTCCATGTAAAATGTAACACAATATTGGTGTTCATCAGTTTATTGCATGATATTAGTGAACTTGTGTGCTGGTTTGCAAATTAGTTGTACATTTCCATGAGTTAATTACCTTTATCTAACTGCAGAATAAAGGGTACGTAGTGTCTTAACACATTATTTAAAAAAGTTCACAAACATTTGCTGTTAAGGGGTCAAACTAATAAATTACACACATTTGAAGGGACAAATTGTCAAGGAAGTAACCTGAAATTCAAATAATGCATCTAATTTAGATTTTTACTTAAGAGAGACATGGCTGAAATTTTCCATTGGTCCCCTGTGAAAGTCTAAATTCAGCATGTTTAACAAAGGAACAATGAGCCTCGCTGAAGGTCAATATTTTATATGTGGTACAGACAGAATTGAACACAAATTATTACTTGGCTTTAAACTTTATAGCGCCTAATACAGCTGCAGCCTGGCAGTCAGAGCCACCGAGACCTTGCTGGCATTTTATAATAATGATTGTGAAATTACCCAGGGAGTCGTCGTCGTCGTCAAGTAATAAAAACTCGCTCTCTGAAAATGAAAACGTTAATTAAGCTTTAAATTAGCAACTTGACTGTCCTATGTGGTATTTCATCGGGGTTTATCACTTCACTTCCTCACGCCTCCTTTGACCTTGGAGGAGCAGCAAAACATCAACAAACAAAAGGGTGACAATGACGAGGCAGCCGATCTGTCATGGCCCATAAATAGCTGGCAGACCTGAAATTGTGATCAGCAAACAAGATGAGTCAGATAGCTTAACACAATGAATATGGAGCAAACGGAGATTAGTTTGAAAATAATAGAGATGCAGATTTGATAAGAATGCCTTTGTTCGTGCAGGCATTTGTATGTCTTGTGCATTGTATTGGCAGTACAAACCAGTGCTGCATGTGGGTGTTTGAAAGAAGATGGTCCAGGAGTCTAGAGGCAAGATGTGCACTGAGGAGGCACTCGGTGCCAGTTTATGAAATGTAAGAATTTGCTGTTTTATATAACAGGAATATATGTAAATTGAGCAATTTGTGCTTTGCATAACAATAGATGCACTGGACACTATTGGCCCTTGTTTTGACAATCAATGGATGGAATAGGACCTTGCAGATAATTTCTGTTGAGTGCGCTAAAAATGGAGAAAATGTGACCCTTACAATCATCTAAACTTGATGTTACCTGTGGGTTACCTTCCAGTTGAAAAGAGTGCCATTACAAAGTGCTCTACATGCCACCCCTGCATGATTAAGGGTCATGAATTGTGATGTTTAAAGTACCCTCAATTGAATGCAATTGAAAGTATTCCTGTAGCCAAATAGGTGCCCTTCTGGTTAAAAGTGGCCTTCCAATTGATCAAACAAAATGTAGTGCTGTATGAGTGTTGTACTGGCTGGCCCTGCAGTGGAGAAAATGTGAATGATAACATATATGTTTAACTCAGTTCAAATTCAGAAGTTTTACTTCTGAATTCAGCTCAATAAAAATCACGTTATCATAAATATGCAATCTGCATTTGATCTGTCCAATCTCTTCTAGCTCAGGATTGTGGTGGAGAAAGAACTGACTCACCACACAACCTATGACTAACCCTGTGCTAGTGAGATTGTCCTGTTGGGTGTGAATTTAACACTCGCCCACATCTTTGGAAATGGGAAGAAACATAAATCATATCAATATAAAACATAAAAGTCTGTCTTAAGCATAAAAACTGTCATGGCACAGCTGGGGACACAGCCTGCACCACTCAGCGTGACAACAGGGCTCTGATCCCGAACAGTTTAGGCATCCGTGATCAGAGCCCTGTAAAAGGAAGAGGAGAGCAGCGAGACGGCGCTGCAGCACTGACGTGGAGAGACTGTCATGCTTTATGTTTGCCTTTCTTTCCTCCTGTTGTTTTAGACTCATGCCTTTTTTTGGCCAACGTGCCTTTTTCGTTGTGTTTATTAAACTCAGACCATGTCCCATTTCTGCGCCTCATTTTCCATCCATTCCAATGCAATATATTTTTTTCAGACTGTCAATACAATACAAATCCAATTAATCTAAATGTATATCTAAATTTGATATTACATTAAATGTGTTATTAAATGTATGAATAATTTGTGTTAATAAATAAGAATGAAAAACATCTTGATTAAATGATTAAATACTTAATATGATTTAGCATAAATCACCAGTTGGTCCAGTATCTTCAGAATTCAGTAGTTTGCTTCAGACAGGTATTCTAAAGACGGACAGCCTATTTGCTATTTGTTATTTGGTCCGGCTGCTGCAACAAATACTGTGCTCTGCTCAAGCAAACAGGAAGTAATTAAGCTCTGAGCTTTAAGAAAAACCAGTCGCAGCAGCAGCCGTCGGTGGGAAGTCTGTATATCCGCAGTGCAAACAAATCCTCAGGGGTATCCTTGCATGTAAAGCTCCTGTAGAAACCGATACTACAACATCAAGCAAAGGGCTTCCTTTTTGCTCACTGTAGTGTTTCCAGATTGGTTATTAAAAATAAGTATTTCTGTTGCAAGAATATTTTTTTACATTCTTATACATACATTCTTTCAATGATGAAGGTTTTCTCCCTACTAGATGAATTCAATAAATATAACCGCTACCAGGCAACACAATAGCCAAATGTAATACATGGGTGTAGATAAAAAAAATAGAACAACCAAAAGCACATATTTTATCTATTTTATTACATATTCCTTTAACATCGTTCAGTTGGCAAATTGGAGTAAAAAACATAGTTGCTTTGTCTTATCTAAATAATTCATACGTACAGGGTACCTTGCACAATAAAAACAGCAACATATTTACATATACATTAAATCCTATATCGCTTATAAATAATACTAATTTACAGCATGTACAGTTCTTAAGAGCAAGTTCAATTACAGGAAATAGAAAACACACAACAATGCAGTTATGCCTTCGCACAATGGAATACAGACAGGGTGGGGGTGAGGCGGAGGGGTAAAGAAGAGAAGGTGAGCGAGTACATGTGTGTCAGATTTATGGTACACTTGGGTTTCTCCTCTCAGAATAAGACAGTAAATCCCTCATATTTGCAAGGCCATATGCTACTTTGCACACTGAAGGGCTCCCGCTTGGGCAACCTCAAGCTTAATTGTCATTTCAAAAAAGGGTGAAGATGAAGCCATGGATATTTTACACAGTGACTTTGTAATGTAGTTTAGTGACTTTATTTGGCAACATAAATAACCTAGTTTCCATTCCAAGTTCACTCAGTTGGTGAAACATGTTCCTTCACACCATTTAAATGCATTATGCCTAGCACCTTCCACATGTGACATTTGGTGACACCATCAACTCATCTCTTTATTTGACTGTTGGAATGCTGTCACCTGATCCACTATGCTCTAGTAAGCAAGCAATTCTTAAAAAACGAGAGAGGTATCTGGGCATTACATAAATCATTATGACAATTATACTGTCATTTTTTTCATATGATCTTAAATGACCAAATCAAATGTTTTCACAGCATTGTATGTATAGAGAAATATACATTAAAGTGCATATTAAAAAAATTAAGTAAAGAAAATTTAAAAAAATTATACCAATGGATAGTGTTAACATAAATCATATATTTTGCAAATACAGTTGAAATTAATTAGGACATTCAATCTGCTGAAAATGGAGTGCGTGTGAAATCAGCTTTTCCCATCTGTTCACTGCCTGGGTCCACACATGTTTCCCCGTCATCACCTTTAAACTCTCAATCACTTTCAACATGAGTGAACAGGCAAAATGAAATTAGTTTAAGCATTGTAAATTTTCTGTGGACTAAATGCTTCAAATGCAGATGCAGTGAAAGAGCCTTGCTAGAATTTTTGGCTAACTAACTGATTAAATACTAGCACTGTGCAACAGTAAATATTGTACTTCTGGTTTGCTTGAATTGTACTTACACTGTAATGGCTTGGTCATTCACTAAATGGCATTGAGCTTCATTATTTTGACCTATGACTGAATTATATTGATTTTTTACCTTTGGAAAGTTGAAGGGACGTATGGCCTACGGAGCTTAACAAAGCATTTGTGCACATGAAATATGCTGACAAAGATAAAGTGATGTTGTTCCGTTTGTCTGTTCAAGCAATGTCCGGATGTGAGATAATGAAAAGATTTAGCCTCCCAGCCAGAGACCACAGAGTCTCCACTCCTGAAAAAACATGGCTGTCTAAAAGCAATAAGCCTTAAAAAAAATACACACACAATAAGGCCTTTAACATAGAACTGTTGGAGTACAGCTAGTCCTTCCTGTTTATATGGCCATTTTCAATGCTTTTTTTTTTGGGTTATTATTTTTTTTTGTTTTTGGCACACTGGATGCAGACGATCGCATCATCATATGGCGCTCCCCACACCTTCATTCTCAGCTTGGAAGTGCCCCTGGAGCGAAGTCAAATATTACTACTGTGCTTGCCATTAATACATTGTGTTGGTGTGGAGTTGAAAATAGAGTCCCTGTGTCTAAATGTAAACCTGGGCGTTATTTAACCAAAGGCAAAAAGAATTGGATAAGAAAAAGGAGCCTTATCAAATGTTTACTTCTCTCTCCTGACCTCAAAAATACAATTGGCCTGAACATCCACGCAGAGCCAAAGTGCAAGAAAACTGGGATCCCCCCGCTTCTTTCACATATAACTACACAATATTCTACATTCAGTTGCTGCATAAAAGTCAATTTTTTCAAATGTAGGTATTGGATTTTGTCTAGTGCAGCATTATTTAAGTGAGTTGGGGTATTGTTACATTTTGCTTAGATTAACTCAAATCCTTACTCACAATTTTGTCTGAGTGGCCTCTCTTGTTCTCATTTCTCATTGTTCTCATAGTTCTCATTTATTAGCAAAAGCCTTTTGGGTGTTTTGTTATTCCACCCTCACTTATGTCCACGTCACAGGAGCCTATTTAAATGTTAACCTTTTTTCAGCATTTTTGTCTGAAGTTGACAAAAAAAAAAAGAGTAAAAAATGTATGTCTTCCTACGTTAAAAGCAGGTTTGACACTATTCCATCTCCCTGCTCTATCCTAGCTACGCTAATGTCCTAGGTTTGAAGTTTACTGATCATGCTGTTTAATAGACGAAGAATGAGCTACATGGCGGGCGCAGGGTAGTGCCCACATCAGAAGAGTGGCTGCAACGGGATGACTGTGGGATGGGGGGCTAACATTGGAGGGAAAACAGCTGGGCGGGGCAAGGCATGGAAGGGGACCGCCACTGGGTGCAGACTGGGTGGAGCCACTACAGACACCTGCGGCGGAGACACAAAGTGCGGGGCGGCAGGCGGGCAGATTTCCGCGCCGAGGGGGAGGCGTGTTATGGGCAGGACTTGCGAGAAGAGAGGAGGCTGCGGTGGCAGGAAGGCGGCGTGGTGCTGCAGGATGGTGTGGCGGATGGTGATGGAGCCTGACGCGATGGAAGATGGCAGGTGCACCGGATGCAGCATGGAGGACGACACTGGGAGGTGTGGCCCTGAAAGGACCGGCTTCAGTTTGGTGGGGAAGACCTGCTGGTGCAGCACCTGTCTGTGAGGGTGGATGTGCAGGAGGCAGTGCCTCTCCATGCCTTCCGTAGGGTGGAAGCAGGAAGCTGGGTGAAACGGGCTGCTGGTGGTCCGGTGGAAGCCCTCCCTGTCCACTTTGTCCTCCTCATTTCTAGCGACCAGGTGGAACCGCTGAGGCTGGGATGGAGGACCGTGCTCACTCGATTTGTCCTGACTGGCTCTGTCTGACCTCTGTAGCGCAATCTCCCTCAGATCCAATAGGCAGACTTGCGCTGCCACGGCGGCCTCGGTACCCGGCTCTTTAACAGCATCGTCAGCGCTTAGCGCTATAACATGAATGCCATCGCTCTCATTTGTGTCACTGTTTGTAGGACTCAAAGGCTGAGATGGTGGGACAGCCTGACCGCATTGCAATGTTTGACAGGGAGTCCCTGTGCACCCTGCGTCACCCACTTCAGGTTGGCTAGGAGGGTCGATAATGGGACTTTCTGTTTGTCTGTCATCCACGCAGCCATCAAGGAAACCAGGGCTGTCTGGCCTTTTGTGTGCACCGCTGGAGCTGTCACGCGGGCTTTTCACACTTGGATCCACAATGCTCCCGACCCGAACGTTTCCAACACCGCTCGATGCAAGTGGGACCTCACCATGGCAATCTGATGGCGAACGCAGAGCACAGGCCCGTTTTTGTCTCTTCCTGCGCCTGTCGTGGCTGCAGCTCGAGGACTCGTCAGCTGAGCCCTCCCTGGATGGTTGTCCACTGGACGGCCTCCAGTGGAGACCGGGCCCCGGCTCCGAGCCCACTGCATCCACATCGTTTAATGACGCACTGCGTCTTCTCTTCAAGCGCTGAATCCTCCGCAGCCCCTTGCAGTCATCTCCAGCACAGAGTGGCAAATTGTCCAGGCTCACGGCGTCCGAGCCAGCGGCGTCCCGGCCGCACGATGCGCAATGTCCTGCCACGTCTCGCCGCAACAAAGATGGAGCGGCGGAGTCACTCCCATCACTCCCGAGCACCTTTTCTCCATCCGGCAATGTCTCATCATCCAGCCTGAGGCAGCCTGCTGGGCCGTTTACGCCCCCTGCTGCCTCTCGCCTCCAGTTCCCCACCCTCTCCTCCACAGGAGCTCGGCTGCCGTCCTCGTCCTGATTTTGAGCTGATTGCTTTGACTTCTCTAATGGCAGCGCTTGCTGTGAAGTGGTGGCTTTAAATTGGCTATCAAGTCCTTCCCAGCACTCAGAGCGTCTCAGGAATTTCTTACATTTCTCTGTGTCGCTCTTGTTCCTGTCCGTCTCCTGGTGCCTCACCCTTCTCCTCCGCCTCCGCCTGCGCCTCTTTTTCTTGTTGCGGCTGCGGTAATGGCGGCGGTCTCTGACCTTCAGTTTTCCCTCTGGTCTTGTTTTGTTATTGCCCCAGTCTTTTGTGTTCCTGCACCTGCCGTGCATCTTCAGTCTGAAGCAGCCTTCGGTGTCGCTGCTGGATTGATAGCAGCTCCTCACTTTCACCAGGCCGTTGTCCAAACTCATGGGGACCAGCTTATTGTGCTTTACAGGACTGGTGGAGGCGGACCTGACAGAAGACTTGTGATCTGCTTTGTTCTCATTCTCTGCCTGGGGGTTGCTGGTTGCTCTGCTCTGTGATGTCTTGAAGTCGAAATGAAGAGGGTTGCAGCTGTATGACAGGGACGGCTCAGTCTTGGTGAAAGCAATCATCTCCGAGGGCCATTGGAAAACAGTGCTGCCATCTCTGCTCCGGACAGAGAAGAATGGCTGACTCGGCTTGGTGAAAGAGGACTTCTCAGTCAGCCCCTCCTCTCCCTGAAGACCAGAAAAGCCATCATCCCCATGGCCATCCTTCTCAGCCGAGTGACTGCGGTCCTTGGGGACAGTTTGCCCTGTGGACTCTTCCTTGCCTTGTGGTTGGCTGTCAGCACTGCAGCTCTCTACCGAGCTCTCAGAATCCAGAGGAAGGTCTGACTGACTCAGGCCAAATGGGGAGGAGGGAGTCTGGGAGACCGAAGGGCTAGCTGCGTCCTCGGAGTACACCAGCAAAGCGCACAGATTTGAGGCGGGCAGGGGGCTCTCCCGCCCTGCTGGTGACCCTTGGCTGCCCCCGCTGACACTTTTAGGAGAGAATGTGGCCTGCTGCGCACCAGTGCAATAAACTGTCTCTTCACAATTTAGCACTTTTTCAGTGCCGGGGGATCTGGGGAGGTCAAGTTCAAGCAGGGGCGCCCGGAGCCTCTGTCTGCAGCTCCGCTCCATCGATGCCTCCTCTGCGTTCTCACAAAAAAGCGGCGCAGACGACTCCAGCTTCACAGACGCCCGCTTTGGAAAAGAAAAGGAGAACGCGATCTTCCGCCGGCTACCCTGCTTTTTTGACTTGCCAGCAAAGGACCACAGGGATTGCTTGCCACCGAGTCCTGGGTTGGAACTGCTGCCGTGACTTTGGCCCCCTGTGTCCAGCACTGCGGAACTTGGAACATCCTCCGGTACACCGTCACAACAGGTGTCCATAAAACCGGCCTCCACCGCCACCGTGGTGGATTTAAACATGGGCCCACTGCCTGGAGCGCTGCAGGATAGAGAAACACATGTGGCGCTCAGCTGGTTACATTAACATATAGAACACATCTGTAGTCTAAAACGGTGCAAAAAATTTGGATCTCAAGGCAATGTGATGCCAGAAGATTCCTCTAGTTCACACATTGTTGCATATGAATTGCATTGTATTGTTTTGTATGTATTGAATCTAATGAATGCAAGATCTGGATAATAGACATCCTGCTTACCCAGGATGCCTTTAAAATTTGAAGGAGTCAGTATTAGGAATGGAGGCAGAGGGCTGGTGTTATTTCAGGATGAACAGAAATATCAGATTTAGCCACATGAGGTATATGCACTTTATATAAAATATGATTTACTGTGGAAGTGTGTGTGTGTGTGTGTGTGTGTGGGATGCACTCCACAAAAATAATCTGATCAGGGAAGCACTGCACCCACCACTGAACCTCCCTTCGCTGTTCAGCCAGCTGATGAAGGCGTCGCAGGGCCCTCTCCTGCTTCCTCTCATCCTTCCTGGACTTGGAGGCCACATTGCGTGCAAACTCTCTCTGCTTCAGCTCCTTCAGTCTCTGTGGGGAGGGGAAGAAGCCCTGAGTTCAGATATCTCTGAATCTATAAGAGCAGGCTGCTCTGGGAGCATACTTCACGGCAAAGCGACACAGCAATTTGAATAATAATCCTCTTTGAGACCAGGAATCCCTTTCACTGCTTAACAACCTTGCATTATGAAGACTGGGTATCTCGGTGTATCAGGCATTCAGGGATAGACTGCAAAAGATTAAAAATCTCTTCAGGACTGTGGAAGGTAATAAAGGTGTTTGCACACCAGCGTTATGCTTCATCAGACCCATTTTCTGCACAAATGAAAAGTACCTTTGGATGAGGTTGCTAAACAGCATGAAATCCTGCTATTTATTTCAGATTAAAACCCAGTGATGCTAATTTGCATTTGCTTCCTGGTCCAGAAGAACGTGTTATTTGAATATGGGATCTTTCCTACCTGAAGAGTATTGATCAGGCCAGCATCATTCCGTCACTTCCAAAAGGTTTATATATTTGTATAAATATGTGATCTGAATTAATGGGGGTATTAATCTTCATTAATAATTCACACTCACTTGCATTCTGTACATTCTCTAATAATGATCGGTTCTAATTAATGTTAAAATGCCTGCATTTAGTTGTCTATGAATTTTTCATGTTTTGCTTCAAGACAGACAAGCAGGTCCTCTGGAGACGAGCATTTAAAAACCATGGCCTGCTCATTCAGAAGAAGACTACGAGGTCATCTTGTGTGTTATGATAGTAGCAGTTGGAAGTAAAAATAGCATCGGTAACACCAGGCAGCCGGGAGGAGTCGAATCCAGCATTATAAATTCCGCTCAGGCTGGGATGTTATGCACAGTTCACAGGCACCGTAACCTTTCTTGTTGGAGGAGCCTCTGGTGATTGCATTTACTTTGGCCGGGCTCACAGTCTGAAAAGGCAGACGGTCACATCAAGTGTAATTTTGTCATGTTAAGGCGGCCTCTGTTCTCCAAAATGGGCATTGCTGGGTAACCGGCCTGATCCCCAATGGATAGACCTCTCTGCCCGCCCGCTCCTCTTTGCATGTCGGCAGGCAGGCACACAGCAATCCATTGCATGAGTCTTTGTCAGGCGCCTTCTCACAAAATAGCAAACAGGTTGGCGTCTGCTATATTTATCACAATGCCTGAGCGTTGCTTAGTGAAGGTGTTTGCCTTGATTGAAGGCATGTTGAGAGGAAAATGCTGCAGAATGAATTGTTAAAAGTGAATCACCGGTATTACGTTCCTGTAATTCGGTTTCATCTGGGACGAGTGTAACATGCATAATGAGATTTGTTGCCCTTTCTGCTGCCGCAGCCCTGAATTGCAATGCATTTCATCGTTCATTTTATGTAAACACGGCATAGGCATTTTAAGACGGAACATATAATAGAGCACACCACACAATATGACTCTCGGCTGCCCCATCCTTTCACGAGTGTAAAACAACCTCCAAATTGAGGTCATTGGCCAACCAAAATAAAAAAATGACAAATGTTTGAGTGTCCTAGAAGAACCGCCCACTTGTAATTAACGCCTGCTACAATATGAAAATGGACCAATTTACATCAATTTTGGCTTGATGCATAGATCCTTCCACACAAATGTTTGTTCTCATACATGCAGCATAATACCAGCATTTCAACATTTTTTTGATAGTCACTATCATTTTAATGATAGTCAGAATGCCTGCTGCCATTCCCAGATTCACTACGTGGGAGGTTACACAAACCAGCCAGTCAGCAAGTGATGCACAGCTGGGAAAGGTACATGATTCTTCAGGCCCTATTGGACATCAGCTTCTCCACTTCTGACAGCAATTCCAACTCTGGACAGGTCTGCACCGGCACCAAACATCTGGGGATTTCTCCCTCTGACTTGCAGAATTGCCCTTGTTCAGACAGGCCAGACATGGTGCTCTGGTAAATAGCAATTTTCAAGATTTCTTTTTTCCACCACAGATTGGATTGCGGTCACCTGGGTGTTTTTTTTTGGGGGGGGGTCCTTTTTATTGTGTGTTTGGGGCAGTGTCCAACAGGAAGATAATTATTCTGCCAAGTCTGTGATATCTGGCCTCCAATATTTCGCTGCACTCTCTGTTCTCTCTATTCATTTTTTTTCCTCTGTTATATTATCTTTCCAGCACCTGAACCATGGAGGTATCTCATAGCATTATACTGCAAGCTGAATGGTTTAAAGAAAGGACAATGTTCTCAGGATGGAGCGCGGCATTGAACACAACATATTGCCTGTTGTGGAGGGCCTAAAACACTCAATTTGCTCTCATTGTGGCAATCTTGGCCACACCTACATGCTTCCTGTGCAGCACATTTCTGAGTCATCCTGTTTTCTCTTATTTTTCCTTTTTTGCCATGCTGAGTGAGAAAAAAGAGTAGGTTTATTGAATTCTGTAGGCTTTCAGAGCAGCCATGGAAGACTATTGTGCTTTTACTGTTTCTATAGGCCTCCCGTGGACCCCCTTTTCAAGTGCCCTTTCTGCACTATGTTTTCACATATTCATTACAAACAGGCAATGAGCTGGGTCGTGTTCTCTTGTTTTTTTTATGAGCTTCTTTTAATGGACTTAAGAGTTACTGAAATAATATTTTCTTCTTCTTCATGAATCTGTGTAATGAACAGACAGCGGTGGGAAAGTGGTGGAAGATTCGGCAAGCCTGTGGGATTGGCTTTGAGAAAATTGAGTAATCCTCCCCAGTGACCTCCATCTTGACCCTTTACCACCAAAATCCTTTCCTCCTTGATTCCAAGTGAACTTTGGGGCGAAATTGAATCTCTGATACATATAAGAAGATCATTGTGAAACTTTACCCTGAGAAACAGCTGGAAATCATTCAGAATCACAAGGAAGGAAGCAATGTTTCCATCAGAAGGAATTTCTTTAAATAAACTAATAATATTAGTTTGCAGTACTGGAAAATGTTTAATTTCCTGATGAATTTTGAGGGTTGTCTCGGAGCAATATAAGCCTCATCAACCATGCTTGATAAATCTCTGACTAGCTGACCCACCCAGCCTCTACACAGAAGAAAAGCATATTAAAATACCATATGAAACACAACCAAAAAGCGAGTGACCTGTTCCATCACATCATCATCGTAACGCGAAGGTAAAAAGAAACGTTGCTCATGCCAAGAAGTCCTCAGGAAAAAACATTAGTGGCCCAGCAACGTTGCTGATCTTAAGGCCATAAAGTGAGACATCAAATTTCAATTTCTCATATCCACAGCCACATGAGTTCAAAGGCCACAGGGTCGAGATTGGATTCCATGACTAGCTGGGCTGAAACTGCCGCACTAGTTTTGATGGCTCCAAAGGGTTTTTTGGAAGATGTTCATTTGAATTTAGCTCTTAGACTTGAATAATAATCACTTGGCTTTAGCTGTAAAATCAGACGCTTGGCATCGCCGCCTCCAACTTGGACGCGCATGCAGGGTACATTTCGTTCCTTTGTGCCGAACTGGGAAGCTCATTGATGAGGCTCGTTTTCTCCACTCCGTTATGCGCTCTGTGGACATGCTCTCCAAACAAATGCACGTGGTGCTATGGATTTGTATTCCCATCCATCACCCATTTGTTAAGGGGCCAAACGGCAGTGTTTTGCCATATCTGTATAGTAGTTTAACCTGTGGTGAGCGTCGGGCCAAGGCTCCAGACGTGTGAGGAATGCAGCCGTCAATGAAAAAACTGCAGATGGCGGACGTGTGTGCGGAGCCGATGGCGGCGTGAACCGGGCCGTCTTTGAGACTCCCTCAGCCATAATCCATTCATTCGCTCATACTGCTGCGCTCAATAAGGAGGTCACGGGTGGAGTGTTAGCAGATGTGCACTGTCGATAGTTCAGTCAGCCCTGATATTGACATCAGAGTCGGCCCCCCGAGACGCCCAGGATTCACATCATGTGTGAGTCAGAGGACCGGGTCACCGCAGATATCAAACAGGGGGACAAGCGGTGGAATTAGCGCTTTAACTTGCTTGTGAAAGGTTCTGCTTTGTATTCCTGGGTCATCTGCAGTTCTGTTAACCAGACACAGAGGTGTGAAATTATGTTGCGAATTGCATCTGTTAGAGGGTTTCCTCAGTATTCGTTTCAGAAAGCTAGTTTGGGGGGGCTGCACCTTTGTTTAAGCACCAAAAAAAAATTTACTCAATGAACACCAGAAGGTGACGAGAAGCTGCAGGAATTCACACAGGAACATTTTTATTTTTTTGCCTTGAGCATTTTGTGAAAGTTTGACAAGTCTCTTCTCATCGTTAATTGTACATGCACTGCAATTCTATTAGCAAGATGACATGGAGGTGTCACAAGTAGTGCAAAATGATTCCACGAGGCTCTGTGAGAGGATTTCCTCTTCCTCTATAATGGCTTATAAATGACTCAACGAACCCCACCAGTCACACCTGTGTGAAAGAATGAATTCACACAGGAAAAATATTTTGCCTTGAGCATTTCAAAAAGTTTGAAGAGCCTCTTCTGTACCCTGATTGTGCATGCTAAACATCGTATCTGCAATACAAGAAGGAGGCCGTGCAGTTGTTTCACTCACAGACAAAACATATATGTGCGAGAAAGGGGAAAGATGAAAATGTGTATAAGCCTTGGACGTGCATTCATTTTGCCCGCTGCCAAATAGTAAATCCATAGTTTCTTGTTGCTCAAATGAATGACGAACAATAGCAATAGCAACAAAAAACAACAAATACGAGAACTTCGAATGATCCTGTCTGCTGATGATGAATGGTACCTGAAATTAAAACTCAGCCTCCCGTTCCAATGAACTCCCTTTCCTGAGGAGGCGAGGGGGCGAAGCCATTTGTCTTGACATACACATGTGCCACAAGGTCCATTTGTTGTGATTCTCTAGAAGCTCTCTATTATGTTCATTCGGCGTGCTTGTGTCAGCTCAGCCGAGAGCGCGGGAGGGGAAAGCAGAGCTATTTCGCCGTGAGCACCAGGGCTATTACCTGTTTGTGAGCGTGGTCATATGAGTTGATGTGGTTGTCAAACTCCTGGTGCTTGTAATATTGCTTGTCACAGAGTTCGCAGTAGAAGTTGGCTTTCAGGTCTTCCAGGGCTTTGGCCAAGGTTTTTCCCTTCTCTGCATAGTCCTGCAGACAAAGAAATGAAGGGGAAAAATCACCATTGCGCATTAAATATCAATTAACAGTAGCCCTCTTTTTTACATTTTCTTTGGTAGAAAACAATGGTTCTATAGCATGATTCTGTTCATTTTAATGCGGATCCAATCCAATTCATGTTTACAGTGATTAGCATCTGGCAACATATCTACAATTTTTATTAATAAACTGAAAGGGAAAGTGAAAGCAGTGTGTGTGGACGGTGGACCTCAGTGGCACCTTGGCGGCTCGGGATTCGATCCGGCAACTTTCTGATTACGGGGCCGCTTCCTTAACCGCCAGGCCACCACTGCGCCACATTATTATGTGTTATGTTATTATGTGCCTGTGCTCCACTTTCCGTGATACAGTAGGTATATACGTACTGTACATGTTTATAATATAACCACTTGTGTAAAATGATAACCGGCTCAATAAGGAACACATGAACTGACCTCTAAGAAAAAAATAATAATTCCCCGCACATCGTGTCCTCTCCCAATTC